>NC_088376.1:185480000-186080000 GCF_037993035.2 Macaca fascicularis | reverse complement strand
TGCACAACTTCTTTGCCAACTGGGACAAGGAGAAGAAGAAGGAGCCGAGCAACCAGGCGGCGAGTTCTGAGGGCGCCGCCGGCAGGGCGGCGGGAGCAGTGGAGCCGCCGGGGGTGTAGCGGACGGCGGGGAGCGAGCGGGAACCCGGCTGGGCCAAGGCAGCACAGCGACCGCGGGGGCTGTGGACCCAGGGGCCGCCACCAAGGCTGTGAAGAAGGACGAAGATGAATGGAAAGGATTGGAGCAAAAAGGTTGATTACAGCGGCCGCAGGGTTCAGGCAATGCAAATAAGTGAAAAGGAAGAAGATAATGAAGAGACAAGGTCCAGGTGATAACTGGAAAGAAGGTGGAGATGGTGGTGGTATAGAAAAATCTTCAGGTCCCTGGAATAAAACAGCTCCAGTACAAGCACCTCCTGCTCCAGTAATTGTTACAGAAACCCCAGAACTGGCAATGACTACTGTTGTGTGTAGGCCCCCTAGGGCCAGGTTAACCACAACAAGGAAAACACCACAAGGACCACCAGAAATTTGCAGTGATACACAGTTCCCATCCCTGCAGTCAACAGCCAAGCATGTAGAAAGCCGGAAGGATAAAGAAATGGATTTGAAGTAATAAGACAAAAATAGAGGTAAGGATGAGGTTTCAAAAAACCAGGTCCTTAAACTTCAGCTAGAGGGCCACTATGCTGTGCCTGAAAATCAGAAAAGGAGCCACTCACAATACAATTAAGGAATGGCCTTTGCTAACCCTTCTGGGATAACTAGAGTACACCTAACCACCACGAACAGCCATTCAAAGTCTGATCTCTGCTGGATCTATATACAGAGATGCAGATCAGTCGATTTCACGACTGGCCCTATTTCACTGTGGAAGTTAAAGTGTCATGGCTGCGTTATGCATATTGGATTTAGGAGAATTTTCATTGTTATATAAATATGTGAACTAGTTTCAACAGTGTTCCTTCATATTTACTCTGCAAATACCAAACCAAACCTGCAGCCAATGGTCATTTCAAAACCATTTTATGTGCAGATACTAGCCTTCGTAAGGGTTGACCACCTCAGATTTGCTGCACTCATTGTGGACTTCATGTGGATCACAACTTCTTGTTAAGAAGGTTACAATTATTAAGTGTCGATGTGAACCTTGAAACCAGCTCTTCTGGATTCTTATCAGAAGTCCTGCATAAAAAGTCAGCCATCTAGGTTCTGATCTGCTATAAAAGATGAAGATTTAAGTGACCTTAATTAACCCGTCCTGTGCCCTACCCTTAAGGAATACTCTGTAGTAGGCTGTGGCTATATTAGACTTCCTGGAACACACTGCTGAAAAGAACTGATGTGTTCAGATCACCTGTGGAGGACTATGATTTGTAATTTAAACTTTTATTTGTATTCTGAGGTAACCACAAAATAAATTCAACTATAAACTGCGGTCCACCAAGTGGGGGAAGGGGTGAGGGAGAGAGTAATCTTGTTTAGTTTGGGTTTTTTTTTTTTGTTAATTTTTTGTTTGAATAGTGCTTTTTTGTTTTGTTTCTGGAACTCCACTTTTTAAAATCATCAGATCTTGTAAGACTCACCCACCATCATGAGAACAGCATGGGAAAGACTTGCCCCCATGATTCAATTACCTCCCACTGGGTCCCTCCCACAACATGTGGAAATTTAACATGAGATTTGGGTGGGGACACAGCCAAACCATATCACTACCAAAATCTCATCTTGAAATGTAACTCCCACAATTCCCATGGGTCATGGGAGGAACCTGGTGGGAGGTGATTGAATCTTGGGGGTAAGTCTTTCCTGTACTGTTCTCATGATAGTAAGTCTCATGAGATCTGATGGTTTTTAAAACAGGAGTTTCCCTGCACAAGCTCTCTTCTTTTGTCTACCACCATGTAAGACGTGCTTTTCACATTCCGCCATGATTTTGAGGCCTCCCCAGCCACGTGGAACTGTGAGTCCATTAAATGTCTTTATTCTGTAAATTGCCAACTTGCAGGTATGTCTTTATCAGCAGCATGAAAATGGACTAATACAGTAAATTGGTACCCACTGAATGGGATGCTGCTGTAAATACCCAAAAATATGGAAGTGACTTTGGAATTGGGTAACAGGCAGGGGTTGCAACAGTGTGGAGACCTCGGAAGAAGACAGGAAGATGTCGGAAAGTTTGGAACTTCCTAGAGACTTATTGAATGGCTTTGCCCGAAATGCTGATAGCAATATGGAGAATAAAGTCCAGTCTGAAGTGGTGTTCAGATGGAAATGAGAAATTTGTTGGGAACTGGAACAAAGGTGGCTCTTGTTATGTTTTAGCAAAGAGACTGGCAGCATTTTGCCCCTGCCCTAGACATTTGTGGAACTTTGAACCTGAGAGAGATGATTGAAGGTATCTGGCAGAAATTTCTAAGCAGCAGTATTCAAGAGGGGACATGGGTGCTGTTAAAGGCTTTCAGTTTTATAAGGGAAGCAGAGCATAACAGTTCAGAGCATTTGCAGCCTGAGAATGTGACAGAAAAGAAAATCCCATTTTCTGAGGAGAAATTCAAGCCAGCTGCAGAAATTTGCATAACTAATGAGGAGTTGAATGTTAATCCCTGAAACAATGGGGAAAATGTCTCCAGGGCATGTCAGAGGTCTTCATGGCAGCCCCTCCCATCGCAGGCCTGGAGGCCTAGGGGAAAAAGGTGGCTGGGCCCAGGTCTCCATGCTCTGTGCAGCCTAGGAATTTGGGCCCTGTGTCCCAGCTGCTCCAGCCATGGCTGAAAGGGGTCAACATAGAGTTTGGGCTGTGACTTCAGAGCCATGGCAGCTTCCACATGGTGTTGAGCCTGCGTGTGCACAGACATCAAGAATTGAGGTTTGGGAACCTCCACCTAGATTTCAGAGGATGTATGGAAACACCTGGATGTCCAGCCAGAAGTTTACTGTGGGTTGGGGGGCTCTGGTGGAGAACCTCTGCTAGGGCAGTGCAGAAGGGAAATGTGGGATTGGAGCCTCTCCACAGAGTCCCTACTGGGGCGCCACCTAGTGGAACTGTGAGAAGAGAGCCACTGTCCTCCAAACCCCAGAACTGCAGATCCACTGACAGCTTGCACCACGTGCCTGGAAAAGTCGCAACACTCAATGACAGCCCTTGAAAGCAGCCAGCTGAAAAGCCACAGGGCAGAGTGGCCCAAGACCATGGAAACCCACCTCTTGCATCAACGTGACCTAAATGTGAGACATGGAGTCAATGGAAAGCATTTTGAAGCTTTAAGATTAGACTGCCCCACTGGATTTCAGACTTGCATGGGGCTTGTAGCCCGTTTGTTTTGGCCAATTTCTCTCATTTAGAATGGATGGTATTTACCCAATGCCTGTAGCCACATTGCATCTTGGAAGTAACTAATTTATTTTTGATTTTACAGGCTCATAGGTGGAAGGGACTTGCTTTGTCTGAGATGAGACTTTGGATTGTGGACTTTTGACTTAAGGCTGAAATGAGTTAAGACTTTGGGGGACTGTTGGGAAGGCATGGTTGGTTTTGAAATTTGAGGACATGACATTTGGAAGCGGCCATGGGCAAAAAGATTGGTTTGGCTGTGTCACCATCCAAATCTCATTTTTAATTTTGACTCCCACAATTCCCATGTGTCCTGGGAAGAACCTGGTGAGAGGTGATTGAATCATGGGGGTGGGTCTTTCCTGTGCTGTTCTAGTGACAGTGAATAAGTCTTATGAAATCTGATGGTTTTAAAAACAGGGATTTCCCGGCAAAATATCTCTTCTCTTGTCTGTCATCATGTGAGACACACCTTTCACCTTCCGCCGTGATTGCAAAGCCTCCCCAGCCACATCGAACTGTAAGTCCGTTAAATCTCTTTCTTCTGTAAATTGCCCAGTCTCAGGTGTATTTTTATTAGCAGCATGAAAACGGACTAATACAAGAACCAAGAACAAAAACCATATGATCGGCCGGATGTGGTGGCTTATGCCTGTAATCCTAGCACTTTGGGAGGCCGAGGTGGGCAGATCATGAGTTCAGGAGTTCGAGACCAGCCTGCCCAACATGGTGAAACCCCGCCTCTACTGAAAATACAAAAATTAGCTGGGCATGGTGGCACGCACCTGTAATCCCAGCTACTCGGGAGGCTGAGGCAAGAGAGTTGCTTGAACCCAGGAGGCGGAAGTTGCCATGAGCCAAGATCGTGCCACTGCACTCTGGCGTGGGCAAGAATCTGTCTCAGAAACAAAACAAAACAAAACAACATTCTGTTGAGAGATGCTGAAAAAGCACTTGATAAAAGTCAACATTGCCTTATGAGAAAAAGCCTCAGCAAACTGGGCATAGAAGAAACATACCTCAACATCATAAAGACCACATAAGACAAACCCATAGCAAGCACTGGACTGAACAGGGAAAATTTGAAAGCTTTTCCTCTAATATCTGAAATAAGACAAGGATGCCCCACTTTCACCACTTTTATCCAACATAACACTGAAAGTCCTGGCCAGAGCAATTCAGTAAGAGAAAGAAATAAAAGGCATCCAAATTAGAAAGGAAGAAGTCAGATTAGCCTCAATTACAGATATCATGATCTTTTTCTAAGAAAAACCTAGACTAACAAAAAAAACTGTTAGAACTGATAAATGAATTCAGTACATTGTAAAATACAAATTTAACATATAAATATCAGTAGTATTTCCACACATGAACAGTGAATCATCTGAAAAAGAAGTCAAGATAAAAGTATTTTGTGACAAAACTGTAGTAACCAAGACAACATTATACTGGTAAAACCAAAACAAAACAAAAAAACAGATATACCAATGCCAGACATAAATCCACACATTTATAGCCAACCCAACTCATTTTGACAAAGGTACAAATAACATACATTGGGAAAAGGACTGTCTCTTCCATAAAGAAAACCTGGATGTCTATATGCAGAATCGATATCCTTATCCATTTTATATGGTGGGAGATAGGAGATACCCCTATTTCCCACCATATAATAAAATCAAATCAAAATTGATTACTGATTTAAATATAAGACCTGAAACTATGAAAGTCCTAGAAGAAAACACTGAGGAAATGCTTGACAACATTGGTCTGGGCAAATATACTTTGAATGATACCTCAAAAGCACAGACAATAAAAGCAAAACTAGAAAAACTGCATTACATCAAGCTAAAACGCTTCCGTAAAGCAAAAGAGATAATCAACAAAGGGAGGAAATGACCTGCAGAATGAGCGAAAATATTTCAAAGTATTCATCCAACAAAGAATCAATAACCAGAATACGTAAGAAAGTCAAACAACTCAGTAGCAAAAAAAGAAAAGAAAAAAAAATTCACAAATGAGCAAAAGCCTTGAATAGGTATTTCTCAAAAGAAGACGATAGCGTTTTCCACAAAGACATAATATAGTTGAACTCAAAATTCTTGATGATATATATAATTTCACCTTTAGAACTCAATAATGCTAGTTCTTTAGTACTATTTTAAAGAAAGTGATGAGCTGGAGGAATTTTCTTTGTGATCTTTTTTTTTCCATTTGCAATAAATGTCACTTGCTTACAGAATTTAAAATACTATATTAGGAGCTTATAATAAAAAAGCAGTATGTTTCACTCTTTCCTGTCCCTTGTCTTTTATCAGACATTTTAAACTGTTTCTCTTCTTCGTTCTTCTATTGTTTATTTCCACATCTCTGAAACATATGCTTATAATGCTATTTTTTATCACGAACTTCTGATTTTTGGTGGTATATCTTCTTTCATTTAAACTATGCATTTCTTACCCTCTTCTCCCACCCATGTTTCATTTTTCATATTTTAAACTTAATCAGATTAATATTTTATTTCCTTTGATGCATAATTCTCTATGATATACTTAAATAACATAAGATTACTATTTGTAATTCCATCAACTAGAAAATATATCTTGATCCTTGACATTTTCTTTCACATTTTATCTCTGCCTTTTCAACCTTACATTCTCTTTTATCTGTAAAGTTATTTTACTTTTTCAAGTATGAGAAAATTTACATCCTATTTCAGTCACAATTAAGACTTCTATATTTGTGTATGTATGTGTGTGTGTGTGTATATATGTGTATGTGTGTGTATATATATATAGAGAGAGAGAGAGAGAGATTGAGAGAGAGAGAGAGAGAGGGAGAGAGATGGAGTCTCACTCTGTCACCTAGGCTGGAGTGCAGTGGTGCAATCTCGGCTCACTGCAACCTCCGTCTCCTGGGCTCAAGCAATTCTCCTGCCTCAGCCTCCCAAGCAGCTGGGATTACAGGCATGCGCCACTGCACCCACCTTATTTTTGTATTTGCAGTAGAGATGGGCTTCTGCCATGTTGGCCAGATTAGTCTCAAACTCCTGACCTCAGGTGATCCGTCCACTCAAAGTGCTCCCAAAATGTAATCCGCCACCCAAAGTGCTGGGATTACAGGTTTGAGACACCATGTCTGGCTGTATATAGTACAATTTTTAAAGTGCAAAATTTTAAAAAATTGTATTTTCATGATATAAATGTAACCAATGTTAAATAAATTCTTCTCATGCAATGCAAACTCATTTTCTTATTTCATCATCATATAATTTTTTACATATATACATTTTTTATTTTTATATTACAGTTTTATTGAAATAAAACACATCATACAATGTATCCACTTATATTATGCAATTCAGTAGTTTTCCATATATACTCAGAGCTCTATAACCATTACCACAATCAATTTTAAAACATTTTCTTAAATTTTGTTTATATAAAATACCTGTACATATTTTGGGGGTACATGTGACATTTCGATGTATGTATACAGTGTATAATGATCAAACCAGTGTAATTGGGATATCTGTTGATTCAAACATTGATCTATTATTAGTGTTGGGAACGTTAAAATTCTTCTAGCTATTTTGAAATATACAATAAACTACTGTTAACTATAATTTTCCTACTGTACCATTGGAATACTAGAACTTACTCATTTTAACTATATTTTTGTACCCATTTGCCGACTTCTTTTCATCCCATCTCCTCCCTTTCCTTCCCAGCCCCTGGTAATTCTACTTTCTACCGCCATAAGTTCCACATTTCTGGCTTCCACACATTAGTGAGAATATGTGACATTTGTCTTTCTGTACCTGTCTTATTTCATTTAACATAATGATTTCCTGTTCCTTCCACATTGCTGGAAATGACAAAATTTCATTCTTTTATGAAGGAATTATATTTTATTATGTATCTATACCACATTTTAAAATCACTCATTCATTAATGGATACTTAGGTTGATTTTATGAATTGACTATAGTGAATAGTGCTGCAATAAACATGTAGAGATATACTAATACTAATTTCTTTTCTTTTGGATATATACCCAGGAGTGGGATTGCTGGATCATATGGTAGTGCTATTTTTAGTTTTTTGAGGACCCTCCATATTTTTTTCCATAATGGCTTTACTATTTTGCATTCCCACCAATCGATTTGGGATACAAGCATTCCCCTTTCTCTACATCTTTGCCAACACTTGTTATTTTCAGTCTTTTTGATAATAGCCATTTTAACTGTAATGAGATGATATCTTAATGTGTTTTTCATTTGCATTTCCTTGATGATTAATGATGTTGAACATTTTTATATGCCTGTTGGTCTTCTTGTTCAACAACATACATATATTCTCAGTAAGGAAGGTCTTAGGAAGTGTACAACCCAAGTTCTTTTCTTATGAAAGGATAAGTTTGCTAAGATCTAATTTATATGAATGTTTGCCATAAGATTATTGGTAAATAAAAATTAAGAACTTATACAAATGTTCTTCAAAAGGCAAAGGGTTAATTAAATGAGTTTATATCTGTGTCTTAGAATAATGTGAAATCATTAAAAATGCTATTTCCCAGTATTTCCTGACCTAAATATGTGCCCATGTTATATTAAGAGAAAAAATACAGGCCATAAAATATACATTCTGAATTTTGAAATAAAATACAAGAAAGGCCAGACATGGTGGCTCAGACCTGTAATCTCAGCACTTAGGGAGACCAACGCAGGTGGCTGCTCGAGCCCAGGAATTCAAGAACAGCCCAGGCAACATGATAAATAAAACCCCCGTCTCTACAAAAAATGCAAAAAGTAGCCATGTATTGTCGTTTATGCCTGTAGTTCTGCTACTAGGGAGATTGACGTGGGAGGAACACCTGAACTTGAAAAGCCAAGGCTGCAGAGAGATGTGATCACATCATTGCAGTCCAGCCCTCCAGTTTGGGAGACAGAGTGAGACCTTATCTCTAATAAGAAAATAAATAATGCATAATATACATATTTATTTATTTATGAGACTATATATATATTTCCTATATATATTTTTCCTATATATATATTTCCCATATATACACACACACACACACACACACATATACACATGAAACATTTACACAGAAAAAGCAACCCAGGGAGAGCCTGTTGAGTCTCCAAAATAACCAGGTAACAGTATATTTACTTTTATAGTGAGAAAATATGTTGGAATACTTGTATAAACTGTTGATTCCTTTGTTTCATTCTTTGTTGACTATTTGTATACCAACTCCACCCCTCATACATTCAAACTCCTCTATCTCTGCTTACTGCTTTGGAAATTAATATGACATAAACATAAAAATGAGCCTGGTTTTGGTTTTGTGTTTCAAACCTCATGGAGAAAATGTCCTCAGATCCTAGAGATTTATACCCATATATAATAAATAGTAAGAGTATAAAATGTTATATCTATTATTTTTCTTACTTTTCTAGAAAAATAGTCTCTTAGAATGTGGCAAAAATAACACGGGGAAAACGATAAGCTTCTAAAAGCAAATAGGATCCTGAAAAGAGCCCAGTTTTGTGTATAGCTCCCGAGGCTTAGTAATAGGCTTAAAGGATGGGAAGTATTGAGTCTCCCAGATGGTTTGAGTTGCAAGGGCAAAGGAAATCTGAATGCAGGGCCACTGCTACCACATGTCAACTTCATGTGAATGAGAAAACTGCTTTCTCTAGAAATATGAAGACAGCTATCTTAGGGTAAACACAATGCCTTTCTAAAAAGTAAAAGGGACATCTTCCCGTGTGCCATAAAGGCTTGCCAAGTAGACTGCTCAGGATGAATTTCAGCATCCATCCACTCTCTTGACTGGGCATTTTTGAATAACGCAAAAGCTACACAAAACTATAAAGCTATCTCACCTGTAGTCTGACTGGAGACCTAGCCAAATTGAAAGGACCCAACAGATGCAACAGATACATTTTCTTAGACATTCATAAAGTTTTTCATGTCCCAGAGCGGACTTGGAGTAGACGAATGAGTTCCATGCAACCAGGAGTAATAGGGACAAAGCTTAGAGAGTCATCATACCTTTATAAGGAATAAAGGATGGATTGGTTGTAATGAGAATGAATGGACAATTGAAGTCAAGATGAAATACGTCTCTGCTGAAGCTGGTGTTAACAGACAGCATTGAGACCAGATCTCCCTGACCACAACACTGAGATTAAATATCCCTAACATCACCTCCACCATCACCACCAACAACAAAATCTTATTACAAGCAGAGCCATAACCCTGGAGAAGAGTGGGGGCATGGCTGAAATTCAAAAGAAGATAATATTTCTGGCAAAATAGAAACCTGAAATCAAAATTGAGTTTTAAAAAATATATTTCCTGCACCTCAGTTTGTGGAATGAAAGATACATATTTACTGACTTTGAATAGCAAATATCATTGTCACCTTTAATAACAACCACACCCTGACAGGAATTCTAGAATCTCTTGGAAATCACTCTGCTTATTTTACATTTCTACCTCCTAACAAAGGAATACTTGAAGTATGAAATATAGTTGCACACAATAGTTAAGACTATATTGTAGAGCTTTGTAAGGATAAACAGCATAGCACTGGTATCAACCTGGACAAATTTTGAAAAAAGAAATAGTGAGTGACTTGATAGATTTTAACTTTAGTCCAAAGCATTTTGAAATTTATTGACAATTTAACCTTCAAGACTTCACAATTTGCAGGACTATTCTATTAAACTTTTACTTGATTACCCAATGATGAGTGTTTACTTTTCTCTATGAAAATTAAAGAACTAACATTGACAGTAGTTGCTTTCCTCTCAGTGAGGTTTATCTTAACACCTTCTCCCTCATGCATCCCAATGCCTCCTAATGCAGTCTGTTGTTAATTATCACCTCATCTGCTTCTAATGTCACCATTTACGAATCATCATCAGTTTCTTCATCTCTGTGGCATCCAATCCGGTGGTACACAATTTTTCAAGTGTAATATAAAGGCTCCATTTTTTTTTTATCTCTATTAGAAGAACAACTAATCTCAATCATTATCTTTATAAGTTAAGCTTGCCCTACCCAGCAATATTAATAAGAAATCACTGTTAGATCACACAACCTAAGGAATCAAGAGAAACTATTGTATTTTATGATTCTGAGGGGTTTATTTTTTACTAAACTTATCAAAAGTCAAGCACCTTTCCTAGAACTCAGAACAATGGTAAACCCAGAGTAAAAAATCACCCAAGCTTCTAAAATTCCATTAATGCTTTCACAAGCTCTATCTATAAAACTAATTCTCTATAATAATAACTTTTCTATGTATAAGAGTTAATATATTATTTATATCCCACCTTTCAGAAATTAGGGCCAAACATAAAGGTAATTATACTAATTTTAGTTATTATTAAAGGTCAAAATCTAAAATATTTGCCTTAAATAATGAAGACATATATTTCTCAAGCATTAAGAAACTTGCTGAAAAATCTTCCTGGTTATATATTCTATACCATTATCTATAAGAGAGTTGTTTATTCCACTAATGAGCACAGAAAGTCAGCAGATGTCTAGAACCAATTTGGCAGCTGCTAAACTTTATATCCATAATCCAAGAAGCCATTAGTTGAAAATAATTTTTAGAAACTTAAATGTCAGAATTCTGCCAATGCTTCATCCTTAGGAAACCTAGAATTGGAAGATCATATTGCTGCACAATGTTTCTCCCAAAAAATCAGCTTAAGATATTGGTTAAGCGCTACCTGAAATATTCACATAGAATCATCAGTATCATAGTTAAACATATTTAAATTTTGCCAACATTCTTAAAGTTAATATATCAAATTTTAAATGTGTGTATCAGCTCTTTTAGAGACTGGAGCTGTGAGAGGCAGAGAATAAATTTTGCAGATTACAGCTTTGTAGGCCTTATCATAATCAGGTTTTCTATAGAAGCCACAGTTTATCAAGCTATGGCCAATTGATGCCATCGACCCTGAATTTTCTGCTTTTTATCCAAACTTAACCTGTAATTTATTTGACTGCTTTGGAAGACGTTTTTGTTGTTTTAATTCATAATATTTTACATATTTATGGGTTATGTGTGAGTATTTGTTACAAGCATAGAATGTGTGATGATCAAGTTAGGGTATTTGGAGTATCTCTCACTCTGAATATTTATTATTTAAGTGTATTGGTTACATTTTAAGTCTTCTCTTTTACCTGCTTTGAAATATACAATATATTGTTACCAACTACAGTCACTCTAGTCTGCCATCAATTTTCAGAACTTATTTCTTCTATCTAACTGTATGTTGTACTCATTAAACAATCTCTCTTCATCCCCCTCTTATCCACACCACCTTTCCACCCTCTGGTATCTATCATTCTATTCTCCATCTCCATGAGATCAAGTACTTTATCTCCTACTAAAAGTGAGAACATGCAGCATTTTATTTTTCTTGCCTTTTTGTGTCTGGCTTGTTTAACTTAATATAATGATGTCCAGTTCCATCCATGTTGCTACAAATGACATAATTTTATTCTTTGTTATGGCCAAATAGTATTCCATGGTGTATATATTCTACATTTTTTTTTTCATTCATTCATTGATAGACATATTGGTTGATTTCATCATTGCCATTGTGAATAGTGCTGCTAATGATAAACCAATGATAAACATGGTAGTGCATTTATCCTTTGATACACTGATTTATTTTCCTTTGGGCAAATTCCAGTAGTGGGATTGCTGGATTGTATGATAATTCTATTTTACACTTTTGGGAAAATCTCCATAGTGGTTTACATAATGGTTGGACAAATTTACATTCCCACCCATAGTATACAAGGGAGACATTTTTTCCACACCCTCGCCAGCATCAGTTACTTTTGCCTTTTTAATAATTGCCATTCTAACTGCAGTGAGATGATATTTCATCATGATTTTGATTTCTGTTTCTCTGATGATTAGTAATATTGAGCATTTTTTCATATATCTGTTGCCCATTTATACAACTTTTTTGGAGAAATGTCTTTTTATATCCTTCACCTACATTTATACAACTTTTTTGGAGAAATGTCTCTTTATATCCTTCGCCTACTTTTAAATGAGATTATTTGCTTTTTTACCATTGAGTTGATTAAGTTTCTTGTTTTTATATACATATATTAGTACCTTGTTGGAAGAATGGTATGCAAATGTTTACTACCATTTGACAGGTCATCTCTTCACTCTGTTGATTATTTCCTTTGCTAAGCAGAACCTTTTTAGCTTAATGCAGGCCTTATATGTAGGTCTTATTCATGAAATTTTTGTCCAAATCAATATCCTGGATTGTTTTTCCTATGTTTTCTCCCGGTAGTTTTATACTTACAGGTCTTATGTTGAAGTCTTTAACCTATCTTACATTGATGTTTATAAACGGCGAGAGACAGAGATCTCGTTTCATTCTTCTGCATGTGGGAATCTAATTTTTCCAGCACTATTTATTTAAGACTGTGTCTTTTCTGCAGTGCATTTTTTTTGGCATCTTTGTGAAAATCAGTTTGCTGTAAATACATGAATTTATTTCTGGACTCTACATTTTTTCCAATGGTCTATATATCTATTTTTATATTAATATCATGCTGTTGGCCGAGCACAATGGCTCACGCCTGTAATCCCAGCAATTTGGGAGGCCGAGGCAGGTGGATCACGAGGTCAGGAGTTGGAGACCAGCTTGACCAACATGGTGAAAACCCATCTCTACTAAAAGTACAATAATTAGCTGGGTGTGGTGGCGGGTGACTGTAATTCCAGCTAGTTAGGAGGCTGAGACAGTAGAATCACTTGAACCTGGGAGACAGAGGTTGTAGTGAGCCAAGATCATGTCATTGCACTTCAGACTGAGTGACAAGAGCAAGACTCTGTCTCCAAAAAAAAACCAAATAAATAAATTAAATAAATAAATATATGTATATATTTATATATGTATATATGATATATATATTTATATATGTATATATATGATATTTATATGATATATATATATATATCTCTCTCATGCGCTTTTGGTTGCCATAGCCATTTAATATATTTTGGAGTCAGATAGTGTGGTATTTCCAGTTTTACTTTATTTGCTCAAAATTGCTTTGGCTATTTGGACTCATTTTGGTTCCATTTAAATTTGAGGATTGATTTTTCTAATTCCATGAAAAATGACATTGGTATTTTGATAGGGATTGAATTGAATCTGAATATTGCTTTGAGCAGTATGGTCATTTTAACAATATTAATTATTTTGATTCATGTGCATGAGATGTCTTTCCCATGCTCATGGATTGAAAGAATGAATGTCAGAATGGGATGTCTTTCCATTTGTTTCAGTCCTCTTCAATTTCTTCCAACAGTATTTGTAGTTTTCTTTGCAGAAATCTTTTATGTCCATGATTAAATTTATTCCTAGGCATTTTTTTTTTTTTTTTTTTTTTGGTGGCTGTTGTAAATGTGATTGCCTTCTTGATTTCTTTCTCAACCAGTTCATTGTTGGTATATAAAAATGCTACTGAATTTATCAGATCTAACTTTTTTTTTTTTGGTGGAGTCCTTAGGTGGTTCTAAAAGAATGTTGTATAATCAGCAAAGAGAGACAATTTGAATTCCTGTTTTCCAATTTGGATGCCTTTTCTTTCTTTCTCTTGCCTGATTGCTCTCGGTAGGACTCCTAGTACTGTGATATACCACAGTGATACATCACGTGATAGATCATGTTTATTGATTTACATAGTTGAACGGTATTTGTATCCCTGGGATTAATCCCACTTAATCATGGTGTATATTTTTTAAATATGCTGTTAGATTTGGTTTGCTATTATTTTGTTGAGAATTTTTGTGAATTTATGTGTCTAGGTTTATCAGTGATATTGGTGTGTAGTTTTCTTTTTGTGTTGTATCCTTGTCTGGTTTTGATATTAGGCTAATGCTGGGCTCATAGAATATCTGAGGAAACGCCTCTATTTTTTTTTAAGAAAACATTGAGGAAAACTGATGTTAGTTATTCTTTGAAAGTTTAGTAGTATTTGGCAGTAAAGTCACCCAGTCCTCTCTTCTCTGTCAGGAAACTTTTTAAAAATTTCTTTCATCTCATTATTTGTTCTTGGTCTTTTCAGGTTTTCTATTTCTTCCTGATTCAATCTAGGTAGGTTGTATAGAAATAGATAAATGTTCAGAAATTTATCTATTTCCTCTAGGTTTTCCAATTAGTTGATGCATAGTTGCTCACAATAGTCTTTAGTGATCTTTTTAAAATCTGTGGTATCAGTTATAATGTCTTCTTTCTTGTCTTTGATTTTATCTATTTGGTTCTTTTCTATTTTTTTTCTTAGTCTAGCTCAAAGATTGTCAGTTTTGTTTGTTTTCTCAAAAACACAACTTTTTATCTTTTTTTAAATCTTTATCTTTTCTCTTGTATTTTTTCAGTCTCACTTTCATTTAGTTCTGCTCTGATCTTTAGTATTCATTTCCTTCTGCTAATTTTTGGTTTGTTTTTTTCTTGATAGTGTAGTCCCTTAATGTATTGTTAGATTTTGTACCTTATGTTTTTTTGTTTTTTTGTTTTTTTAAGACAGGGTTTCACTCTGTCACCCAGGCTGGAGTGCAGTGGTACGATCTCGGCTCCCTGCAACCTCCGCCTCCCAGGTTCAAGCGATTCTCGTGCCTCTGCCACCCTAGTAGTTGGGATTACAGGCACGCAGCACCATGCCTGGCTAATTTTTGTAATTTTAGTAGAGACACGGTTTCGCCATGTTGGCCAGACTGGTCTCAAACTCCTGGCCTCATGTGATCCACCCACCTTGGCTGGCCTCTCAAAGTGCTGGGATTACAGGCATGAGCCACTGCTCACAGCAGTATATTACGTTTTGATTTTCATTTGTTTCAAGAAATTTTGTGATTTCCTTCTTAGTATTTTTCTTGACCCAAAGGTCACTTAGAAGCATGTTCAATTTTCCCGTATTTCTAGTTTTAAAAGTTTCTCTTATTATTTATTTCTAGTTTTATTTCACCATGGCCCAAGAGGATACTTGATATAATTTTGATTTTTTAAAATTTTTTGAGATTTATGTGTCCTGACATATGGTCTATCCTGGAAAATGTCCCATGTTCCAATGAAAAAGTTGTGTATTTTTTAGCTATTGGATGAAATGTTATGTAAATGCCTGTTAGGTCCATTTGGTCTCAATATATAAATTCAATGTTTCTTTTTTTTTTTTTTTTAATTTATTTATTATTATTATACTTTAAGTTGTAGGGTACATGTGCATAACGTGCAGGTTTGTTACATATGTATACTTGTGCCATGTTGCTGTGCTGCACCCATCAACTCGTCATTTACATCAGGTATAACTCCCAATGCAATCCCTCCCCCCTCCCCCCTCCCCATGATAGGCCCCGGTGTGTGATGTTCCCCTTCCTGAGTCCGAGTGATCTCATTGTTCAGTTCCCACCTATGAGTGAGAACATGCGGTGTTTGGTTTTCTGTTCTTGTGATAGTTTGCTAAGAATGATGGATTCCAGCTGCATCCAAGTCCCTACAAAGGACTCAAACTCATCCTTTTTTATGGCTGCATAGTATTCCATGGTGTATATGTGCCACATTTTCTTAATCCAATCTGTCACTGATGGACATTTGGGTTGATTCCAAGTCTTTGCTATTGTGAATAGTGCTGCAATAAACATACGTGTGCATGTGTCTTTATAGCAGCATAATTTATAATCCTTTGGGTATATACCCAGTAATGGGATGGCTGGGTCATATGGTACATCTAGTTCTAGATCCTTGAGGAATCGCCATACTGTTTTCCATAATGGTTGAACTAGTTTACAATCCCACCAACAGTGTAAAAGTGTTCCTATTTCTCCACATCCTCTCCAGCACCTGTTGTTTCCTGACTTTTTAATGATTGCCATTCTAACTGGTGTGAGATGGTATCTCATTGTGGTTTTGATTTGCATTTCTCTGACGGCCAGTGATGATGAGCATTTTTTCATGTGTCTGTTGGCTGTATGAATGTCTTCTTTTGAGAAATGTTCATGTCCTTTGCCCACTTTTTGATGGGGTTGTTTGTTTTTTTCTTGTAAATTTGTTTGAGTTCTTTGTAGGTTCTGGATATCAGCCCTTTGTCAGATGAGTAGATTGCAAAAATTTTCTCCCATTCTGTAGGTTGCCTGTTCACTCTGATGGTAGTGTCTTTTGCTGTGCAGAAGCTCTTTAGTTTAATGAGATCCCATTTGTCAATTTTGGCTTTTGCTGCCGTTGCTTTTGGTGTTTTAGACATGAAATCTTTGCCCATGCCTATGTCCTGAATGGTACTACCTAGGTTTTCCTCTAGGATTTTTATGGTATTAGGTCTAACATTTAAGTCTCTAATCCATCTTGAATTAATTTTTGTATAAGGAGTAAGGAAAGGATCCAGTTTCAGCTTTCTACTTATGGCTAGCCAATTTTCCCAGCACCATTTATTAAATAGGGAATCCTTTCCCCATTTCTTGTTTCTCTCAGGTTTGTCAAAGATCAAATGGCTGTAGATGTGTGGTATTATTTCTGAGGACTCTGTTCTGTTCCATTGGTCTATATCTCTGTTTTGGTACCAGTACCATGCTGTTTTGGTTACTGTAGCCTTGTAGTATAGTTTGAAGTCAGGTAGCGTGATGCCTCCAGCTTTGTTCTTTTGACTTAGGATTGTCTTGGAGATGCGGGCTCTTTTTTGGTTCCATATGAACTTTAAAGCAGTTTTTTCCAATTCTGTGAAGAAATTCATTGGTAGCTTGATGGGGATGGCATTGAATCTATAAATTACCTTGGGCAGTATGGCCATTTTCACAATATTGATTCTTCCTATCCATGAGCATGGTATGTTCTTCCATTTGTTTGTGTCCTCTTTGATTTCACTGAGCAGTGGTTTGTAGTTCTCCTTGAAGAGGTCCTTTACATCCCTTGTAAGTTGGATTCCTAGGTATTTTATTCTCTTTGAAGCAATTGTGAATGGAAGTTCATTCCTGATTTGGCTCTCTGTTTGTCTGTTACTGGTGTATAAGAATGCTTGTGATTTTTGCACATTAATTTTGTATCCTGAGACTTTGCTGAAGTTGCTTATCAGCTTAAGGAGATTTTGGGCTGAGACAATGGGGTTTTCTAAATATACAATCATGTCATCTGCAGACAGGGACAGTTTGACTTCTTCTTTTCCTAACTGAATACCCTTGATTTCTTTCTCTTGCCTGATTGCCCTAGCCAGAACTTCCAACACTATGTTGAATAGGAGTGGTGAGAGAGGGCATCCCTGTCTTGTGCCAGTTTTCAAAGGGAATTTTTCCAGTTTTTGCCCATTCAGTATGATATTGGCTGTGGGTTTGTCATAAATAGCTCTTATTATTTTGAGGTACGTTCCATCAATACCGAATTTATTGAGCGTTTTTAGCATGAAGGGCTGTTGAATTTTGTCAAAAGCCTTTTCTGCATCAATTGAGATAATCATGTGGTTCTTGTCTTTGGTTCTGTTTATATGCTGGATTATGTTTATTGATTTGCGAATGTTGAACCAGCCTTGCATCCCAGGGATGAAGCCCACTTGATCATGGTGGATAAGCTTTTTGATGTGTTGCTGAATCCGGTTTGCCAGTATTTTATTGAGGATTTTTGCATCGATGTTCATCAGGGATATTGGTCTAAAATTCTCTTTTTTAGTTGTGTCTCTGCCAGGCTTTGGTATCAGGATGATGTTGGCCTCATAAAATGAGTTAGGGAGGATTCCCTCTTTTTCTATTGATTGGAATAGTTTCAGAAGGAATGGTACCAACTCCTCTTTGTACCTCTGGTAGAATTCAGCTGTGAATCCATCTGGTCCTGGACTTTTTTTGGTTGGTAGGCTATTAATTGTTGCCTCAATTTCAGAGCCTGCTATTGGTCTATTCAGGGATTCAACTTCTTCCTGGTTTAGTCTTGGAAGAGTGTAAGTGTCCAGGAAATTATCCATTTCTTCTAGATTTTCCAGTTTATTTGCGTAGAGGTGTTTATAGTATTCTCTGATGGTAGTTTGTATTTCTGTGGGGTCGGTGGTGATATCCCCTTTATCATTTTTAATTGCGTCGATTTGATTCTTCTCTCTTTTCTTCTTTATTAGTCTGGCTAGTGGTCTGTCAATTTTGTTGATCTTTTCAAAAAACCAACTCCTGGATTCATTGATTTTTTGGAGGGTTTTTTGTGTCTCTATCTCCTTCAGTTCTGCTCTGATCTTAGTTATTTCTTGCCTTCTGCTAGCTTTCGAATGTGTTTGCTCTTGCTTCTCTAGTTCTTTTAATTGCGATGTTAGAGTGTCAATTTTAGATCTTTCCAGCTTTCTCTTGTGGGCATTTAGTGCTATAAATTTCCCTCTACACACTGCTTTAAATGTGTCCCAGAGATTCTGGTATGTTGTATCTTTGTTCTCATTGGTTTCCAAGAACATCTTTATTTCTGCCTTCATTTCGTTATGTACCCAGTAGTCATTCAGGAGCAGGTTGTTCAGTTTCCATGTAGTTGAGCGGTTTTGAGTGAGTTTCTTAGTCCTGAGTTCTAGTTTGATTGCACTGTGGTCTGAGAGACAGTTTGTTATAATTTCTGTTCTTGTACATTTGCTGAGGAATGCTTTACTTCCAATTACGTGGTCAATTTTGGAGTAAGTATGATGTGGTGCTGAGAAGAATGTATATTCTGTTGATTTGGGGTGGAGAGTTCTATAGATGTCTATTAGGTCTGCTTGCTGCAGAGATGAGTTCAATTCCTGGATATCCTTGTTAACTTTCTGTCTCGTTGATCTGTCTAATGTTGACAGTGGAGTGTTGAAGTCTCCCATTATTATTGTATGGGAGTCTAAGTCTCTTTGTAAGTCTCTAAGGACTTGCTTTATGAATCTGGGTGCTCCTGTATTGGGTGCATATATATTTAGGATAGTTAGCTCTTCCTGTTGAATTGATCCCTTTACCATTATGTAATGGCCTTCTTTGTCTCTTTTGATCTTTGATGGTTTAAAGTCTGTTTTATCAGAGACTAGTATTGCAACCCCTGCTTTTTTTTGTTCTCCATTTGCTTGGTAAATCTTCCTCCATCCCTTTATTTTGAGCCTATGTATGTCTCTGCGTGTGAGATGGGTCTCCTGAATACAGCAGACTGATGGGTCTTGACTCTTTATCCAGTTTGCCAGTCTGTGTCTTTTAATTGGAGCATTTAGTCCATTTACATTTAAGGTTAATATTGTTATGTGTGAACTTGATCCTGCCATTATGATATTAACTGGTTATTTTGCTCATTAGTTGATGCAGTTTCTTCCTAGCCTCAATGGTCTTTACATTTTGGCATGTTTTTGCAATGGCTGGTACCGGTTGTTCCTTTCCATGTTTAGTGCTTCCTTCAGGATCTCTTGTAAGGCAGGCCTAGTGGTGACAAAATCTCTAAGCATTTGCTTATCTGTAAAGGATTTTATTTCTCCTTCACTTATGAAACTTAGTTTGGCTGGATATGAAATTCTGGGTTTAAAATTCTTTTCTTTAAGAATGTTGAATATTGGCCCCCACTCTCTTCTGGCTTGTAGAGTTTCTGCTGAGAGATCTGCTGTTAGTCTGATGGGCTTCCCTTTGTGGGTAACCCGACCTTTCTCTCTGGCTGCCCTTAAGATTTTTTCCTTCATTTCAACTTTGGTGAATCTGGCAATTATGTGTCTTGGAGTTGCTCTTCTCGAGGAGTATCTTTGTGGCGTTCTCTGTATTTCCTGGATTTGAATGTTGGCCTGCCCTACTAGGTTGGGGAAGTTCTCCTGGATGATATCCTGAAGAGTGTTTTCCAACTTGGTTCCATTTTCCCCCCTCACTTTCAGGCACCCCAATCAGACGTAGATTTGGTCTTTTTACATAATCCCATACTTCTTGCAGGCTTTGTTCATTTCTTTTTCTTCTTTTTTCTTTTGGTTTCTCTTCTCGCTTCATTTCATTCATTTGATCCTCAATCGCTGATACTCTTTCTTCCAGTTGATCGAGTCAGTTACTGAAGCTTGTGCATTTGTCACGTATTTCTCGTGTCATGGTTTTCATCTCTTTCATTTCGTTTAGGACCTTCTCTGCATTAATTACTCTAGCCATCAATTCTTCCACTTTTTTTTCAAGATTTTTCGTTTCTTTGCGCTGGGTACGTAATTCCTCCTTTAGCTCTGAGAAATTTGATGGACTGAAGCCTTCTTCTCTCATCTCGTCAAAGTCATTCTCTGTCCAGCTTTGATCCGTTGCTGGCGATGAGCTGCGCTCCTTTGCCGGGGGAGATGCGCTCTTATTTTTTGAATTTCCAGCTTTTCTGCCCTGCTTTTTCCCCATCTTTGTGGTTTTATCTGCCTCTGGTCTTTGATGATGGTGATGTACTGATGGGGTTTTGGTGTAGGTGTCCTTCCTGTTTGATAGTTTTCCTTCTAACAGTCAGGACCCTCAGCTGTAGGTCTGTTGGAGATTGCTTGAGGTCCACTCCAGACCCTGTTTGCCTGGGTATCAGCAGCAGAGGTTGCAGAAGATAGAATATTTCTGAACAGCGAGTGTACCTGTCTGATTCTTGCTTTGGAAGCTTCCTCTCAGGGGTGTACTCCTCCCTGTGAGGTGTGGGGTGTCAGACTGCCCCTAGTGGGGGATGTCTCCCAGTTAGGCTACTCAGGGGTCAGGGACCCGCTTGAGCAGGGAGTCTGTCCCTTCTCAGATCTCAACCTCCGTGTTGGGAGATCCACTGCTCTCTTCAAAGCTGTCAGACAGAGTCGTTTGCATCTGTGCAGAGGTGTCTGTGTGTCTTAGTTTACTGTGCCCTGTCCCCAGAGGTGGAGTCTACAGAGACAGGCAGGTTTCCTTGAGCTGCTGTGAGCTCCACCCAGTTCGAGCTTCCCAGCAGCTTTGTTTACCTACTTAAGCCTCAGCAATGGCGGGCGCCCCTCCCCCAACCTCGTTGCTGCCTTGCCGCGATATTGCAGACTGCTGTGCTAGCAATGAGGGAGGCTCCGTGGGCGTGGGACCCTCCCGGCCAGGTGTGGGATATGATCTCCTGGTGTGCCTGATTGCTTAAAATATTTCTTTGTTAATTTTCGGTCTCAATGATATGTCTAGTGCTGAGATTGGAGTGTTGAAGTCACCAGCTATTATTGTATGGAAGCCTATCTCTCCCTTTAAATCTAAAAACATTTGCTTTATGTATCTCAGTACTCTGGTGTTGGATGCATATATGTTTAGGATTGTTAAATCCTCTTGTTGAATTGATCCCTTTATCATCACATAATGATCTTCTTTGTCTTTTTTTCTTTTTTTTTTTTTACTATTTTTGATAGAAGTTATATAGTGTTTTCTGATATAAGTATAGCTGCTTCTGCTCCCATTTGGGTTTTTTTTTTTTTTTTTTTTTTGCATGGACTATCTTGTTCCATTCCTATACTTTCAGTCTATGTGTGTCTTTACAGGTGAGATGAGATTCTTGTAGGCATCCTATAGTTGGGTCATTTTTCTCATACATTCAATCAGCATATATCTTTCAAGTGCAAAGTTTAATCCATTTACATTCAAAGTTATTATTGATATGTGAAGGTGTATTCCTGTCATTTTGTTAAGTTATTTTTTATTAGTTTATATGTCCTTTGTTCCTTCATTTCTCTCTTGTTTATCATTATTGTTTGGTGGTTTTCTGTCATGGTAAGTCTTGTGTCTTTACTCTTTCTTGTGTGTTTTCTCTAGCAGTGGTTTTTATATTTTCCTTTGTTTTCATGGTAGTAAATATCATTCTTTCACTTTCAGGTATGGCACTCCCTTAAGTATAGCTCAACTAGAATGATGACTTCCCTTGGCTATTGCTTGTCCAGGAAAGACTTTATTTTTCTTTCATTTATGAATGATAATGTTGCTGGATATAGTACCCTTGGTTAGTAGGGTTTTGTTTATCTTTTATCACTTTGAATGTGTTATTCCATTCTTTCCTGGCCTGTAAGGTTTCTGCTGAAAAGTCTGTTGTTAGTGTGATGAGGGATCCTTTATAGGTGACTAGATGCTTTTCTCTTGATGTTTTTGTGTCTTACTTTTGGCAGTTTAAGTATAATGTACTATAGGGAGCCCTTTTTGTATTGAATCTGTTTGGGAATCACTGAGGATCCTGTATATGGATTTCTAAATCTCTTGCTAGACTTGGGAAGTTTTAACTTATTATCTTGTTAAATAGGTTTTCTAAATGTTTCATTTTCTCTTTGCCTTCTGGGATACTGAAAATTTGATATTTGGTACTTTATGGTATCCAATGTGTCATGTAGACTTTGGTCATGTTTTGTTTTCATTTTTCTCTATTTTTGTCTGACTGAGTTATTTCAAAAGAACTGTCTTCAAGTACAGAGATTCTTCTACTTGATTCAGTCTATTGTTGAAGCTTTCAAATGTGTTTTGAATTTCATTTAAATTATTAATTTCCTGAAGTGTGTTTGGTTCTTTGTTGTGATAGCTGTTTGGCAAATTTCTCATTCATATGCTGAATTGTTTTTCTGATTTCTTTGTATTGTTTTTCAGTATTCTCTTGTATTTTGCTGAGTTTATTTAAAATTAGCACTTCGAATTCTTTTTCTGGGATCTTACAAATTTGTTTTTGATTGAGATCTGTTGCTAGAGAACTAATGCATTCCTTTGTAGGAGTCATATATTTTCTTGCTTTTTGATGTTTCCCTTATACTTATGTTGATATCTGCACATCTGCTGTAATAGTCACTTCTTCTATTTTTTTTTGGTTGTTGTTTTTTGAGTTTGCTTTCATAAGGAAGGATTTTCTCCTGAAGATGTAACTATGTTATTGTTTGGGTAGGGCACTTTGGCTTTGAATCTGAGTACATGGCACAATGTCTGTGTGATTTCTTTGGCTGTAAACAATGTCCGTGGTGTCTGTGATTTCCTAGGTGGCTTAGGCTTTAGTTATTAATGGATGCTGTGGTGAAATGTTCCTGGGGACTAGGATGCTGGATGAGTCAGTCTTAAGGCCTCAGTGACAGTGGAAGTGGGTAGAGTGTGGCTATTCTTGTGCTCCAGCATGGTATACACTCACACTAGTGTTAGCAGGTCCAGGCAGGCTGATTCTTGGACCTCTACATAGCTTGCTTGAATGCCAGTAGTGGCAAAGTTGGGCTTAGCAAGTAGATAGGTTCTCCATCCCCTGTACAGCCAACATGGTATAGGCAATGGCAATAGCATTAGCAGGACAACTGTCTGTGTCCTGAGAAGTGTGTGCTGGTATTGGTAGTGGCTGTGATGGACTGGGTGGGCCAGTTTCCAGGCTTGCAGGTGGCATGTGCAGGTAGGTGCCAGCCATGGTGGTGGTGGCAGTGGGTAGGCCCAAACTCAGGCCTCTGAGAGAAGTACTTAGGTGTCAACAGTGATGGACTGCACTGGCCAGTCCCCAGTTCACCAAACTGTATGCTCTGGCACAACAGCAGTGAGGGACAAAGCTGGGATGGTAGGCTTGTCCTCAGGCTCCCCTAAAATAGGCAGGTGCCAGCCATGGTAGGCAGGGGCAGGGCAATTCACAGGCATGCAGTGGAATGTTTGGGTAAGGGCTATAGCAGCCCTGCTACAACCCTACCAAAGGAGAGGGTGGGCCCATCTTCAGTGGTGGCTGCATAGACCAGCATGTGGGGAATGCTTGCCATACTTGTGCCTCAGCACAGCAGGGGTAGCCTGTGCCTCACTTGTGCTTTAGTCCATGTAGCAGCATCAGCCCGTACTTTGCTCATGTCTTAGCCCTGGCACTGCTGGACCCCATGACGGTGAGCATCTGTTTGGGGCTGGGCTCTAAAATGGTACCTTTCTGTAGCTGCTTAGGTCTTAGGGAATGTGTTGGACCACATGCAAGCTCTTTCCTTCCAGCAGTGCCATCACACGGTTTCCTAGTAACTCCCAATGTTAGTCTCAGGGCCCCTGAGGGCTGACGGGCTCTCCTATGACTAGGATTTCAGGAGTCCACAGACGGAATGTGGACGGCTGGGGATCTCTCCCTTACTCTTTGTATGCCCTTGGGAGTTTCTCCCAGCTGCCATCCAAAAGGCTGCCTCACTTCACTGTCCTTCCTTGCCTTAGATGTTCGCTGTCACTTTTCTTTTAAATTCCAGTGTTCTCTCTTGGATGAGCTATTCAAGATGCACTTATCTATTCATTACTTTTGTTCTTCTTAGTGGAGGAGGTAAATAACAGATGCATCTAGTCAGCCGTGTTGAAGCCCATCCCTTTGAATGATTCTTGGAAAAGTTTTAAACAATTTTCTGAGAGAAAAAAATCTTGCTTCAAGAATCCTTTTGATCCACTCTGATAAAGAATAAGACAAGCCTTCACTTGAGAGATAACATATGTCAGAATTGCAAATTGCCATGGAAGATGTTAACTCTACCATCTAATTTTAAGTCATAGTGATAGTCAACAATGTAAAATATGGGACTCCAGTTACTACTGTCAATTATAATATTGAATCTACTGAAAACTGAAAACTGGTACTTGTCATACACTCCAATGAGATATTTATTATTGGGAAAATGCTCTTTAAGGGTCTTTTTTTCTTCTTTTTTTGCATTTTGTTAGAATTTTTATACGTATACTTAATCAAGGCAACACAAAGCTGCTTAGCTGACTGTATTAGAGTTAGACAGCCATATCTTTCCTAAATTATAAAGTAACTCTATGTCTTTGTTATCATTCGATTAACTATATCAGAAATACCCATTTGAAGATGGATTCTGTACTTTTTTTTTTTTTTTCCAACCATGCTCTCACTCTGTCATCCAGGCTTTGAGTGCAGTGATACAATCACAACGGCTAGCTACAGCCTTGAACTCCTGGACTAACGTGATCCTTCTACCTCCACCTCCTGCATAACTAAGACTACAGGCACATCTCATTATGCCTGGATAATTTTTCAACTGCTTGTAGAGACAGAGTCTCGCTATGTTGCCTAAGCTTGTCTATAACTTCTGGTCTCAAGCCATCCTCCCACCTTGGCCTCCCAAAGTGCTGGCATTACAGGAGTGAACCACCATGCCAGCTATGCCTCTTTATTCTGAAAAAGTTGATGAGGGCCTGTTGAATAGCCCATACACTGCAGAGGTGCTAGGAATAAGAAAATGAAAAAGACGAGATCAGTTACCCCTATACAGCTTCAGTATATTCTATAAAGAGACATATACATTTTTAAATATATATGTTCTGCTATATTCATAGTTGTGGAATGTCTGTCCCTGATACTGTAGAAGTACAAAGAAGGTTTACTTTTAATACCATAACTCAAAACAGTTTCAATTATGTTACCAGATATTCCTCATATGTACATGGCAATTATGTCTATTTCTCCTAGGAGTCATTGAATAGAAATTTATTTCATAGAGAAACTTTATGCTTTCTTTTACTGTATTATAAGAACTATGTAGCCTAAAGTAATTTGTCTTTTCATTCTGATGTTAGTTCATTGGGGTAGCTCATAATAAGTGCCTGATCCATTGTTATATCACCTCCAAATTGGTTTCTGGTGTTTACCTTGTAACTGCCTTGTTTTCCACCTGTTTTTGAAATTGCATAATTTAAAAGCAGCAACTGCTAGAAAAATAATCTATTTTAATCCTCTAAAGTTTCAGAGGAATTAATTTAGGACTCAATATTGTAAGCGATCTGGCCAAGATGAAGTTACTTACAGAATTTAGATTAGAAATCAAGTCATCTGACTCTCAATACTGTGCTTCACTTACCCCACCTTACTAAAAGATGAAATGGGAAGAGTGACAAATCAAAAAAACAAATGAAGAAACGGAGGCAAAAAGGAAACAAAAGGAAGGGGAAATAAACAAGGTAGAAAATTAGGAAGGGTTCCAAATTTTACTTTTCCAAAACTTAGATATAAATTTTTAAGGAATGCCATGGTAAAATCCTCACCTTAAAGTGAAAATACTATTCTCTTGGCAATGGGGAAATAAATAAACATAACCCCAAATGCATATAAAATGTTAAATGCAACAGAACATGCATCTTTCTTCAGGATCATTGGCAATAATTGTGTTTTAAGTTGTAAACATGAACAAGTCTATTTGTTCAGACACTTGAAAAATAATGAAGAAAATAATTCTTGCCTCTTTTGTTATGTTTCCTGCATTAGTCCGTTCTCATGCTGTTATAAAACACTGCCTGAGGTTGGGTAATCTATAAAGGTAAGAGGTTTACTTGGCTTCTAGTGCTGCGTGGCTGGACAGGCTTCAGGTAACTTACAATCACGGCAGAAGGCACCCCTTCACAGGGATGCAGGAGAGAGAATGAGTGCAAGCAGGAGAAACGCCAGATGCTTATAAAACCATCAGATCTCATGAGATTCACTCATTACCACAAGAACAGCATGTGGGAAACTGCCCACCTGATCCAGTTGTCTCTACCTGGTCCCACCCTTGACACATGGGGATCATCGGGATTCCAATTCAAGGTGAGATTTGGGTGGGGACACAGAACCAAACCATATCATTTCCAAAATAGATTGATGTTTTAAGATGTAAATGCTAACCTTACAGCTGAGGCCTATACACTAGTAGCCCTATTAACAGCTAACTCAGAAGGTTCTTAATTTATGAGGAGAAACAATTTATTAATAAATATAATTTTAATTCCTCCCTAAAATATGAATAAACTTATAAACATATTATTGTATTTTTGTGCCTATAATTTGTAAAGTTAGGGAAGCAGCATCATCAGCTTAAAATTAACTAATGTTAAACCTGCTACATATGTCATATTTGTTTGACCAACATAGACTATCTCAATGTTATATCTGTCAGTGTTTGGAGGAAAAATTCTATGTGTTGGATACCAAACGATGCTCATCAAGAATTGTTGCAGTTTTCTAATGCTGCACAGCAAACCATTAAGAAATTAGAAACTTGAAGCAACAGTTTCTTATTCTTTCAAATTATTGAAACAACAGTTTGTTATTACCTATGATTCTATGGGTTGAGTGGACTGTATTGGATAATTTGTTCTAGGGCCTCTCATGTGGCTGAGGCTGGAATCAGATCAACTGACTGATCAACTAATATGGCTCACTCACATGGCTGTTGGTCAATGCTGTTAGCTCAGAGCTCACCTGGAGCTGTCAACCAGCATACCTACAATGGCCTCCCCATGTGGCTTGACCTTCTTATAGCATGGTGACCATGTTCCAACAGGCAGAATCCTAAGCAGTCCAAGAGACCCAGGAAGAACCTGAAAAACTTCTTATCACCTTAGGTTTTGATGTCCCGGAATATCCTTTCCACAGAATTCTGATAGTCCAAGCAAGTGCTAATGCCAGTCTAGATTCAAGGGGATGAGGAATTAAACTCCACTTTGTGATGTGAGGAAAAGCATGTGTATTCCAGGAAGAAGAAATTAATGGCATATTTCAGTAGATACTATGTTCTAAAAGGTCTACCCATATTCTCACAAAGATAAAAACTAATCCCACAACTCATGGATATGGGCTAAGGGGGACACATCAAACTAACACATTCTTAAATAAGTAATTCTGGGTCTGCTGAAGTTTGCAAATAAAATTGTAACTTAGATTCATCACCACTAATAAGTTTCTTTCTATAGAATGCAGTAACGATGCATTTACCCTTTATATTTTGAAAATGAATTGTTACAATCTGTTTACTTTTACTTTAAAGAACCTTGATACTGTTTTTACTTAACTATAGAATTGAAACAAATCAATCAATTATTATGATTTTTTAAAATTTCCAACTTTTATGTTAAGTTCAAGAGTACATATGCAGGATGTGCAGATTTGTTACACAGGTAAACGTGTGCCACGGTGGTTTGCTGCACAGATCATCCCATCTCCCAGCCCAGCACCCATTAGCTATTCTTCCTGACGATCTTCCTCCTTCCACCCTCCAACAGGCCCCAGTGTGTGTTGTTTTACCCCATGTGTCTTTGTGTTCTCATCATTCACCTCCCACTTATAAATGAGAAAATGTAGTATTTGGTTTTCTGTTCCTGCATTAGTTTCCTAAGGATAATGGCCTCCGGCTCCATCTATGTCCCTGCAAAGGACTTGATGTGGCTCTGTTTTATGGCTGCCTAGTATTCTGTGTATATGTACCATATTTTCTTTATCCAGTCTTCCATTGATGGGCATTTAGGTTGATTCCAAGTTTTTACCATTGTGAACAGTGCTGCGATTAACGTATGTGTGCAGGTGTCTTTATAGTAGAATGATTTATATTCCTTTAGTCATATATTCAGTAATGGGATTGCTGGGTCTAATGATATTTCTGTTTATAAGACTTTGAGGAATTGTCATACTATGTTCCACAATGGTTGAACGAATTTTCACTCCCACCAGCAGTGTCTAAGCATTCTATTTTCTCTGCAACCGCATCCACATCTGTTATTTTTTGACTTTTTAGTCATAGCTATTCTGAATGATGTGAGATGGTATCTCTTTGTGGTTTTAATTTGCATTTATCTAATAATCAGTGATATAGTGCTTTTTATCATACGCTTGTTGACTGCATGCATGTTTTCCTTTGAGAAGTATCCATTCACATCCTTTCCCCACTTTTTAATGGGATTGTTTGTCGATTTCTAGAAGCTTGTTTAAGTTCCTTAGAAATACTGGATATTAGACCTTTGTGAGATGAAGAGATTGCAAAATTTTTCTACCATTCTGTAGGTTGTCTGTTTGCTCTGTTGATTGCTTCTTTTGCTTTGCAGAAGCTCTTTAGTTTAATTGGATCCCATTTATCCATTTTTGCTTTTGGTGCAATTTCTATTGATGTCTTCATCATGAAATCTTTGCCCATGACTATGTCCTGAATGGTATTGCCTAGGTTTTCTTCTAGGGCTTTTATAGTTTTGGGTTTTCATTTAAATCTTTAATCCATATTGAGTTGATTTTTGTATATGGTATAAGAAAGTGGTGCAGTTTCAATGTTCTGCATATGCCTAGTCAGTTGTCCCAGCACCATTTATTAAATAGGGAATTATTTCCTTTGCTGGAGAGGTGTTGCAATCATTTGGAGGAAAAGGAGCACACTGGTTTTTTGAATTTTCAGCGTTTTTGCACTGATTCATTCTCATCTTTGTGGGCTTATCTACGTTTAATGTTTAAGGTTGCTTCTATTTGGATGGGTTTCTTGTGGGTTTTGTTGTTGTTATTTTCTGTTTTTTGTTTGTTTGTTTGTTTGTTTTTTCTTTTAATAGTCTGGCCTTTCTTCTGAAGGGCTACTGCATTTTGCTGGGAGTTCACTCCAGACCCTAGTTGCTTTGGTTTTTCCCGTACCTGGAGGTATCACCAGCGAAGTCTGCAAAACTGCAAAGATGGCAGCCTTGTCCACCCTCCGGAAGCTCCATTCTAGGTGGATACCGACCTGTTGCTGGCCTGAATGCACCTGTAGGAGGTGGTTGGAGACACCAATTTGCAGATCTCACCCATTGGGGAAGAATGGGACCAGGGACCCGCTTTAAGAAGCACTGTGGCTGCTTTATGGTAGAGTAGCTATGCTTCTTGGAGATCCCTTCAGCCCTTTAAGGGTTTGGGCTCTCCGAGGCTCACAGATTGAACTGGCTGAGACACCTGAACAGCCAAGAGGGCAGCCTGTCCCGCCTCCTAGGTGGACGCTCCATTCAGGGAGAAATTAGAACTCTGCTGGCTGTAGAACAGGGGCAGGGGTGGCTGGAGGCCTTGGCTGGGAGGTCCTGCCCAGTGAGCAGGAATGGATTGGGGTCCCACTTAAAGAAGTAGTGTAGTCACATTCTGGTAAAGCAGCAGTGCTGTGCTGGGGAACCCCTTCCACGTCCCAACAATTTGGACTCTCCAAATTCCAAGCAAGTGGGTCTTATCTTGTGAGGTGTGGTGGAAGTGAGCCCCACAGACTGATGCTGCCCAGCTCTCTGGATTCAGTCCCCTTCCTGGGGGTGTGCACAGACCTCCTGCCTTGCCTAAGCTGCAGACACCCTTGCCGGGGATCCCGGGACGGAGTATGTAAAACTCCTGGGTCTCTGTGCCTGCCTGAGCAGCTGCTCTGCCAAGAAGATGCACAGCTCTGTGTGTTTCACTCAAGGCTCTAGGAAGTGGACCCATGAGGGGACTTCCCGATCTGCAGGTTGCAAAGATCCATCGGAGAAGCCTGGCTTCCCTGGGTTGCACAATCACTCACTGCTTCCCTTAGCTGGGAGTGGGGGTTCCCTTGGCTCCATGTTTCTCCCAGGAGAGCCACCACCCCACCCTGCTTTTCTGCATTCTCTGCGGTCCAGTTGTTTCCCTGATCAGTCCCAGTGCGAGTACCTGGATATTTCAGTGGAAGGTGGTGTATTCACTCGCCCCTTTCATTCCTCTCTGTGAGGGCCTCAAACAGCAGCTGTTTCTAATCGGCCATCTTGGCCCAATTCCCATTATGATGTTCTTTGTCATGGTTTTCTCAACTACCTTGTTATTTTAACCATTGACCAATTACTTTCAATTAAAACAAGATTATCAAGATAATTATTAGTTAACATAAAATTTTCATTAAATAAACGTATTTTAAGCATTTATTCTATACATATAGATACTAAAAACATAGATGAATATCCCTTTCTGCATATATGGCTCTTATTCACCATATTCTGATAAGTTTATTCCAGTGCTTTCTCTTGTAGAAAGCTAAAAATAACATGAAAAATAGTTATGTTGTTTTATCTCAGAGAATTTTTGTTCCATTAGTATTTTAAGAACAACTCCATCACATTTCATACAGCGCCCCAGCATGCAGCAATACCCTCAGTCATATCAATACTTCCTTTGCCTAGTTATCTTGAAGATCTGCTGTTCATATTAATGTTTTTATCTTTCAAACACTGATAGAAAATCACAATAACTTATGGCTCACATTATTTCAGTCCAAGGGTCTTATCAGTTATTATTAAGAATACTGAAAGTCTATGTGAAATTTTTTTTTTAAATAGGCAATGCTATTAAAGTTCCTTTTCAAGTATATTTTCAACATGCTTACTATGTCCCTTACCTACAAATATTCTGTTATTCATGCTAATATCGTTTCTCTTGCTAAATATTAACAAATTTATCTACCCTTAAAATGCAAATTAGCACTGCAATTACAACTTGTTTATAGGATTATTAAGTTAATATTTTATCTTAGTATTTTGTTGGTATAATATTAATAGAGTTTTTGTTTTTTACTATTAAATGCAAAGCATTCCCACAATGCTAAACAGCTCACTTCAGCAGTTAGAAAGTTTCATTTGTCAAACCTGTTGAGTGACTCTCCAGAAAGTGATAACTTTTAGATTGCTTTGTATATGCTTCTAATGCTTCTATTGTTGTCAAGTTATTACCTGTTGAATACTGTTCCAGTGCTTCAGGGTAATGTCAGACCTGTGAACATGTAATTTGAACAGCAGTGCAAAGGTCAAATAGCCTCAGTTGAAGTGACAAGAGCTTATTGTTTTGTATTGCTGGGGTTCCTTAGCCCATAGTTCATTCTATATTTCCTAAATCAACTCTAGTATGAAGTGATGTCTTAAATACATGTGAACCAGTTATCACATAGAATGAGTTACTTTTGTCCTAAAAGGAATTACCTTATTTGGAAGGAGATAGGCAAGGAAAAATTTCAAAAGAAAATCAGTAGGATGGTAACAGAAATCTTATTTTTAAAAAAGAAATTATAACAACTTGAAACAAAAATGGTTGGCAAATCTGGTGCTCAATATTCAATACCAGACTTACTGTAGATTTTCCTTTGTCTGGGATTTAGATTCCATGGAAAATTCCTGTTTTCTCCCCTTGCTAGTAGTAAAACATAAAAGTGTGCAATTTAACAGCAGTACCAGAGTCAGGCCATTTGCTGGATAGGAATATGGATGGATTTCTGGAAGACGGATTCATAGAACAGAACAAACTAAGCCACACATTACTGGTGTCTTAAACGTATGACTCAAGGAACATCATGTAAACAAAAAATCTATTTTGATTTCCTCCTACCCCTTTAGTAAGCAAATCTTCTCCAGCACTAAGTATAAATTTGTACATATCCTGCCAGGCACAGCGACTCATGCCTGTAATCCCAGCACTTTGGGAGCCCGAGGAAGGCAGATCACGAGGTCAGGAGTTTGAGACCAGCCTGACCCAACATGGTGAAACCCCACCTCTACTAAGACTACAAAAATTAGCCAGGCATGGTGGTGTACCTGTAATCCCAGCTACTCAGGAGGCTGAGGCAGGAGAATCACTTGAACCCAGGAGATGGAGATTGCAATGAGCCGAGATCGCATCACTGCACTCCAGACTATGTGACAGAGCGAGACACAATTTAAAAAAAAAAAAATCATGCATATCGCAGGAGTACACTGGTTTAGACAATGGATAATCACTTAGCCTAATAGTCACAGACTCAATTTAGAATGAAGAATGTCCATCAAATATTAATTAAACATTAATTATTTCAAAGGTATGGGTTCCTAAAACTTTATTTCCTCCTCCAACTCAACTTTCATGGTTAATCCTGAAGAAAAGGAAATTTTACGTGGATGTTGGTTTCTCTATTTCTGGTTCTGGGGTTTATCAATCACCTTTTTCTTTCTCATAAGCTCTTATGGTAACTTTTCAGAGATTTTGATCACCGTCAGTTTTTCTCATGCAGTTATTTCCTTCGAGCTGAGAAGATACATCTTCATTTCAATCGGACCTTTATAACTTGCTTCACATTCCCTACAGACTGATGTTTTTGTCCTGTTTTGTATTGCTGGGATTCCTTAGCCCATATGTATCCCTGTTAAACTGAATTCAAGATGACCTGATGGAATATTCTCTCTCATGTGTCTCCCTCACTTCTTGCCCAACAGATGGAGGTTCTGGCTGCTTTCATTATAGACACACCTAGCTTATTTTCACAGACTTAGGCTTTCTCAGACATGATGGGTTATATTTTCCAAAATTGCCGTGAAAAGAGCTTCCATCACATATACTCTTCTTACAACATGATATTTATATTCCTCCCATTGAGATGTGGGTCATATGTTCTCCAAGGAAACCCAGACGACATGGAGAAATCTGGTGTGGAAATTCTGATTGGAATTCCCAGCTGAGGTCATAGCCAGTGTCAATTTACAAACACCTAAGTGGAGATGCTTGAGTTTTCCACAGCCCTTGAGTTTTCTAAGCAGATATTGCAGATGAGAGACAAGCTTTGTTTTCTTCTGTGCCCTCTCAGAATTTCTACCCCACAGAGACCTTGATTATAATGAAATTCTGGTTTTATGCCACTACATTACAGGCAATTAAAAAAAAACCCATGTGAATAGGTAATGATAAATATAATTACTTAGAAAGTACTTGTTGTCAGTTAAAAATCAGATTAAATGCAAAGAGTATAAGCAAATGCTGAGACATTTACTGCCCATTTGATTTTCGGCAGTTTATTCTTCAAGCTTCACATTTTCAAATGTATATTGTTACTATTGTTATTCTATTGTAAGCAATTGATGAAACAGTGCTCTCTAAAATGGCATGGCTTCAATTACATTCATTTCATATATCATTCGATAATTCCTTTACATTTTTTTATAAGAAAAACACAGATAAAATTGGATTATCAGATTGTGTAACTAAAAGGAGGAATGGTACACAAAGGAAATATTTAAAGACAAAGTAAAAGAAAGGCATTGGCTTAAATTATTTTGCAATTTTGTATATAATATACAATTCAGGGAATTATCCTCTTATTCTTGTAGTTGCATGTTAAGACTCTTTCTTTAAGAAAAGCATTGCATTGTCTTTTTCCCACATGAGATAATATTATAAAAACTTTTTGTAAAAAAATAGCAACAACAGCAAAACTCATTTCAACACTTTGAAATTCTGAATTGATGCTATCATATATGTTTATAGTATCAAATAGTTTTCTGAAAATTATAAGAATTATAAAAATCCTACTTAATTTATCAAATTTGCATCATCATCCTCACATAGCAATGCCTCTCTTTACTAGCTGTTTTCATATCACTTTACCAAATGTATATCATAAGGGCATCTATATATAAATAAATCCACAATGCTTTAAAATCAAGTAGCTAGTGGAGAAATAGAAATGCAATATATATTTGAATGCATGATATAGTTTCAACCACCTTGACTATATATTAGGTAGGGACAGGTTATGATGTCTGAAATAAAATACACTAAAACAGTAAGAGCAATCATATTAGAGTAGTACAATAAAAAGGTGTTATTTTTCTTTTAAATTTTCCACATATTTTACGATATTGTCACATGACTTTTACAATGTAAACAAGTAATTTAAAGAGAAAAATATATTCTCAATTTGCAACAAAGGATATCAACCTACTAAAACATTCTTTAGATTTTTAGTATAAACGTGTTATCATTTTCATAATGGCAAGGAAGTAAATACGGATAGGTGCTATAGCCTTGAGTTTTTCTTTTCTTAAAAGCTTCTCTGTCACATATAGTATATTTGTGAAACAGTCTTTACCCTCATGAACAGAAAGTCAGAATCCCAATAAATTCCGATAATCTCTCTGATTATATTTACCTGTATTACAATGAGAAGACAGAGACTTTTTAAAACCTAAGAATAACTGCTTTTCGTCTAATTAGCATATACTGTATATACTTTGGCTTCATTATTTATAAAATGGGTACAATAACAACATCTATCTTATAGGGCTGTAAATATTAAATGTGCTAGGACGTTTAATGCACATAGAACAATGTGAGTCACGTGGTAAGCACTGAATGTATATTAACCCTAGAATGTAGATCCTGTGCGAGCAAGCCTTTATCTGTTTTATTCATCACTTTAATACTCAGTGCCTTGCAAAGATGCTCCAGATGGAGCACAAAACATAATAGCTGAATAAATACGAGCCAGTAGCTTTGGAGACAGGTGTCATTTAAGAGAAAGATATTTAAGAAAAGAGAGACAGGATCTTGCAAGAGTCAGAAGTGTGCAAAATATTGGGCAATAAGAAAAAAAGAATGTGGTCATTTGGGAACTTCATCACAATTGGAAAGCAGATTCACTGATAATATTTCGTGATTTGAGCTTAATTTTAAGGAATTAGATAAAATTTATATGAATGAATACACAGATACATGCAAACTATAAATGTGCATGCTTGTGTATATTTGGGTGAACATTCAGGGATACAAGTGAAGCAGCATAGTGATAAAAAGCACAGCTTCTGGAGCCAGACTGCCTGGGCTCCCATCCATCCCTGTTTTACCACTTGACTGGCTGAGAGACGGCAGGAAAGTTCTGTGCTTCAGTTTTCTAATCTATAAAATGAGGATAATAATAGCACCTACTTTAGAGTGTTGTTTTGAGGATTAATTGAATTCATATTTGTAATTAGTATTTGTAACTATTAGCTGAAGTTAATATTTGTACTTGGGATGGTGTAAATCCATGTAAGTGTTTGCTAAGTAGCATAAATATTGAAAGTTTTTCTTTAATCATATTTCAAGATTTCTGTAGGAGATAATGTATTTATTAGATTTGTTTTTTACTTTGGTGTTTGTGATAAACTAAAGCTGCAGAAGGATACCATCAAGTGACAGTTTAAGATAATATAAAAGGAACAGTGGTGAATAGGTTCTCTAGCTTTCAAGTGTATCCTTATATTTAAAAAAAAAAAATCTATGGACACGAAAAAGGGTTCCTGACAATGTTTTTACATGTAAATCAAAAAGTCAAAAAGGGGAAAAACGAAACAAAACAAGAAACAGAACAAAATACAAATGCAAATGCTAGCATCTAAATGGAAAAATCCTGCTGCCTTTTCGTCGAGTATCTAGGAAACAGTATTAATTTTGGAACCTCCACTACTGTTATTGAGCTCCTTATGTCACTATAATTTTGTGAGACCCAGGACAGTGTAGCAGACATAATGGGCAGAACTAAGATGACAAATGGCTCCAAACCATTTTTTAAATAGTAGCATCCAAAATTAGACACATTAGGTAAATAATTCTATTGATAATTGAATTAATTCTTAAAGATATATGAGTTTCTCTATCAATGCCTATTTAATGCCTTCTGACAAGCTCAGGGTAATATGCAAAAAGCATGTCAAATCAGGTTAGTTTTGAAAACAGTGTAAACACATGTCGTAAGAGAGTTATTGTCCACGGTGAGCTTCATTTTTGTTGATGATAAACAAGACTGCTAAACATGACTGTGTAACGTAAAATTTCTATATTATCAATGTGAAGGTATTGAAAAGTGGTGATATGTGCTCACCAATGCAGTAGTCACTGCCAAATGTGGCTATTTAAATGTAAATTTATTAAAATTAACTCATACTCAAAATTCAGTTTCTCAGTTTTGCTAGAAACACTCAAACCCTCAAAAGTTACATACAGCTAGTGGCTACTATATCAGCAGAGATACAGGCTATGTCTAACCTTGCAAAAAGTTCTATTAGACAGAGTTAATATATGAGTAGCATTTATTTTAGATAAATAACTTGAAACATTTTTAAAAATTCTACGTATTTTCAATGAGTAAGGAGCTTTCTTACTTTTTCACATTGGATAAAATTCAAAAATAAACATGGGTATACTTGTCATTACTTACATATTTTAAGTCATGATGCAAAATAACTCAGGAGCAATTAAATGTAAACTAGGATTGACCATAAATTAATACCAATCTAAGTCAACCTAGTGTTTGCTTTCCTGCTTTTTTCATTAATTTAGAATTTTTTTAGCCCATAAAAATATCAAAGATATCACAATCTAATTCCAAGTACTATGAATTTCAGTATACTTCTAATACTATAGACCATATATTGAATTTAACACTGAAATATCCACAGAGTGTCGCATGGACTCCATAGCAGGTTTAGTTCCCACGTAGCCAAAGACCATTTTCATAACAACTCTGCATAGGTTCAATATGCATGCAACATACATACATGTAATAATATATGTGATTCACATATAATTATAAAATTATATCGACTCAAATATTAGCAATATAAAGATGTAATGACCTTAAACAAAAGGGGAAATTAGGTACTTTTCACAGTTGATTAGGTATTAAATTATTCTTTATGAAAAAAATTAATGAAGATGGAAAATTTTGACCAAAAATTTAAATATAAATATGAAATACATAATTATTTAGTAAATACTTTTTGTAGAGATGTAAAGGAGACATTCTCTATTCTTTGAAGACTTTTCAGGGTCCTCGAAAATATTAGATATGTGTATCAAGGTTAGGCAAGTAGATGAATAACAATATGCTAATTGTCAAATGATTGGTATGTGTTCCATATATTTATTAATAATTATCAAATTAGAAGATGATATTAAAATATTTATATTTCATGAAAACATTTTAATAGGCACAGCAAAAAAAAAAAAAACCCACAAAACAATGTGAGTATAATGATATAGAACTCCTTACATAAAATGTAAACATTGGGCATATTAAGTTTTTATTGGATTGTCATTCTCTCAAAACTTGTCCTTCAATTTTTTTAACTTAAAAATACAAAACTGGAAGTTCAAAAATGCCAATGTGGTACGTGTTTGCAAACTGAACTGAAATAATGTAAAAAACACTTTCATGAAAAAACTTCACCCGTAAAGTCCAGCTTAAGAGATGCATTAAGGAATCACTTATCTTCATCTGCTACTTTTAATTTACCCCAGTTTGAATGCAGTAAAAAAAGCATGTTTTGTATTGTTGGTATCAAAATAATTGAAATGTTTAGTGCATAATTGCTATTCATATGGATAATATTATTAGTAAATTTAACATTTAAGTATTTGACATGCCCAACTGTCTTCTTGTTTTACTGAAACAGGGCACAAAGTGTCATAATGAAGGAATAATTCAAGATAAAATACAAAATATATTTGGAGTAGATTTTATTTTGAATATTTGAATGAAATTAATAGTAATATTCCTGTGGTATTTGTTATGATGGACATAATCACACATATTTCAATATTTATAGGGCTTTTTAGAGCCAGTTTTACTTCCATCATCAGTTGTTACCTACTTGATATTTAGAACATGCTCTTTAATGGTATTTATTATAAATCAATGAAAACAGTTGTTTTGACCCAGCTGGTCATTTTGAGAAATGAAAGATAAACTAATATACAACTTGTAAAATTGAAATAAATTTAAATTTATAAGTTTAAAAATCTCTACATAATTTAGTAAAATTACTTTTGTGGACACCTGATGCCACACAGACTGTTAAGTCAACTACATTATATTGCAAGTGTTTTGAATCTAGTTAAATTATTAGGTCATTGTGCATAACCTTCAACATTGTTTTAAATGTTCGTAAAAGTTCTTGTACTATCTTCTAGAAAGAGCGAATTTAACTCAAGAAAAAGTAGTAACTATAAGAAATCCATGCCTTAGAAGGTGATGGTATGATTCTTTCCCTCTTACATAACTATAATAATTTGGAACTCCACTGTAGGAACACAGAGATTGACTTTAATTAGAATAGCTTTATTATTTGTTTGTTTTTGTACTGTAATATAATATAAACTTCTGAGAGGTAAGAACTAAATCCAAGTAATCTTTATACTTTCTTTACAATGCTTAGAACAAATGGATATGAAAATCTTGCTTGGCAAATGGTTACTGAATTAGAAAAGTACTAGAGAGAATGTTTTTACTGAATTTCATGCACACACATAAGTAATATGATATGTATACGACATATGTGCATATATTTTTTTTTCGCTGTAGGTAACACAAGAACCAAAATTCAATTATCACAGAAGAATCGACTATAGTGCATTTTATGTAACTTCAAGTTGCTTTTTTTTTTTCTGTAAGGTTTTTAAGATATGATATGCTAAGAAAAAAGTAAAATTCACTGCTTTGAATGTTCTTTTTCAGAAAAGTATTTTCTACTTCCTAACACCAAAGCAAAATTTCTGAAGTAAACAATGTGTATGTTTTCTCCTAATTTCATAATTTCTAAAAGCAAAGAGACTCAAATTAACTATATTTAACTTTGTGGATTTTATTTTTACTTTAGATGTTTCAATGCTGAAACACATAGAATACAATCTTGTAACTAACTTATAAAGTTGATGGTATGAATATAATAATATTATTGCCTACAGCATGTCTTTACATTTTATATTAACAAAAAGATTTATGCAATTCATTCTTTTCAAAGTACATACCTAATCTTTTAAGACCTGATATTTTGGCATATTTGAGGATCAACATTCTTTTTATTTATGTTTCTTCTACCTTGACCTTAGAGAATGCAAATTGCTGCTGTGAATGGATTAATTTACTCTTCTATCAGAATAATATCCTTAAGACTTTCTCAAGTCTTGAAACATGCTGAGTATTAAACATTATAATCCTCCTTCTTTCTTTCTCAAAGGAAGTAATTGCAGGTTAAGTCTCTCCTCTTTTAATCATTTTATAAAACAAATAATATTTATGAATACTATTCTTTCTATATAAATAAAAGCATACTAGTTTTTAATGTCATATATCCTTTATTTAGTAAAAAATTTCATCATTTTTTACCTGAATCCAGACCACATATATCATGAAGAACAATAGTCTGAGAGAATACAAAAGAATTCTGAACAATATAGTTCTGAAAAATGAGACATGAATGCTTTTCTGAGTATTGGTATGATTCAAACAGACAAGTGCAGATAAATCTACATGAATATTGCATGTGGTTCATTGAGTAGCTTATAATTTTGAAACTGTCACATGTCAGTAAATATATCAACACTGCTAGAAAATCAAAAAGGAAGTACATTTCTAAGTGCAATTGCATCTAGCTTACATAGATAACCATGACTATATTTTAAATGTTAGCTTTATAAGAGAAATTATTGTTACGCAAAGTAGTTTACCATTAACTCTTCCCTGAGTGAAGAGAATTGAGCACATAAAAGAACTAAACAAATATTTTAGAGAGACATGCACATACACATTTGTGCATTGTGCATCTGTGTGTCACACACATACATACACACACACACACATATATAAAAAACATAAATGGTCTTTTTTACCATCATGTTTTAACGTTAATAATCATGTGAAACTCATGGAATCTAGCTATTGTCAAAGACAGTGATCGTATTTTAACTCATTTTTTAGATGAGTTTTTACTTAAGATGTCATTATCTTCTAGACATGCAATAGACAGCATCCAAACATACGTAAACATGTGAAGTATGTTTTAATACTGGGAAAAATCTTGTAATTTTTTTTTCTTAAAAGCCAAGACAAGAATATGACTCTCAATTATCTGACCAGGTATATATATATATATATATATACATATATTATGTCAAGCTTGACTTGGGCTCATTTAAACAGATACAAATTATGAACTGTAGCTGAACTGTAAGTACAGTGCAGGGGGGACTAGAAATTCAGGTTAATCAAGCGCATTATTGGTACTTTGAAGTAACAGTTTCAGGCACTGTGCCACGATTTCTGAGCGAGAGTCCTAGAAACGAATCTAAGTTTTCCTCTCTATTTATTTCTCCTCCTTTTTTTTCTGCCTTTTCCCCTTCCTTCCACTAAAAGTACTGCCTTCTAGTCTAATTTTAAGTGAAGCATCTTGGTGTTTTATAGGATATTCTCTAAAATGTAACACTCAAGTAAAACATCAGAACTTGATTTTAAACTTTGATTTTAAAATATTTTATGTTAGGAATTATACTGAAATAACTTCCTTTTGGTGATGTTCCATTAAAAATTTTTCCCTTGCAAGTCTAGTTAATTTCAAAAGTAAAAGTATAGAAATAGATTCACATGGTTGATATTTTTAAGATGATAAGATTATACATTCCTTCAATTTATAACGAGTGTCTTCTTGAACGATTTTTCTTTTAGTGAATTATTAATGAAGTTTATAGATTTACTGTAAGCCAACATTTAAAAATGAAAATTTAATTATAAAAGGTCATGGAAATATATGTTTGACAGTATATAAAAACACTTTGAATAAAATTATCAGATAATGAATCATTAAACATTTCTCAGAACATTATTTAGACACAATGATTTATATCATAATGGTCATAATGTCGCCTTTTTATTTGACAACTGAGTTTATAAACTCTAAAATGAGTTTGCAAGTGCCCATGTGGTCAATGAATATCAGTAAGAGTGGCAAAATGAGTATCAAAATCAGATTTTACTCTTTTAAGTGCCAATATATAAATTCCACACATGGTATCTTTTTAGAAATGATCTGCATGTATTTAAGTTGGCGTGGACACCTTCAAAGAGAGGCAGAGGTGTATGAATTCCTAATGAGGATGAGTACAGTCACCAATCAGAACCCTTCCTCACATTCTCGAAATCGCTTGTATTTCGCATTTCTCTCCACGCAGCAGAATTTTTGACGTGGGACATTTCTTGCTCTCCTCTCTTTCCTTCCAATTTACCGTAAGGCATTAAGTGAAACGTCTTCAGCTACGGTGTGTGGCACAAAAACATCGCAGCGGAGAAAGGCATGGAATGGAAGGGTCCTTTCCCTTCCAAAACTCTGTAAGCGTCAAACGCCAACCCTCGCCTCCTTCATCTCCTGCTCCTCTGACTTGTCAGTGTGCCATTTCCCTCCTGTGCCTTCTGTCCAACTGGAAAATACCGTCTATCCTTTACAATCCGCTACTTTCTCTCCTCTGTTCACATTTCTCCATTGCCATCAACATTTTTTCAAAACATTCCGACGGGTTTTGAAGTGGGGTTTTCAACCTCCCTCGACTGTGATAGCCGAAGTCCCCTTAAGAAAGAAAAATGATGTTGGAAATAATAGTAACGAATAAAGTATCACAGAAATCCCCACCCAAGCGATACGGTTTCCTTGACGCGCCCTTAACCAACCCGTTAAGTTTAGCCTGACAGCATCCCTCCCCTCCTTTGGGTTCCTCGCCTGAGGAGCCGCCTCCACCTGCGAGCGGTGCAGGCATTTTCGTTGTCGACTAACCCCCTCTAGCGCCGAACTGGCGGCATCCGAACCGCGGCTGCCAGGCCGGGAGCAGGCTGGGCTTGGCCGGGCTCTGCAGCGCTCCCGGCTCCGTCCCTGCTCTGGGCGCCCGCCTCGGCCGCGGGGCGAGGTGGTGGGGACCGCGGACGCCGAGGGTCCTCTCAGTCAGCACGCCGTGTTACCCCGGCCCTGGGGCTGGGGCCGCGGAGTCCTACCAAGTGGCCCGCACCGCAGCTTCCGGGCGACCCGAGCGCGGGGAGGGAGTGGGTGCCGCGAGGGGGCGGCTCGTGCAGGGAGAGCCGTCCGCCCACGGCGCCCCTGCGCTGCTGTGGATGTGGCCACGCGCCACTCGGCCCTTGGACTGCTAGGAAAGCGCGGCCCGACGCCACCACGCCGTGGACGCTTGGGGACCCCTGAATCCCAGCGTCAAGGCTGCGACGATGCTCGTGACCTCCACCGCGAAGTCACCTCCGCAAGGCGACGCAAAGACCTCGGCGAGCCCGGGCGCCGTGCACCCGCCACTTTCCAGACTGATGTGACCCCTTTTTGCTGCTTCCTCCCCGCGTTTTGCTTTTCTAGAACTGGAAGCCTCGGATGCGGCTACTGCCCTGAGGCGCTCGCTCTGGTGGTCAAGTTTGGGCGACCCGCGCGGAGGAGGGTCGGGCTGACCGCCGCCGGCGAGCTCTCCCCGGACGGGAGCGCCTGTCCGCGGCACTCATCCCCTCCAGCGGTGGAAATGGGGAGAAGTAAGTGGGAGGCGGTGTCTGGAGCTGACTCCTCTTAAAACGGTCGGCGCCGCTGCTATGAAATGGGCGGCTAAGTGCTTGTGGGACTAAGGGCGGCCTCGGAGATGCCCGGCAAGCGGCTGCCACGGCCAGAGCGCGGCGCAGACGCGGCCGAGTCGGAGGTGTGCGCGGCACGAGCCGCTGCCCACGCCGCTCAGGCCAGGGGCTGAGGGCTCAGTCCGCACCTTGCTCCAACCACTCGCAGCTCCGTTGAGCCGCCTCGTCCGCCTGGCTCTCCTCGCACTGGCCAGAGGAAAGTTCCCGCGACCCCCACGCCTCTTCACAGCTGCTGCGCCTCCCCTGCTTTTGGCTCCGCAAGTGCTCACTTGAGTCGGGAGAGGTCCTCGGGCCGCCCCAACTGCCCACCCCACCTGGCAGTCCCTCCCCGCCCCCGTCCTCGCGGTGAGGCGCTCCCCGCCCCCTCACTCCCCTCCCCCAAACCACAGCCCGAGCTCGCTCCTGCGCGCGCGCTCTCTCGGGCCCAAGTGAATAGTCCTCGCGCGAGCGGGACACTGTGGTGGATGCAATTCCCCTCGCCTCCAGCCGCGAGGAGCTCCCCGGCGCCTCAGGCAGCGTCTTCCTCCGAAGCAGCTGCACCTGCACCTGGGCAGCCTGGACCCTCGTGCCTTGTCCCCGGGACCTCGCGCGGGGGGCGCCCCGGGACACCCCCTGCGGGCCGGGTGGAGGAGGAAGAGGAGGAGGAGGAGGAAGAAGACGTGGACAAGGACCCCCATCCTACCCAGAACACCTGCCTGCGCTGCCGCCACTTCTCTTTAAGGGAGAGGAGAAGAGAGCCGAGGAGAACCATGGGGGGCTGCGAAGTCCGGGAATTTCTTTTGCAATTTGGTTTCTTCTTGCCTCTGCTGACAGCATGGCCAGGCGACTGCAGTCACGTCTCCAACAACCAAGGTAAGGGACGGGGCGGAGGAGCGGGAGTGGGTGGGAGGAGGAGGATGTTTGAAGAACCAGGGCACTGGTTGCCTCCGGCAGGTAACTTTGTCCAGGGGTCAGCGTCTCCTGGCTCGCCACACGAGGGGGCTGAGGATGTCCCCTTACCATAGCGCCCTGTCTACACCGCCCGGGACGGTGACCCCACGGGCCAGGATACCTTGTGCTTCTAAATGTCTTTAAATGGTAGCGTGAGCATATCAGCTGCATTTGCGTCCCACCGCTGTCGCCCGTGGGACCGCTCCCCGCTGCTCTGTCTCCACCGGAGGTCAGGCTCCGTGGCACAGACTTAATATGAGACTTCTGGCTCTTGGTGGTCGCTCATCTCAGGGGAACGTTCTCCCACATGCCTTCTTGAAAGGCAGGGTGCTCCCGCTGTGCCCCGTGACCAGTTATCAGCCCTTCCCCTCCCCTCCGGTGAGTCTGCCGCCCTCGCCCAGCCTCAGTCCCCAGGCTTCATCTACCATCCGGGCCACCGAAGTAGACTTATTCGAAATTCTTCCTAGACCAGATGCCCCAGATCTGTGTTGGGGTTTCATATTCTTGCAGGCGGGGAGTAGAAAAGCATTTAGGGTGAATTTCCAAGTTGTGAATATCCTATTCATGAAGTCAAGTCACTGACAGATTTCTTGGAGGACTTTGTTTCGGTGGGTAAAGTGGTAAAGTGGAGGTGAACAATGTGTAAAAAGTGATGGAAAACCCTTAGAATATTTGAGCATTTTCCGTTTTTCTATTCATACAGCCTTCATGAAATATATCTCATTGTATTTTTGCTGTGAATAAAGATCTATAAGAATTACCACCTGCATATTCTAAGTCCTTTCAGACTAAGCATGAAACAACCATAAAAGTTTTCCAGCGTGTACCTGGCTAGATGTTCTCTCATTCGTGCTCTAATGACCAACCGATGTGTCCCTTCAAGTATTGTGTGTGGTGGTCAGTTACAGTTATCATTTAACGTATAAGGCATGTGTTTCAGAGTCTCGAAGTAATTTGCAGGTATGAAAATGGAGGTCAGATGGCTTGAAAGTGTTCACTTTTTGTGTGACAAGGAAAAGGTTAAGGGAGAAAACAAACAACACAGCATTCTTTTTTGTCATCAACATATATGGCCATTTATTATTCAGAATCAGAATAAAATATAATTATTAAGTTCTCATTTATACAGTGATACTTTGGCATATTTTCCTAATTATTACAGTTATTTTAAACTGACAGAATGCAATCACAAATGTGTAAGTGAATTTGGAAACCATACATAACCCTCATGACTTTGAAGATAGATCACATAATAGATACCAGTTACAGTGTCGTGTTTTGCTGTGGTGGTATATACCATCACACTACATCCTCATTTGTTTTCGAAGACTATTGGTATAAAATATTGAATAGATAGTTACTTCATTTCTGTGAAGATAGAAGATTGTTAAAAAAAAAAGTGTAACGATTACCCTTTTTTGTTATAAGGAGAGAAAACAATTTTTAATAATTGGAAAGTCAGACATTGATATTGTACTTTATAATAGTAAATAGGGATACTAGAGATGAATACTTTGAGAGTCGAGTGTACTAGAAGTTTATAACAGTTGTTCGCATGCAATAATTTCCCCAAACAACGTTTATTTATTTAAATACCTGTGATACATCAGTAACTACCGTAGGCCCCGGGGATACTAACATAAATAAAACAGGTATCTGCATCTACAAATGACCCTAAAGTGCCATTGTGCTAAAATGTGTCCTGTTAAAGCATGAACTTTCAGACATTCATAGTAAATTTAAAAGCATTGAGGTGTTATTTATTAACCTCTTCTAGTAATTTGTATTTGCATATCCATTTTAATGACTTTCTCATAGTATTTACAGAAGTTTGACCTAGAATATATGCCAAACATATGTAATTTATTTATTTTTATTAATTAGCTAAACTTAGTGAATGAGTATTATCCAATTTTCCCATCAGTTAAATAGAAGCATTAAAGATTGTCTACTTAAACTCTTAATTTGAATTTGTGTTGATACACTGATAGCACAGGTTGTGCATAAGAGTACAGTGGGCAAAATAGTACCTGAAGGTTAAATTGGATAAAATTTAGGTGACTTCTTCAAAAGAACATTATAAAGTATAGTCAGAATTTTTATCAGACAAAAATGATTATTTATAAAGTGATGCTTTTACAGTCTAAAGTCATAGTGAATAGAAATTTTTCCTGATGAGATAACTTTCAAATATTGAAATCATCACACTAAATGGTTAATAAAATGCTATGTTTCTAAATGTTATTCTTAAAAGCGTTTTAGGGATATTTTCCTTATTTATAGTTTCATAATAGGTACAATAAATCAAAGCATGTTTTTAAACCTGGAAAACATGAGACATTATAGAATTATATGTACTCAACTTGGAAAGATTAATGTTAAATATAAATTTGATTTATTATACACATAAAAATAAACAGTAATATAATTCATATTTAGTTTTGAGAAGATAGTTTTAATTGTCCAATAATTTTCACTTTAAAGGCTAATGGAATGTTTTAATTTTGAAATTTGTTATTTTATAGAGGATAAAGTTACATTTGTGTGTAACTTCTTCCTGATTAAAGATATTCACAAAGTAAAATTTTAATGTTATATATCTGTTTTACCAAATTATATGACATCTTTCATGGCTGAAAAGAATGGATTCACCTTTCCCACAACCCCCACCCCATCCCCATTTTTCCGTTATAAGCAAGGTAAAATGATGATGATAATGACAAAAAAGTAAACTATCTCATTCTTTTAACATGGTGCTGACAGTAACTTGACTGTAGAAAGGATCTCTTCTCTTGTCTTTTAACTGTGTGAAGCTGACTGTAAAGATGAAATAAATCAATTTGACTCTCTCTTCCTATTAACCAAACCTCCTTGAATCGATCAGAAAGTCCAGGTGCTTCCTAGATCACTTCATCTGATTGAATAAGTGGAAACATAAATTGTGTTTAAATCTCTCTCATAGTCCATTAATTTTCCCTGTATTTAAAACCACAGTATTAATTAAGTGTTGGTAATTTTTATTTTAAAAAGATTTTATCTTTTCAAGGAATATAGCCTCTCATTTCTGTACTAGACACTTACATGAATATAAAACACAGTCTTGCTTCATGTATAAGCTCACCATTTATCGTATATCACAGTGGCCAGTAGACACCAGGGATCCATTTTTTCCAAGATTATTCTGCAGCAAATACAACTTTATAGCCTAAATGAGTTGATGCATATCTAAGGGTGTGGCCCATGCTTTTAAAAAATAATCAATTGCATACTCAAATAATTCAATTAAGTCAAAATATGGTTTGGGTAAATGAGTCTAGTGAACTTATTTTATTACCAATACTTTGTGAGTCGATTTTCCCCCCAGGCAATTCAATGACAAACAAAATAAACAAGCAAAACAATAGTGTGGTTGATTTCATTAAATTTATTAATTTGAGTGAATCAACTGCATAATCCACTGAGTTGTATATAAATACAAGTAAATATAAGCAGAAAAACATCTGTTTAACAAAATTCATGGCCTAAAATTAGTTTTATCCATAAGTTTTATTCACAAACTCTGAATATTGTTCTTATATTTATAGAAATGGAGACATTGAGGAAGTTTTTAAAGAATGTTCAAAAATGAACATTAAAATAATGAAAATATTAACAATTTTGTTAAATTAGGAACACTGGATTACTTAGAAAGAATGTTTCTGAAAGACCATTTAGAAGAAATTAGTTTTTGAGGATAAACTATGTATAGATGTAGGGGTTCCAGAAATTGTTATCAGATCACTTCTTGTTAGTCATAAGTATAAATACAACTTAGAATATAATTTTACTATACATTTACAATATAAAATAAGTAATTGTATAATTAATCATTATTGATTAGCATCCACAGTACAGAGATAAAATGTTTTCATGCAGCTCCAGCAGTGATCATCTAAGTGTTGTTTGTTCTGGTCCTGGGATAATACTATATCTAGAAAAAATTTTCTTGCACAGAAATTATACATAATCCTTAAGGAACTCTTCTTCAAACAAAAAATGACATAGATGAATATAGTTAAAGTTAATATAATATTCTTGAGTATAGCACTTCTATATGAATTTCCTAAGGGAAATGTATATATCTTTTGGTACAGGGTAAATTAATGATTAAATTACATCCTTTTACTTCTTTGTTACTTTTACATCACAAAATAAGTGTTAAAAAATATTAGAGTAGAAAGCCTTATGTTTGTTTCTTCACTAATCATTGCTACTATAAACGACTAGTATAAGTGACTTAAGTACAAAAGATAGAAATTTCCCTCTACCAACCCTCTTTCCCTATCATCATTTCAGTAACTCTCCCTCTCTCTTTTCCTCTCCTACCTCTCACACACAACTGCTTCTGACTACATGCTTCATTTCTTCTAAATGGTGAAAGAATAGATCCCACTTCACGCTGTTCATCAACCAGGGCCCAACAGGAATAGAAATTTTTTCATTGTACCCTTGACTCACCATCTTGGGATTACAAACATGCTGGAAATCAATATATGTAGTTAAGTGATCAAAATAGGTTGACTTTGTCTAACATACATTGTCAATCATGTAACCAAACTAAATTAATACAGGATCAAATTGCATACCTCTACAGAGTTCTATTCAACTTGTAATTTAATCAGACTGACATTTAAACAAACTGAAGATATATTCTGTTCTTGCATTATTTTATTGAGTATTGTTTTCTGTAATCTAAAATTTAGATTATGGATTTAAAAGAAAAGATAAATAAGGCACGTGCTCTCATGGAATTTGGGTAAATAAAACAGTAAAGGTTGTAAGAATTATGTATGGATGAAGCAACAAAGGCATTAAGAAATAACAAGGGAGATGTGCTATTTGAAATGGGACAGTTGGAAAGACTTTGAAGGTGACATTGAAACCTCATTCTCAGGAGAGAGAAGTCATTCTGCAGAGTGGGAAGAAGTGCATAACACGTAGTGGAAACTGCCTGAGCAAGGGTCTTGAAGAGAAATGAGCTTGACACACTTGAAAAACTGAGTCCGGGGTGACTGAAACTTACTTTGCAAGGAAGAGAGTTGCAGCAAGTGAGGTCTGAAAGATAGTCAGGAACCAGAGTCCTCAGAGTAGAATAAGATCCATGTTAAGAAGCTGAGTTTTTAATATTATCCCAGGTAAAACATGAATCTATAGGGAGGTTTTGACCAACTGAGTAAAATGAACCAATTTACCTTTTAATAGCACCATGACTAGTGAACGAAAGCTTAATTGGGAGATGACAAGAGTAGAATTGGGAGTCAGTTGCAGTTTTCCGGACGAGGTGTATGGTGGCCTGGCCTAGAGTGGTGGCAGTGGAGACGGAGAGAAGAAGATGGGTTTGAAATATGTTTTGTAAATAGAATTCATGGGAACATCTTGTCTTTATAGAGAAATACACGCAAGAAGCCCAGATAAATTTTTCATTGTTCCCCATTAAAATTACCTTACTAAACATTGATAATTGTCAAGGGATAGGGAGGATGAAGTAGAACAAAACCATGTAGCAAGGCTGGGATGTGTATTTTCCACTTTATTCAGTTCAAACAATAATTTAAAACATAATTTTAATAGGGCAGTTTTGTTATTTCAAACCATTGTACATAAGGTAAACTCATTTGGATCAACAAATGCAATTTGATTCATTTCTGACATGGTAACTTTTTATATGTAGTTATTTTTTGTCAGTGGATGACTGCATAAGTATGTAGGCACATCTTCATTAGGCAATATAGTAAGCCAACAGAGTCTAGGTTTTAGCTAATAAAGAGCAATATTTGAGGATTTGACGTATGTACCAGTTTTATTCATCTCTGTTATCATCAAATTACTGTTATTGAAAACACAAATTCTAAGTGATCCTGGATATAGAATGATGTGTTTTCAGATCCTTTCAATTATACTTATCTCTCTATTTTGTTTAAATGAAGGAGTGTTCAGCAAGACCTAGGAAATGAGATTTCAGGGTATGTGATATTTTTGGGGATGGAGTGAGGGAAGAAACTGTTATACTTTTAAGTAAACAGTAGTAAATTTTATGCAATTAAAAATTTTATCTGAGCAATTAATTATTATTTTGAGTTACCTTTGAATACTACTACATGAAAATAATTATTAAATATAGAGAACATAAAAATTCTTAACACTGTTATACACTATTTTTTAGAAAATTCATATTCTGGAGATACTTCATTTAAATGTTTCTGAATGTATTTAAATATATATCCAAATGCAATAAATCTTACATTTTACTTTAGTGCTTTAAAATGTTCTAGAAAATACTATTCTTATAGTTATTTCCTTTAAATAAACTGTATAACTTCTTATAGGCTATACTGTTTCAGTTTTCAACTATAAATTCTCTAAAACAAAATGATTAATTATTTAAGCAGATATTTATTGCCTGCTATATGGCTAGGCAGTGTATTTGCCATACATAAAGGTTCAAAGAGAACTTTTTTTCGCAGAATATATGATCCAGTAAAGAGTTTACAGTCTGTTTCCAGATCTGATAGGAAGAATTTCTGTTTCCTCAAAATCAAATTCAATGAAGTATAAAAGTTTTAAAAACATATTTGTTATATGACAGTATTTACCAATTAGCCCAAATAATAAAGATTTATATACCGTTTATTTAAAAATATCTATTATTTTATTACATTTTATTTTAAAGTTAAGATAATAAGTCACTCAGCAACCATGGATTTAATACCAGGCGTTATGCTAAGTATTGAGGTTACACAAAGATTATCCTCACATTCTGTGGTCTTGAATCTCAGTTAGCATACTGGCATTTTATATTTTGAGTGATCGATATTTATTTTTCAATTACTTGATGGTTTCTATAAGATGAAGAATTTTGTAGTAAATGATGTCGCATGGGAGAAAGGGAAGAGAGTAAAGAATTACTGTGTACCGTTTGTGTTTTATTTGTAAGTTGCTTCACAAGACTCTTCTGATGTTAGTTGTATGATTTGACAGATACTCTACTTAATTACATAAAAATGTATAAATATGCATTTTTACAAACATGTTCATATGTACAAAAGATAAATATTTCACACATTTAATGACTTACCATGGACTGATGTGTGAGTTGAGCTTTTGTTCAAAATATGTTAGACTGGCATTTTTTATATATTTTGGTGTGCTTGTTTTTCGTGGGTTAGTTACTAAAAAGTGTAATTCATGTTGAAGATGCTAAGTTTCCTATTTCAAATAGTAGCAATTGTATGTTTTAACTGAGCTTTGTGAGAATTGGGATGAAAGTGTGTATTTTCACTCCAGGTCCTGAAAAATATATTGAGCTAGTTTCCCAGGATTCTGAGTCCTCCAGCTTTTGGCCTATTTGGTGACCTGTGCTTGATAGGTGTAATGGACAACTCATTGTGCTTCCTACTATTTCACTTTGTAACTTCAAGTGTAAAAGGCATACTTTTTGATCAGAGGAAATATGAAACAACATTGCCTTAGAAAATGGATATTAAGGAGATAGAAGTATTTAGTCTATTATTTTACTCTTGTGATGTTAGATATCTTTTAGATATCTGGGTAAAAAGTAAGATACTTTTATATATAATTTAAAAGTATATTTTAAATAATTTTTATGTAATTTATTATGTTAATTCATTAATCACAGTAAATTATATATTCTCTCAGGTGACTGTACTATCATATGATACTTGTATTTTGAGCTACACGAGTGTTGCAAAGAGAAGCACATTCTTCGTACGTAGAGTATAACATCTAGAAATAGTAAAAGCACTTACTTTTAATATTTACAAAGATCCATAACTTTTTAAAAGTATAGAAACTTGCCTACTTGTGGTAATTATATTTAGATACATTAAAGCAAGTTAATAAAGATAAATGTTGTGTACTAGGAAATAAAAAAATTGCATTAATATATATTCTAAGTAAAAATTATCTAAGAATAATTGATGTGATTGACCCCGAATTTGAGTGGAATTAGTCTTGGTAGCACCCTAATTTTTATTGTTAAAGAGAGACATATTGTTCCATATGTTTCTATAAAATGACACTAATATTGCAAAACATAATTGAAATTAAATGAGTAAATAGAGAATTTAAGTATGTAGAGGCCAATAAATCAGTTATTCTGAGAACTGATATCTCATACAACTAAAATTGATTTTTAAATACAATGCATAAGGTAAGTGGCTATAAACATACCAACGATTAAAGAAAAAGAGAGTGAGGAGAAAAGCTGATTCGTGGCTCTGTTGTTTAATGATACTATTCATTAAGGATTCTCTCTGGCTGTATATATTGAACCATACTCTGGCCTAGGTCCCTTGATATTATTCTAATGTCAATTCATTGATGACAAACAATTTTAGCCAAAACTTTTTTTTAATATTAAAAATCTCTTCTTTCTCTTGAGTTAAAATGTACTTAAATAATATTTATCTCGTGAAGGCAAGTGAAAATAATTAGTAGTTGCCATGAAGTGTGATAAGAAATAGTCGAGCATCAGATTCCATTGTACAAAGTCGTAAAAGAATTTTATCAACTTTTAAAATAAAATGAAATCTATGTATTGGTCTACTTGTTAGCAATCAGCATAATGCCTCATCAAAAAATAAAGTCTGGAATATCTTGAAAAATTGTAGAATACTAGAACATTTAATGAGAGAAGTTCATTGTCACCTAGGCTATTTTATATGTTAAATTTAATGACGGAACAATCAGACATCTTCATTTTTATCTGAAAAAGAAACAGAACAACTTTGGAAGTATATACTGTTGGTGTAGCACATTTCTTTACATGGTTAGAAAAGAAGTAGAAATTAGCATGCTCCAATTTTATTGTTATTTTTACGATGCCATAGTAGAGCAAAAAGGTACTTATAGTATGATAACTTATTGTCTTATTGTGCTATGGTATAATAATTTCATTTTATAGGTTAGAAAAAAATGTAGTTCACCTAGGTTATTAAAATAACAGCTTGCTAGTTTGTTTAATAAAAATTACACATGTAAGAACCTTTATAATATTCACTACTTTACGACCAGCAATCTATTTATTTTGTTTATTTTCTTAGATTTTTCAAGAACCCTATTAACCAGAAATGTGGAATTAAATGTAGTAATTTATTTTAATGTTAGTAATCTAAAGTTTTAATAGGTTTATTAAAGCTAAATGGTATATATATATTTTAAATGCTACCAAGCCTTAAAATCAGATAAAATTTTAAACATATTTCTGTTTTAAATTTCTCAAATACTTCTTCATTGCAATATATCAGTAGTTATCTTTGGGTTTTTAAAATTTATTTATTTTAGTTTTTTTTCCTTTTATATAAATATTTAGGTTCTTAATCTCATAGGTTTTATATATAATATACTTTTTTTAGAATTCTCAAACTAGTTCGACAATAAGCAAATATTCATTCAATTTTTAAATGAAATATTTTGACACCTGTTATGTTTGATGTGTTGAGAAACAGGAGACACAAAGGCGGACCACTGCCCCAACTTGTGAGAGCTTACAGTTTAGCTAATGAGGTCAGTAAATATTTAAACAATTTTTAAATATCAAAGTTAACATGTATTCAGCTGTACAGTTGGTGAATTACCATCTACAAACTATTGTTTAGAGAAATGAAAAGTACTGTTCTCAAGGATCTAGGAACTAATATACAGAGACGTTGAGAGTAAATATTCATTCAGTATATTGGTCATGACCATATGTTAGCCATGATTTGTGTGACTCCTTAAAATGAAATAAGATCTGCCAGCTCCCTCGCCCCTTCCCTCCCACAGAGGACAGTGTGATAAAATTGAAGAGGTATAGCCGAAATTAAAATACAATATAAGATGGATAAAATGAAGAGAAATGATATAAACTTTACATACAAATAAGCTTGAGAACTTGAGAAGCTTGAGTTACACATGGGAAATGAAAATGAATCTCACATTTATCAGGATTTATCATCATGAATATATGAAAATAATTAGAGAATTAAGATGAATGACTCCTCCAGAGACCTCCATTTTTAAGTAACTGAATTAGTTTTTATGCGTTTAAAGATTAAAACTTCTGCATTTAAGGATAAAATATTAATATCCAAGTGAATGTTTTAGATTGAGCATAGAACTTTTAAGTAAGTGATGTGACTTGGCTTTTTTTAATAAAAGCTTTATCTTACTCTTTAAAAATGTTTTATTTAGTGATGAGAGCTTTCTTTAAAATATAACAACACAAAATCTAAATTTTACTAGATTCTGTATGCCTTTGTTTATTGATTATTTTACCTTTAGATGAACATAAAATTGACAATACATGTATGGTTATGATATATCCAATTTAGAATATTTCTTCAAATACCTGTAGTTACTTGTCATCCCCTATCATGTTAAATGTTTTTATTGTAATTCTCTCTTTCCTAACTGTATTAAATATTTGTTTTTAGCAGTATTGCAGAACTTTGGAATTGCTTGTATTCTTTAATATTTATCTCTAGAAATTAGGTAAATTGCTGTTTGGTAGAGCCTGTATTTTTATATTTGAGAAGCACATAGAATTAGAAATTGCTGCCAGAACTTGGTGTTTCTAAACAGAGAAAAATCAATAGCAGATTACCCATGATTAGCTGTTGACATTTAGATTTGTACTTTTAGAATGTCAAAAAGCAGTGAAAACTATCAATCTAGTTTCTGTATTATAATTATACTCCTATTTTTATATTAAACATTTTATGACCCTTCTTCCCATATATGTGATATAGCCTTTTGGAAATAATTATAATAATTAAATATGTTGATAAAAATGATGACCTTTAATAATTATTTAAAAAATTAGAGGTCTACTGATAACGCTAGTAGATTATTCCTCATTTTGAATACATCTAGGTTTTTTGGTTATAATTACAGCACTCTAGTGCAGGCATCATTTTTAAATTATGAAAATAAGTATTTTTATAAGGTTAGAGTAACATATTTCTCCTATAATCTTTATACAGTATCTAGCATGTGGTTATTTATTGCTGTCATAAAAGTTATTTTAATTCTGTGCCAGATTATATATCATAAGTCTTTGATGTGTTTTCTCTGATAGTAGATTATTTACTTAGGCTGTCAGAATCCGACTTATAACCAGACTTTACTGAATCGAACGTATTTCCAAAGTCTTCATACCTTAATTCTAAAATATTTTAGATAGACCGTAATACACACATAAGACACTTGTGATATAGATCCCGTTTTTTCAAATGCATCTCTAGTTTGGTTGGAAATTCCACTCTAGATGTGGCACTGGAATATAAGAGACTTAAATGGTACCTGTAAAAAAAAAAACCCACCAGTTTCATTTTTAGTAAATGATCCATTTACTCTCCAAGTCCAAGATTATCCTGTTCAGTGCAGTTGCTTTCAACTTCTGGTTTAAAATATGAACTTGCTCTATTCCAATGCAAAGATAGAGAATATTTTATGTGCATTGGCTATTTTCCGTGTCTTTCCATTAGCTGTTCTTAAATTGGAATGATTATAGTTTATGCTTTTATGTCTTAAGTTCTTTATATAGTCCTTATATATCTCATGTTATTTCCAAATATTTTTCCCAAGCTGTCTTTTAATTATGTTTATTACAGTTTCAAAAACAAAATGGGCTTCAGCCCTCAAGTTTTTTCACTTTTCCTTCTGAGATTTGCTTCTGAAGACTCATGCACACATTGGTCAGTAGGCGATTGTGAAATAAAATATCCATTTACCAATCACTGAATAAGTACTTCATATACTAGTGATAAGCTCCCTGACAAGAGGTTAGTTGTACAATTACAACTAATGTAACTTATTCCTAAATGGGGTTCCTTATCTTCCAATTTTAATCAGCCTAAATCCAGTCACCTAATATACATATGAAGAACAGTGTTTGACACCTGCCTGGGTGTAGGTGGATGCCAGAGGGTGGGGAAGGTAAACTCAGGCTTAGGAGGAACATTTACATGAATGGAAGCTGACACAAAAGCATGGGCATCTGGCTTTACTGCATGTGTGCACTGATCTTAAAGCCTCACACACATATGTAGTCTTCTCATTTGTCCAGCTCTGAGAAAGTTTTTCTTGAGTGGGAAAAGCTGGAAAGCAGTTGAAAGAAAGTTGAGAATTTGAGTAAGAACTAGGATGACTCTCCATGTGAAAGCAAAGAAGTTTTCTTTTCCAGTCCTCATTCCTTAACATTGAATAGTTTTGGAGTTTATGATTTTTATGGAACAATATGTATTAGTCTTTTTTGTTAATTTTTTGAGTTAAAAGATGTGTAGAGAACACTTGCCTATCCTATTTGACTTCATTTTCTAGATATGTTATGGCTTCAGGTTAATATATCATGCCTCAGAGGATGTTATGATGGCAAGTATTTCTTTTGAAGATATAAAGTGTGCCGGAAAGCAATTATACAGAATAGTGAAAACTGTTCATATACTTGGATCAATTAATTCCACTTTTATGAATTTAAATTCAAGGGAAATGACAAGGAAAAGGCAGGCCAAGAATTCTATACAAGGATTTTTCATCTCAGCCTTATTTATGAAATGGGAGAATTGGAATCAAAATAAAGGTCCCAAAATAGGAAAATATTTTCACAGAGATAACTTTATTTATTTGAAAAAAGACTCTTCAACAAGGGCATGTGCATCAACAGGAGTCCCAGATTCCTTTGCATGAATTACATGGGTAGACTTGTTGGGCTGCTAAGAGAGAACATAAGAGAGGTGACAGGAGAATAAGGAAAGAAGGCTTGCAAGAACAGTCTAATGGAGTTTCAGGGGTTACTTTAGAGTGGCTAAGAAGACAGTTAAAAATTCATGATTATTGTTCTATTTTGGGTTGTCTTTGTGGCTAGGATGTTTACTCTGTCTTCCCCCCAACATCTTTACTTTGAAAATTTTGCCAATCTGTTACACTCTGGAAAAATAAGAATATAGAAGAGAGTAATAAAAGTTCTCTGAGAAAAGAAAATCAGTTGCCCCCATCCCTGCGAAAAGAAACAAACAAACAAAAAACAAAAACAAAAAAACACAAAAAACAGAACAAAAAAAACCCTCCTAAACATACCAGAGTTTAGTTAAGTGGGGTTCTACTAAACTTTTGCCCTATCCATTTAGGCTGTTCAGAAGAACAGCTGGGCTAGGAATTTTGTTCCCATCTGATACTAAAATGAGTTCCTAATTCCTTCAGAGGAGATAACATGTACCTATTTAACATGACGGCATTCCCACAGAATTTACAAAGAGCAAAGGAATGAAAGAAAACGAAAAAAAGCTACCTATGTGTCCACGATGTGTGCTCTTTTATCAGGAAACTCAAGTCAAGAGTTTGAGAGGTGGTGTTTAGGGATACAAAAGAAATCTTAAAGGTAACCTTAAGGATATGGAATCCACTTTCATATGCTTTAGACACACCCAGCTCCCCTTCGTTTTTATGAGTGCTTAAGAGTGGCTTGTCCGTCTGTCCTTGGTTCCTGGAAATAAACCCTGGAATCAGATATTTGACCAGGGTTTCTGGCCAGATTAAAATGGTGAAGTATTTTAGCAAAAGTGAGAGAGATAGGCTGTGTCTGTCTCCATCTGTGTTTTCCTGGATGATCAACACTGTTTCATTCCCGAACACCTCCACAGCTCCATCATTCTGAGCTTCCTAATCTGTTTTGGTGGTTTTGCACAGCCACCAGTCTAGACTGTCCTTGCTGCCTGATATCCAGCCAAGAGCTGACTACACATTCTTCTTGATTTTTGGCAACCAGAGGGTTAATTTTTATCACATACTCTTACTGACAAATGAGTTTCCATTTTTGAATGGCAACACTTGCAGATCTAGAAATAATGCAAAAAATAGTGACTTATACAAAGTTGGGGTGCCTAGGGTCAGGAAATAGATTTCTACGTATAGACGAAGCTCTAGACTCACATTTATTGGCTGTGTTTTGGAGGTTGGAAGCTGTCTCAGCCCAACTTTATAATGGTTGTGAAAGGGTGCACTGAGGTATGAAGAACAAGCACCTCACATTTTATCTTAGACTAAGGATCATCTGTTTATCAAGAACTTTGCTTAAAATATATGAAAGTTCCTTTTTAAAAAGAAATTTCATGGGAGTAGAGGAGAATCATTCATTTTATGTTTGGAAACTTAAAAGGGAAAATATTACCCCACATAGTCCAGAAGGTAAGGAGTACAGTTAAATATATAATCATCTCATTTTACAGATGAGGAGACTGAAGCCTAGGGAGAATGAATAATTACTCTGGGGTCACATAACCAGAAGCAGATCCAGAATTTGAACTCCAGACAGTTTAGTTCCTGTCAAAAAATATGTGCTCTCCCTCACTGCAGGATGCTCCTTTTCCAGTAAGATTATACTAGAAATAGCTGGATTAGGAGGAATATGTGCCCTTCATAAGTACCCAGAGGAAAAGAGGTGTGGTCATTTGCTTGCCCTCCTCTTCTTGGGAATTACTGATAATTTTAAAACATTTTGGTATTCAACAATTAGTGCTTTATTTATGCAGCAATTTATGGCTGTATGGGAGCTCTCTTCCAGTCTCAAGTGGAAATAGATGTAGTATTAGATGTAGTATCTGCTGCCTGTCACCTTGTTCCTTTCCACATTCTGACTTGAAGATTGAAATTCTGTGTTAAATGCTGATGAATATCACATTAATACATAGGAAATGGAAATATATTTGAAATAAATATTGTATGTTATGTCTGAGTTACTGAATTTTGCTTAAAATTTCAAAATAGCTTACCTAGCTATTACTGTAGTTCTTATAACCTTTCAGGCAGTTACTTATACCCTGATCTAATACTGTCCGTATACACATGCACGCGGATGCACGCGTGGGCGTGCACACACACGCACACACACACAAATGGTATGCTGTTTGCTCCGTAAACAAGTTCTCTTTCACTAGAGTGCAGTGGTTCACATAATCCTAAGTATCTCACTTTAGTGCTGTAATGAAAATAACTATAAATTTAAAGTATGTGTACGTTTTTATTTTTTCTGCTATAATTCAGGTCATATTACATTAAGTATTCTGAATATAACTTGCTTGAGACTAGTTATTAGGAATATCAATTCTAATTTAGGTTCAAAACAAATGGATAACATCAGGTCTTTGTGCTTACAGAGGCTGTTTCCCTGAAAAACTTGAACATATTTTAAATTCAGCAGTCTTTCTCACTAATGCGCATATAAAAATGTATTGTATCTCCACTTGATAGAGGATTTGACATACCAGAAAAAAAGAAAATACCAAATACTTTTCAACTGTGTATATTAACTTAATTCTACCACTTCTTCATTTTTATTCCACCTCTCTAAGGTAACTAAGTAGCATAAATTACTGTACTTATTTTACTAATGGAATTTATATGAACGTTAAGTTACTTGGCAAAGCTGATAAGGCAAATTAGTAACCACAAAGGAAAAATAAAGCAGGTTTTAGGCCTGTCTGATCCATGTACTTTCTATTAATGAATGGGAAAGAGAATTTCAGGAAAACTTCTAGAATATTAAAATGTAAATATATTACATGTAAATATTATTTATCTTTAAGTCTTGAAAATATTTAAACACATTGAATCTATATCTTTTGTAAATAATCTGTTTTAAAAGTAATAGAAAGATTATTTGGAGAACAATTCTTAGGGGCAAGGGGAAATGGGGGGACATTGATCACAGGATATGTAGTTACAGTTAGAAAAGTGAAGTAAATTCAAGAGATCTGCTGTACAGCATGGTGAGCATAGTTAATGATGATAAAGTAGATGTTACGTGTTCTCACTGCACAAGTGATAACTATGAAGGTAATGCATTTGTTAATTAGCTACATTTAACCATTCCATTATATATATATGTGTACACACACACGCACACACATATATATGCTTCAAAAAATCATGTTGTACATGATAAATACAATTTTATCTGCCAATTTAAGAAAAATAATTGCTTTCCCTGTATTTTATATTCCCTGAATATTTTTAAAATCAGAAGCTAATAATTATGATTTTAAGTAATATTGTTATTTTTACTCTCATTTTATTTATATATATTAGTTTTATGGGTATAAGACCATTTACTATGTGCTTTTGCTTCTTTGTTTATCACCTGCTTATTAATTTGTCCTGTATGTTTAAACTGTATGCTAAACACTATATAAGCTGTCTTGATTAATGAGCAGTAATGAAAACTTAAGTACCTACTGAGAAGCCACACAGTTTGAATAATCAGCCCCTGATCCTCCCCCATGTAGGCTACTTTTGATTTTCTTCCAATTTGGATGTATTACAGCACCTGTCAAGTCTTAGTGTCTGTAAGAATTGTTGCAGAACTTGTTCTCCTGAGCCCACTCCAGTGAGTTGGATTTAGTGTCTATGAGACAGTGTTTGTGATTGTTCTTTTTTTTTTTTGTCAATTGGCATTTTTATTAAGAATAAAGATCATCCATTCCTGTAATGTATGTTATTATTATTATTATACTTTAAGCTCTAGGGTACCTCTGCACAATGTGCAGGCTTGTTACATAGGTATATTCATTTTTAATAGGCATCCTTGTATGATTTATTTGCAGATGGTTTGAGAAACCCTGACTTGGGCATCCTTATGTGTATCATTCAAGTTCTTTGCAAGCAATAGGAATTGAAGCTAGCTAACATAAACAGAAAATAAATTACTTGTAAGATATTAGATACAAGTCCACAGAATCAAAGAATATCTTAGAAAACAACTTTAGCAAATGATGTCAACCAGTGCAACACCTGAAATGTAGGCATCAAGAATTACTCATCAGTCCCCTTGGGTTGAATTGATTTCAACTCTGCTTCCACTCCTTGCATAACTCAGCTGAAAACTCTCAATGCTGCAAGAGGAAATCTGATTGGCCTTGACTGGGTCGAGCCCCTACATCATAGAAAGAGTAGAGTCTTTTGATTGACGACCTTACCATGGCTGGATGCTATGTGGGAAAAGTAATTCCTTAAAAATGCTGTCACTAAAACAAGTGGAATGGGTAATGGATGGCCAAAACTCACCATATATCTAATCACTTCACTGCTCATGTAATTATCCAAATAACTTCTTTCAGATTTTAGCCCTCATTTTAAGAACTCGATTTGGAAGTGAATATGACTTTAACTAAGAGTCTATAGAGTTTAACAGTTCAGCCTAGGATGCCTATGTATAATTTTACTACTACCATCGATAGAATATTAACAATATAGAATGCATATTATGATAGAATCATGAAGCTAAAAGCTAAAGTCCCAGTAGGTTAGCATATATTTTCTTTTCCCCAAGTGTAATTTGAAACATTCTTTGTCCTGATAAAGAGACGGAGTCTCGCTCTGTTGCCCAGGCTGGGGTGCAGTGGCACAATCTCGGCTTACTGCAAGCTTCGCCTCCCGGGTTCACGCCATTCTCCTGCCTCAGCATCCCAAGTGGCTGGGACTACAGGCACCTGCCACCACACCCGGCTAATTTTTTGTATTTTTAGTGGAGACGGGGTTTCACCATGTTAGCCAGGTTGGTCTCTATCTCCTGAACTTGTGATCCACCTGCCTCGGCCTCCCAAAGTGCTGGGATTACAGGCCTGTGCCACCGCACCTGGCCTGTCCTAATAAAACTCTTATTCTGCAGTATAGACGATAAGGAAATATGTAGGTGACCTGAACTTCTAACTTTTCTTTTACAAGAAATTTGACTTTTAGCAAATGGCTTATGCTAAGTCCACAGTTTCAGTACATTCAAATTATTGTATAATATTTTGGCTGTTGTTGTTGGCCTGGTTAATATGAGAAAATTTGTGCCACACAGTATTGTGCCCAATATTGATTTGGCTTCCATGTACAATTATTATGCTTTTAAAAATAAATTGATTCCTAAACTTTACAACAAAATCAATATATTTCTAAGTCTAGTATTTTTTATATAACCAGTAACTGACATTTTAAGGAACTTGGATTTTAAGACTGCCAATGTTTCATCTAAGAAAAATTTGAGGAGAAGATTACTTTTCCATGGGCTGCCTTCCTGCGTGCAACAGTGTAAACTATGAGTTTTTGAGTGCTTACTCTTTGTTGGATACTACACCAGGTAGTTTAGTATATTTATGTAATCCTCACAACAACCCTTTAAAGTAATATTATTATTATATTCATTTTATAGGTGTGAAAATTGGAACACAGAATAAGTAACTTGGCCCAGTGTTAAAGACTGTCAGTTACAATATCTTCTGCGTTGAATTATGTCCTATCAAAATTCATATGTTGAATTCCTAACTCCTAGTACCTTAGAATGTGACCTTCTTTGTAAATAGTGTTATTGCAGATGTAAATGGTTAAGATGTGGTCATACTGTTTTAGGGTGGACCCCTAAGCTAGTATGACTGGTGTCTTTATAAAGGGGGAAATTTGTTCACAGACATGTACCCAAGTGGAATGACCTGTGAAGATGAAGACAGGTATTGGTGTTATGCATTTACAAGCTGAGGAATACACAAATTGCCAGAAAGCCCCCAAAAAACTAGGAAAAAGGCATGGAATGGATTCTTCCTCATAGCCTTCAGAAGAAACCAACTCTGTGAAACCTCAACCTCAGACTTCTCACCTTTAGAACTGTAAGACAATAAAAGTCTGTGTTCTATGCCACCCAGTTTGTGGTACTTTGCCATAGCAGCTCTAGCAAACTAGTTTACAGAGTAAGGATTTGTAGCTAGACATTATGGCTCCAAAGCTTGCATTCTTAAGGAGTAAACTATGCTGTCTGTGTAATGGTAAGAGATGGAGTGAATATATCGTCTCTTAGAATATAAAAGAGATCTAGCTGAAGAAAGCTAAACCAGAGTGAGAGAGCTAATAACGTTTTCCTGAAGCTCGAAGTGCTCATTGTAAGAGTGTTGTGTGAAAAAGGAGCCTAAGGTACTGCTTTCCTTCAAAACTAACTGCATTTATCATTTTGTTGCATTAAGAACATTGCAATTCCACTGTTAGTTATTTTAAAATACACAATGTTATTGTTAGCTATAGTCATCCTATTGTGCTACAAAATACTAGATCTTATTTATTCTAATTCATAAATATATACAAGTATTATGTACCCATAATAAAATTAAAAAAAAAATTTCCCAAAGTTAACTGACCACAACAAAAGAAACAGTAATAACTATGACTAAATATTCTTGGAAAAATAATCTAAGATTTTAAGGATCAATTATACATTTGTATAAATTAATCTGAGTTGATTTAAATGTCAAAACACAAAAGCATCTCCCTTGATAAATTTCTGGAAGAAGACAAAAAGAAAACCATCAGGAAGATTTTGGCAGCTCCTGTGTGGATGATGACCATTTACATATACCTCAGTTTGCAGAGTATGTAATGTTTGCATAAACCCAGGCTTTGAGTACCAGTGCATTAAACAGAAAAAAAAAAAATGAAATGAAAATATGATTCTCATTGCATAGTGACCATAATGGAGAATCTGCATGTTCTGCCCATGCCTTTTCTCACTAAAATAAGTAGCTAGAGAATAAAGGAGAAGTCATGTGTAACCTAGGTTTTCATGTAAAAAAAAAAAGAATGGAATAAAAGGCACAATGCGAAAGAAGAATTAGAAGTAAGTAGGAAGTATTTTGAAGGTGTATTGATACCACAACTCTGAAATATTAGCAGTAATGAAAAGCTCAAGACATTGGAGTTGCTCTGAATTTCTAAGGGTAGAGAGAGAAAATCCTGGAAACCCTGTTGTGTTTTTTTTTTCCTTCCAACTCTAAGAAGTGATTAAAAATGAGTTAGCGGGAGTTTTCTTGGATTCAAAAGAGGAGATAGTGATTTATAAAGCAGAGATAGCTTACTGTCAGTTTGGTCAGTAAGGTGCTTGATTTGTATCTGCTTATATTTCTTTAATTTTTTACTCTATTCAAAGCTACATAATCAAATAGGCCTGGAACTGAGTTTCAGTTCTGTGCCTTATTAACAATGAATTTATTGGAAAATGGCTTAATATCTTGGCTTTCCTCTAATTATCTATCGAATGGCAAAAAAGACACTATTTTTGTTTTAAAGATTTATAGATGGAATTTATGAGCAGGTGTCCAGCCACACAACAATTGTAATAATAATGGTGTAATAGCCAACCTTAAGTTATTACTATATTTTAAGCAATTTAGTCTTTATTCCATTCAGTCATCACATCTGAACTAAGAAATAGTTCATGTTATTTTAAGTCAACAGCACTTAAGAAATTAAGACATAATGAGTTTGAGTAATTTGCTCAAGGTCAAAAGATAGTAAGTTGTAGATTTCGAAATTAAACTAGATCCCTACCTTTGGAATTCACGAACACAACCAGCAATTAATAAATATATAACTATTGGCCCTGTATTGGAGATACAAATATGAGTAAATTTAGTCTTAGTCCTCTGTGAATTTAACATTTAATACAAAGAGACAGTCGAATGTGTAGAAACAAGTGTTATAGGTGTGGTGATGAAAGTATGGATGGCTTATCAAAGGCTTCAGAGGAAGTGGTGGTCATACCTGCTTTCAAATTTCAAGAAAGACTTTGTATAGGAAGTGAAGCTTGACATACAAGTTGAAACATGAGTGGGTGCTCATCAGATAATTAGTACTTACAAATCATTTCAGGCAGAGGGAGTATCAAGTTCAAGGGGATGGAAAATACATATGGGGCAGGGGGAGAGGTGACTGGAACATAGTTGGGAATAGATAAAGACTGTGAGGGGGAATGAGGCAAACAATGAAGGAAAATACATACACATTGTTGAGGATAGCAAGAGCCTTGAATGCTATGCTAAGTGGTTTGTTCTTTATTGAGAAGCCAAAAGTTCTTTTTTTTTTTTTTTTTTTTTTTTTTTTTTTTGAGACGGAGTCTCACGCTGTTGCCCAGGCTGGAGTGCAGTGGCACGATCTCGGCTCACTGCAAGCTCCGCCTCCCGGGTTCCCGCCATTCTCCTGCCTCAGCCTCCTGAGTAGCTGGGACTACAGGCGCCCGCCACCGCTCCCGGCTAATTTTTTTTTTTGTATTTTTAGTAGAGACGGTGTTTCACTGTGGTCTCGATCTCCTGACCTTGTGATCCGCCCGCCTCGGCCTCCCAAAGTGCTGGGATTACAGGCTTGAGCCACCGCGCCCGGCGAGAAGCCAAAAGTTCTTAACCCTGGCTGCATATCAAAATCATTATGGGGATTTTTGGAAAAAATACCCATATTTGGGTCCCACCCAGATTCATGTCTGTAAACAAGACTTGCAATTAATTTCGAATACCTTTCTTCTTTCTCTTGTGAAGACTCTTAACTATGAAGCATGTAGTAGACCCACATACGTATTGGTTATTTCCTTAACAAATGTGGTGGAATAAATCTTGTCATTTCTTTTTTTTTTTTTTTTTTTTTTTTTTTTTTTTTTTTGAGACAGAGTCTTGCTCTGTCGCCCAGGCTGGAGTGCAGTGGCCGGATCTCAGCTCACTGCAAGCTCCGCCTCCCGGGTTCATGCCATTCTCCTGCCTCAGCCTCCCGAGTAGCTGGGACTACAGGCATCCGCCACCTCGCAATCTTGTCATTTCTAAATGGAGATGCATAGTAAACTTTGGCAAGAAAAATTATACAAAAATATTGCCAAGAATTTCACAGTATTAATGGGAAGTTAAGCATTGGTGATGATTATTTTTCATATTACTTGTATAAAATTCATCTTAGGTTCTATTTGGTTTATGTAGGAAGAAACTCTGAAATATAATCTAGAGACAATACTTTGCCACTTCATGAGGTATGCAGCACTTGACAAGTAGCTCTCATCTCTGTGAATTTTTTCATAAACGGTATTTTCTTTTCTCCCTCAAATCATGAAATCACTTTTCTTGGCATCATACTAGTGCATGAATAACTATCAGGCAAAATCATTTAGGCCATTAATACTTAACCTGAAGTTTGCTAATTTATTGCTATCATGGGGAAACATATGGAGAAGCTTTAAAAAATAATAACCTTTTTCCTAGGTTGGCACCAGACAGATTAACTAGGTTGACTAGCTAACACTGGTCTTTTTGTGGCCTTGGGCAAGTATTTTAATCTCTTTCCATCACAGTCTCCTCCTTGGTAAAGTGCTGATAATCCTTGAAGGTTTTGTTTTACAGGGTCGTTGTAGCAATGGTATATTGTTTGTCAAAACGTTTTGAAAATTGTGAAGTGTTCGACAATTGTATTCTTTCACATACTGTTTTACAGCAATGCTGACATCTTTAAACATTGCCGATCAAGTCATTTAATCATTCATTCCACATTTACTGAACAAACATTAATTGAATTCCAGAAACTGTGATTCATGTTGGCATTAAACAGATGAGCCATTCTACCTCCCTTTTGAGTCAAAAAGAAGAGAACAGTAAAAGGAAGGGCAGACAAACCAATTGTATCCAAGTGTCACCATGATTGTGCCTGTGCACACTTCAGCCCTGCGGCAGCATCTGACAGTGTGCCGACATAAATAGTCTTGTCTTGGGTTATTAGATTGAAATAGGGCAAAAAGGGGAAAGTAAATCTACCATTCTGCATAGATAAACACACTTAATCTTCCTTTCACCCTTAGGAGGTAGATACCATTATTATTCCCCTTTTTATAAATGAGCAAAGTGAGACACACAGAGATTAAGTAACTTACCCAAAAACACTCAGATAGGATGAGAACATAAAAAGAAAAAGGCACTATGTGAGGGCATCTAGACTGAGTGATAAGATAGGGAGGCCAAGGGGAATTCGTTGATACAGAGGTTGGGAGGTGGAGGTGACTTTTCATATTGGCTATTGGATAGCAAATAGAAGTGTGCCCTGCATTCTTAAGTTATATCCTAGAAACAGATGGACATAGCTTCTGTGACTAAAAAGCTTAGATGTCATGAGCACAGAGTACAGAAATACATAAACTAGTTATCATAATTCTGTGTGGCAATTGCTATCTGGTAATAATGTGCACAGGATTTCCTGGGGGATGAGGAAGTGTGGTGTGACTTACTCTGCATAGAGAAGTCAACAAAGGCTTCTCACAGGACATAATGTTTGTTCAGAGTATTGAACGACGTTGTTTATGATGAGGGAGAATCAGCAGTAAAGGGCATTTTTAAAACGTGGAAGAGATCATTCAAAGACAAGGAAGGAATTTTGTATGTCTGTGAAAGTGCAACTAATTTGGTATAGATGTCATTTAGAGGGCCAGGGCGGACTGGAGATGGGAGCAATTGAAAAATGAGGCAATCTGAAACTGTTTTTCAGGTCAACATGTTTCAATAATATCTTACTTTTGGGCCATTTTCACTACAATATCTTTAATACCTTTAAATAATAGCTCATTTAATCATTTTTGGTGTAATATGACAACTTTGGGCAGAGGCATTTTGATTATATTATTAATAAGTATAACAAAATTAAAAGTAAAATGTAAGACAATATTTCATCTTTCTATTTGAGAATTCATGCATACTTTCAAATTAAATAATTATAATTTTTCTTTTCAAGTTTTTTGTTTTACTTAATGTATCTTGGAGTTTTTTATTTTAATTTCCAAATTTTACTTTAAGTTCAAGGGTACATATGCAGGGTGTGCAGGTTTGTTACATAGGTAAACGTGCCATACTGTTTTGCTGCACAGACCATCGCATCACCCAGGTGTTAAGCCCAGCATCCATTAGCTCATTCTTCCTGATCCTTTACCTCCTTCCACCTATGGCCCTCCGACAGGCCCCAGTGTGTGTTGTTCTGCGGCCCCCCACAATGTTTACATATGTTCACATCATTCAGTTCCCACTTATGAGTGAGAACATGCAGTGTTTGATTTTCTTTTCCTATGTTAGTTTGCTGAGGATAATGGCTTCCTGCTCTATTCTTGTCCATGCAAACAACATTAATCTCCTTCCTTTTTATGGCTGCATAGTATTCCATGGTGTATATGTACTATATTTTCTTTGTCCAGTCTATCACTGATGGACATTTAGGTCTTTGCTATTGTGAATAGTGCTGCAGTGAACATATGCATGCATCTGTGTTTATAATAGAATGATTTGTATTCCTTCGGGCGTTTACCCAGTAATGGGGTTGCTGGGTTGAATAGTATTTCTGCCTGTAGGTGTTAGAGGAATCACCACATTGTCTTCTAGAATGGTTGAACTAATTTACGTTCCCACCAACAGTGTAAAAGTGTTTCTTGTTCTCCATAACATCGACAGCATCTGTTGTTGTTTGACTTTTGAATAGTAGCCAGAATAATTATAATTTTCTATAATTCAAATGTATATTTTAATATATCAATTAAAAGGCATCTGCTTAATATGGCATAAAACTCTTAGTATTTCGATATTTGAAATTAACAAATTTGCACTAAAATCCTTAGTGGTTCATTTATATAGTAGTCATATCCTAGTTCTAAATAATGAAATAAAGAAGAGGTCACACTGCAGTTTCAGGTAGTTATATGTGAATGGTGCATTTTGTATGTGGAAAGCCCCTCCCCCAATAAATATACTGTTTACTATATTTTATGTTTTTATTGTAGCTCTACATCAGTATTTTTCTTGCTTTTCACTTTAACTAGTGGTCATTTCTGGGTAGATATTTAATACTACGTGACTTAGAATGAACAATTTTACCTAGCAAGTGGTTCCCAGCTGAGAAAGAGGCTGGTTGTTCACTTCATCTACACATATGTTCCACACAGTTGTTCACTTCAGATACACATTAGTCTGTATCTTTATGGCTTCCATTTTAAAGCAAAACTGTTTGAGTTTTTATGTAGTGGTTTAAAAACTATAAATTGGAAATCCAAAGTTAAAACTTTTCATTTGTACATTTAAACTTAGTATGCCCTAGAGCAGGGCTCTCCAGCCCCCTGGGCTGTGGACCTGTACTAGTTCATGGCATTTTAGGAACCAGGCTGCATAGCAGGAGGTGAGCATTGGGCGAACAAGCATTACTGCCTAAACTCTGCCTCCCCTTAGATCAATGGTGGCATTAGATTCTCAATAGGAGCATGAACCCTATTGTGAACTACACATGTGAGGGATCTAGGTTGTGCACTCTGTATGAGAATCCAGCTGATGCCTGATTATCTGAGGTGTAACAGTTTCATCCTGAAACCATCCCCCTGCTTCCAGCCCCACACCTGTCATCCATGGGAAAATTGTCTTTCATGAAACTGGTCCCTGGTGCCAAAAAGTTTGAGGACCACTGCCCTAAAGACCTAAGGGTTTTAGAAGACCTAAGGGTTTTAGACCTAGGTATTAAGAAATGAGAAATAATACTAAGAAAATTAATATTTTAGAATGCTTACTATCAGGAGAACCTGCTCCCGATATTTAACGTGGGTTCTTTTCTATTCCTAAGTGTCTCAGCTGGTTTGAGAAATAAAGAGCACAAGAGAGAGAAATTTAAAGCTGAGTGTCCGGGGGAGACGTCACATGTCAGCAGGATCCGTGATGTTCCCCGAACCGTAAAACCAGCAAGTTTTTATTAGCGATTTTTAAAAGGGGAGGGAGTGCACGAATAGGGTGTGGGTCACAGAGATCACCTGCTTCACAAGGTAATAAAATATCACAAAGCAAATGGAGGCAGGGCGAGATCACAGGACCAATTAAAATTGCTAATGAAGTTTCGGGCACCCATTGTCATTGATAACATCTTATCAGGAAACAGGGTTTGAGAGCAGACATCCTGTCTGACCAAAATTTATTAGGCGGGAATTTCCTCCTCCTAATAAGCCTGGGAGGGCTGCAGGAGACCGGGGCTTGTTTCATCCCTTGGCTTCGACCATAAAAGGCGGCACACCTTAAAGGGGCCATCTATAATCCTACCTTCAGGGCGCATTCTCTTTCTCAGGGATGTTCCTTGCTGAGAAAAAGAATTCAGTGATATTTCTCCTATTTGCTTTTGAAAGAGGAGAATTATAGCTCTGTTCCATCCAGCTCACCTGCGGCCAGTTCAAAGTTACCTCTCTTGTTCCCTGAACATCGCTGTTATCCTGTTCTTTTTTTAAGATGCCCAGATTTCATATTGTTCAAACACACATGCTCAACAATTGACACAATCACAGGGTCCTGAAGCGACATTCTTCCTCCTCAGTTTATGAAGAAGATGGCGGGATTAAGAGATTAAAGTAAAGACAGGCATAGGAAATCACAAGGATATTGATTGGGGAAGTGATATCTGTCAACGAAATCTTCACAATTTATGTTCAGAGATTGCAGTAAATACCGGCAAAAGAAATTATAAAAGTATTAATTTGGGGAACTAATAAATGTCCATGAAATCTTCACAATTTATGTCCCTCTGCTGCGGCTTCAGCCCGTCCCTCCGTTCAGGGTCCCTGACTTCCCGCAACAGCTTACCCTAGAAATGAGGAATGTTATGGAGACTAGAGCCAGAGGTGTCAGTTAAAAAATAGTTATGATAGACTAGGAATGTGAAAAAAGATTTCTTAGAAACCTTATAAGCTTTCTTAAAATTTAGTAGTTTGATCCTAATTGTTGGGCAGGTTGTTGATGTTATAGGCACTTACTAGACCTTTGTTAGCACAGTAGTAAAGCTGTTATATTATTAGTGTGTTTTAGGGTAAGTATGATTAAGTAATCCAGTTAAAAAAGTAATAATTCTGGCCCCAGGATGAACGGTGGTTGGAGAGGGCAGGAATTGGTCATGGGAGACCATTTAGAACACTGTTGTTACTGTTCAGGGAAGAAATTATCGCAGTTTAGACTAGAGCAGTGCCAATGAGTATTGAAAGAGTTCCGATGGGTTTCAGAGGATCCTGTGCTGGCCGATAACTGCTCCAGTTCACAGGTAATAAGTGACACTTAGCTCACAACTCATTGGCTACAGCTAATCATATTTCTGGTCCCAGTCACCAGGGTACAGGAAGTGCCGTTGTACCATGTACCTGAAAATTGGAGATTTTGTGAGCAACAATAGTGATTTTCTCAGTTTGTCCTTCTGGTAACCAGATACCTAACTCATTCTGCCTTCTTTTGGCAAAATATATACACCTCTTGGGGGTGGGTTTGGGGTATCTATTATTTATCTGTACTCTTGATTTATTCAGAATTATTTATTTTTCTCTTGACTCTTGATTTCTGTGAAGTCAAGAGAGATTTCACACAGGTGCTGTTGTTTTCATCTTTATTGACTCAGCAAGTCTGTCAGTAGTTCAGACCACTCTCACAGGAAGTGTAAAATGCCTACATTATTCTGGACCTTGGGCCCACTGTCATGAGCAAGAGTGATAGCAGCAGTTTTAGAGATCTGAGCAAAAGGTGAGGAGATGAATTACTTGCTGTCTGACCACTGCTTATGTATAGGATGTCAGTGTGATTTCTCTACCTAACTCAGAGCTGACACGCTGGGTGAAGGTACAGTTCTAGAGTGGGCAGGAACACTGCCAATTCAAACCAAAGAAGGTACTGATTACTGGCCAATGTCTTGAGGTGGAACAGAAATTTGAATTTAGTAAAGTTGAGTCATTAGAGTGACTGCTTAGAGGAAAAAGATGGAGATGTACTTCCTTTGGCTTTACTGTGGCAATGGAGTTGACAAAACTGAAATAAAAAAATCAATTCATTTTTGTTTTAAAGTTTCAAGGGAACCCACCAGAGCTTTAAAAGTAAAAACAAAAATTATGGTAGTAATTAATACTGTTTTTTGAACCCCCAAAATCTGAGACACAGGTCTCAGTTAATTTTGCCAAGGTTGAGGACATGTGCCCGTGACACAGTCTCAGGAGGTCCTGATGACGTGTGCTCAAGGTGGTAGGTGCACGTTTGCTTTTATACATTTTAAGGAGATATGAGACATCAATCAATATGTGTAAGATGTACATTGACTCAGTCCAGAAAGGTGGGACAACTGGAGGTGAAGGCTGGATAACTTGAAGTGGAGAGGGAGCTTCCAGGTAATAGGTAGAAAGAGACAAATGGTTGCATTCTTTTGAGTTTCGGATTAGCCTTTCCAAATGAGGCAATCAGATATGCATTTATCTCAGTGAGCAGAGGAGTGACTTTGAACAGAATGGGAGGCAGGTTTGCCCTGGGCAGTTTCCCGCTTGACTTCTCCCTTTAGCTTAGTGGTGTTGGGGCCCCAAGATTAATTTTCCTTTCACAATTTGTATAATATTTCCATCTTTTGATTTCTAAACACCTGCTAAGATCAAGTTTTCTAGCTGGCTTTGTGGATGGGAAAGGCCTTGCAACTAGTCTGTCCAATGAGTGTAGATTAGAAGAGGTGGGTGTGTTACACTAAGTGCCAGTGTGGCCCTCTCTAAAGGCTCGCTTTCCCTCTTCCTTGATGACCAGCAGCAATCTGATTGGTGGCTCCTCACTGAGTTTTGGTTTCTGAGTCACTACTTGTCAGCCCATAATGGAGATGTAGTTTGGGAGAGAAATCAAGATCTGTTGTTTTAAGCCTGTTGAATTTTTGTCATTTTTTTTTTCTATAACATACCTAGCCTATTTTTATATATTTAATAAAAGTATACATAAAAATTTTTATCTTTCTAAAATGTTGAGTAAAAGTGATTTAAGCATCACAGTGTATTAATTTGCATTTATTTTAAGGAAGGTTTAGTACCAGATTCTGGCAGCACTGCCATGAAAACAGTAAAGCTGCTGCTCTTGCCACCACTGTTGAAATTAATTCTGTCTATTCTTCTTACCATCATTCACTCCAGATTAAAAGTCCCCGGATGGAACATTGTATTGAGTATTCTTATATCATGTACCTGTGTTGCAGCTGCCAAGAAGCTCTGCCCTTCTTCAGATCCTCTGGTGAGAGGCAGCCTCCCATCCATCTTGAGATTTCTTCCTTTTAGGAAGATCTGATTCAGGCAAGAGCAGTACTCTAGGTCTGAGTTCACCGGCATGAAAATGTCTCTGAAAATCTTGGTCAAATCATAACAGAACTAGAAATGCTTTCTATCTTATACAATAACATGGAAAATCTCATCCCAGCCTTCAGCATGAATTAATAAGGTTTATACTTGGAAGAATCAAGATTGTTCCTACTAAAACAAGGATAGCTGTTAACTGCCCTTTACCTGTCTTTTAAATTCTCTAATTGGTGTGGAAGGGCAAGGGTTAGAGCTGTATTCTATGATGAGAGAAAAAAATACAAAGTGATGTTCCTCTCCGGGTTATATCGGAGAGGTTAAGTTCCTGCAAAGTATCACTTCCCTCTGTAACCTCTAATTGTTTCTTTAGCATTACATTTTAACTCTAATCTTTGTATTAATACCTTTAAGGGTTAATTATACTTTAACTGGTTTTAATTTCTCCCTTTAAGAACTCTTTAATTTTATTCAAGATCTACCTTCCTACTCTATCCATTTTCTGTATAAGTAGGGAAAATTCCCCCAGAAAAATAAAATCAGCAGCATCACTTTGTCCAGATCAGAATGTTACAGCTCTAAAATCTATTAACACCTTAGATAGAGGGTATTTTGGTTTGCATGTGATGGCTGTTTACTCTTGATGTATATTTTTTAAATATCTATGCTAGCTTTTCTCCAAGCTGCAGTTTTCAACTCAGTGTCTTTAAAATTTGGTACAGTCAGAAAATTTAAAGTGGTACTCTATGATAACCACAATTTAAAAAAAAAAGATAATATTTCTTCATAGCAGAATTCATACTTAATTTCTAATAATAAGCATTTGTGTCTGTGTGTAGGATTTCCTTTCTGCAAGTTGAAAACGTCATTTCTTGCTTTCAGCTTGTGGAAGTAAAGATATTTGTATGTGGGGTTATTTTACTTTTCTTATATATTTGTTAATAAAAGTACAGTGTGATGAGGTTGACTTGGATAGAATATTCTTGATCAAGCTGTTACTGTTTATCTATTAAACAAAGAGGTGTGTGTTTGTTTTGTTTTCATCTTGTAAGAGGAAGGACTCAGGGATTGGTTTTTGGCTAGAAGTGAAAATTAATGAAATTATTTTGGGACTTGATAGTTGAGGGAGTATGGAGTATCTGTATGATATGTGTTGGTTTAAATACATGTTTATTTAAATAAGACTCTTAAATTATAGATTTAGAACATTTATAGAACCTTTTCTTCAAGGAAGTAATATTTAGCTTAGGTTAGTTACGAAGAGCCTGTTTGTCAATTTTGTGAGAGCATTCTGTCAGTGAGGTGGCAGTGAACAGGTAGCAATAGTAGTAATGAAGTTGGATGTGAGCCTGCAGAGTTCTTTTTCCTAGCAAGAGAAATTTGGCTGCAGATATATAGAATAAAAGGATCGTGTTGGAGTGAGGAGCAAGGAATGCTGTAAGTACAATTATCACTTGAATTGGCAGCCAGCCAAAAATGAGCTAACTTAAGGGTATATGGATTATCACTGTGAATATATCATGGAACAGCCTTTGTTTATATGACGCCTTAAAGAAAAGTATGCTTTAACAAAGGCAATACTTAACAATAATAAGAAATACTCTTTTTTTAAACTATCTCCTTCTCTAACTTGTACTTTTTATTATTTGAAAAAACCAGTATTACTCAGTAGATATACTTTATTTGAATATATTTATATTTATGTAAAATGTACAAAGTATATTGGTACCATACAATTATTTCCAACTAAATCTTTCTTTCTTTGAACCTAGGCCTATTTGAGTCCCTTGTCTTGATACAATTCCCATCTAGGCTGGAGGAGAGGAGTAGGTTTACTTAGTAGAAAAGATCCTGGGGTGTATACTTTAAAACTGCCACAAGGAGTATCAGCTCACCTGTAGTTCTGGTGTTAGGTTAATCTTACCTGTTCATTCTCATCTTTAAGTGTCTTTGTCATTTTACTAAGAACAAATCCTAGTGATTTCCTCAAACTATGTGTCTGTCTATAAACTTGAACCTCAGTCACCTACCTGCTCTATTGAAGTTATTGTATACCTCCAATTTCAGTGATTGTGGTTTTCCCTGTGTACTATTAGTTAAACTTACCCTGACTGACTCTGTGACAAAATACAAAAACGTATGTCATGCATTATTTCTTTGCCCTTCTAAGTTAGTCACATTTAAAATGAAAATAGCCTCTGGACATATGTTACTTTCTCTAATAATTATACTCTTTCACTGCTTCCTCCTCTCAAAAATAAGGGTATTGCTGTATCTGGTTTACCTTATAGAGGTGTTAAATATGATAAGAGGGTAAATATGGAATATCTGAGTTATGATGAGGTGGTATAGATGTGTAGCATGATTTTTATCAGAAAACAGTGAAATTATGATGAAATATAATTGTGCCAGAACATCTTGAATGAATACTGTCTGTAATAAATGGTTGGGTATCCATGATGATAATTCCAACCGAGCTTGACTTTTGAAAGAGTAAGAGAAAACTATATGATAGTAGTAGGAGGGAAGAGGTAGAAAGTGTGTGATCAAGACAGATGTCAAGAAAGGAAATACAGCTGAAATAAAAAGTCAACCAGGATGATCCCAGCAGGCATAATTGTATTCTAAAAGAAGCTGATCCTCAATTCATATAGTCTTTGTGAGAACAAATGATTAAATTATATATAAATTATAAAATTATTTAGACTAAGTTTGAACATGTATAGATAAAAGAAATAAAAATAAGATATCCTGTACATCCCATGAGAGTGTATTTATTTGTCATGTTCACTACTGTCTTCCAAGTACATACATATTAGTCCAAAGATAAGATAAATATTTTTTGATTAATGAGTTCTTTTTTTAAATGAGGAAAGAATGACTTTAGGAAAGTAGCTTTTATGATCAAAGAAGAAAATTAATTTCCAGATTTTAATGGATTTCTTCTCTTTAGTTAGTATAATTAAGTGGCAGCATGTAAAAAATGTAAGTTGCATTTCTTCAAATACAATCAGTCTGTTAGAATTCAAGGTGGAGGCTTAAAGGAGACTTATTAATTTGGTGAGCAGTTGTGCTGGGGTTAGTCTCATGCTGTGCCCAATTAACTTTTATTCAGCAGTGTGGCTCATATGCTGTCATACAAAGACTTACTATCCTATCCAGCTAGAAATGCAATAAAGTCCTCACATCGGTAACTTTGATGATGCCTCGCTGCTGATGTTGGTCTCCATGTTTCGGTAATTGCTCTCCACGGATTACTGAGGTTTTTTGGTTGGTTGGTTGGTTTTGTCAGTTCCTTGTTTGTTCTGCCTGTCTTAACTTTCCGACACCCATCAATGAATTTAAATGATATATTTTAAGTCTTTACTTGCTAGGAAAACTAATGTGTTAATTATATCATCATTTTATCAGGTTTTTCTTGATTTGAATTACTGAAAGAGGGGAACCTGACATGCTTCTGTATATCCTTGAAGGAATTTGTGGATATGAAGGGTAAGATTCCGCTGGATTCACTGAATTGTGGAGCATCTGCTCCCGGGATTCAGAACTGGCTCAACTTTGCAATTATAGGTCCGGTGTATATTGTGAAATCTAGGAATGGTAGCTAATCTTGTCATGAGCAGTGACGATGTATTAGAACATCTATTTGATGAATTTACTCATATTTTAGGATAGAGTTATAGAGATAGAAAGTTACAGATTTATGAATACTTGAAGAATGCAAAATCACAACACTTACATCTGTTAAACAGTGTTTTTCAATATGCCTGTTGTGAGCCAATGGGTTGCTGAATAAGATAAACACAAAAATAAAATGAGGGAATAGAAAATATAAAATTACATCAGAGGCAAATATTTTGTGAAATTTGCTTCTTTTCTGTATATGCTTGTCGTTAATGTAAACTGTATTTTGATTGTGAGTAGCTAGGAAGATTGAAAGCCACTGTCCCATAGCAATAATTCTCAAAATGTAGTAAATTAAGAATTCACCACATAATGCATAATAATTTCCTGAGAAACTTGTTTATAAATAAATAGATAAATAAGATAAAATGTATGAAACATGCAGATTACGTGTCTCCACTATGTAAGATTCTGACCCAGTTGGATTGAGTTGAGTCCAGTGAATATGCTTTATTAACAGATATCCCAAATGACACTAAAGAAGGTAATCTTTATGTTACATTTGAAAATTCATGTGCTTGTGAAAATAATGGAGACTCTCTATTCTAATTGTTATAATACACCAAACATACTTGGAAAAATAAGATAGAATTAAATCATTAAGTAATTTTGTATATTTGATATGTGGAATAGATGCGCAATAGCTTTTTTAATAGCTTGAAAAATTCCAATTAACTAATCCATGTAGACTTCCCACTTGGTTCAGTGAAAAAAAGAAAAAAAAAAGAACTAAGAAAGGACTATTTACTGGCTGTATTTACTATTTACTGAAAACCCATAGTTTCCTAAGAAAGAAACTATGGGAGTAGCTCCAGTCACTCGTTACCCTATCTTGTCTTGAGAGATATTTATTGTTCCTTACCATTACTGTAGCTGGAAAGGAAAATAATCTTGATAACTTTTCTTAGACCATGTCCAGACTGCTGCTGGAGTCTCATGTTTGGTTGTTTGACTTTTAGTTATCAAGGTGTCAGTGGGAGTATATTGGGTTTTACTTCTCATCTTTATGATAGCAATTGTAACAGTATGTCTTTCTGGATGCTGGTTGAGCTCTATTAGGGTGGACCCCAGCCTTGGTGCCTGTCCATCAGAAAATACTAACCAATATGTTTTAGAAACCTGGTTTATTTCTCATTTTTCTTCTAAATCCTGTAGAGTGAAAGTCTGTTCATTTTTGCTTCAATTATATTTAATAAGAAAACAGCATTTGCTACCATATAAAAATCAAAAATATAATTATAACTAGGTTCCATTAATAAAATATTATATATGATGCTTGGTAAAATTTTAACCAAAATGATTATTAATGAACCCTAAGTAGTTAGTAATTTCTTAACATTTCTCAGCCCTGCTCCTGCAGGAAGATACAATAATTGTTAAATAATTTTGGATACTTATCAAAACATAGACTGACAGATTCGTTTTTTTTTTTTCTATTCCAAAATGGCAGGATGATCCAAACAGAACTCTAAGGAATCCCCTACATGCACGCCATATTTTAACGTTTCTTCATTGCTGTTGTCAAAATAATGTTTTTCGTAAGAAGAAAGAAAATGTATTATTATAGAATCGATAGGGCATGCTATGCTTAAATGAACAGGTATATAGATATGAATTATAATTCATGAAATGAAATATTTAAAGAGATTCTTGAGATTCTAGGGTTGTAATCTTTAAGAAGAGAATTATACAAGAAGTTATTTTTGCTAAATGGGGAATAAATTGTATGAAAAAATATTTATATATTTTTGTATACTTCAGAACGGTTCAATTTTATAGGAAGCCAAAATTCAGTTTCCCCTCTAAAGGTGTGCAATAAAGTTATTGCAGATCACTTACAATTTGGGCAAGTAATCTAGGGGTAGGTAGAGTAGAAAGGATCGTGTTCATTCATTCAGTACACATTATCAGTAGCTTATTAGTCATTGTACCAAAAGCCAATGTTAAGAAGATGGAAAAATTTGTTGGGACATGTTTTATAACATTCACAGTTTTGTTGGACATAGCAAGTAATAGTCACTTGCAGTACTGTTAGCTGTGGGAAATGTGTTCATTCATTCTACATAGGCTTGAAATTAAAAAAAGTTTCAAAATGGTTGTTTGCATGGGTATAAGTTGATAGTCTTATTTATACATATATTTCATTAAATGTATCTTACAAATTAGATTTTACTATTAATTTTAATATGCTTGTTTTACTTAGTGAAATTATACCAATGTATATTAAAGTTCTAAATGTGATAACAACCCTAGATTAAGTTTTTAATTATTTTTAATATTTCTACTTTAATAAAAATTTGGTCAAGTCCAAGTCTAAGAAAATGCAAGAAAATATGTTGAAATAAAGATTTGTGAAAATTATTAGTTACCAAATCAATTGTTATATAAACATTTACTGTAATCCCAGCACTTTGGGAGGCTGAGGCGGGTGGATCACTTGAGGTCAGGAGTTTGAGAACAGCCAGACCACCACGGTGAAACCCCATCTATACTAAAAATATGGAAAGTAGCTGGGTGTGGTGGTGTGCCTTGAGAGACTGAAGCAAGAAAATTTCTTGAACCCAGGTGATGGAGATTACAGTGGGCTGAGAGCTCAACACTGCACCCCAGCTTGGGTGACAGAGTGAGACTCCGCCTATTTAAAAAAAATAATAATAAATCTTAATATTTTAAAAGTTTATTTGAAAATTTAATAATATAATTTATTATGCTATAAAATGCTAAATAATTCAGGAGTGTTCTAGAATCCTATGAGACAGGGTACATGTGTCATGTTTATATGCTTAAAAAATAAATAAGATGTTTTTCATTCCAGACTAGAATTTACTCATTTTCCTTATTCTTAGGTCATCTGAATAGCTTTATGCTTATATTTCTTAAAAAATTTTCTAAGGTTTGTAATCTCATTTAAACATCTGAAAATGTTGAGGTTCCATGATTACACTCATACAAAATTACAGTCATAGCTGTAATTTGATTTTTTGGTCTCCGTAACTTAACACAGTAACTACTTTTTTTCCAGTACAATTTGAAAAAAGTGGAAATTTCCTGGGGGAAAATATATGCTTATCAAAAGTTAGAGCTGTCTTCTTGAGCAGCCTTCAAAGCTGCAGTAAATAAGACATGAAGTTTAGCTTCCCAGCAGGCTTTAATTTTGAAATTGCTGGCCGAATAAAAATGTCCATAGCCTTTTGTCATAAGATTTGTCCATTACTTTGGTCCTGTTGAGCTGATTAGGTGTTAAATATTATAAAACTCAAAGGTAATAGCATTAAAAAGTGCCGGCTTAAGTATTTTATTGATCAATAGAAATGTGGACGATTCTGACTTGGTATTTATTCATTTCACACTGTGAGCAGTAAAATGGGACTCTTATAAAATCAGTTTAATTTAAAATCAAGTTTTACAGAATTTTATTTCTAGAATTCTACATAAATATGAAGATAATTATTTTGGGGCTTTGTGTCAGGAAAACTTCCATATAACATCGTGTTAACTTTTAAGTCTTGCTGTGTTAATTTTTTATAGTTGCTTGTTAGAATCCTTCAGTGGGAAACCAGGAGAGTGCAGGATCCCTTCCCAATGTCAAATATTAGAAATTACTTTTCTTTCTTTCAGTCTTCTGGCCCTATAAGCTGCTCTTACTTCCCTTATTCTTAAACTTTCCTATTCCTTTGTCATTCACAAGATCATTGAGGCTTTAGGCTTAGTGGTTAGGTACTTGGGCTTTAAGACCCAGCTGGCTGGACTTAAATTCAAATGGTCCTGCCTCTTACTGGCTGTGCTGCCTGGAGGTTCTTTACCTCTTCAGGACTTTGATTTCTCAGCTGGTAAAATGGGATTTGTAATAAGGCCGTTGAAAAAATTAGAAATAAATAATAAACAAGGTAATGCACTTAGAGCATGCTTAGCAGAGTGCCTGACATACAGGAATCATTCAACAATTGCCAGCTAAAATAATTATATTACGCTACAGGATTTTAGAATGAGATGCATAAACTGAGCTGAAATTCCAAGCTCAAGAACAATATATGGGTGCCAGTACTTACAAATTCTAAAGTGAGTCACTAGACCGTTCCTGTACAGCTCATAGTTAAAAGATTTTTAAAACCTATCTTCCCAGCATTAGAAATGTCCAGTTTCAACTATTGTAAGTAATTTATTTTGGGGAGATTGGAAGGAGCTGTGTTTTGGAGTGGAGAAGGGCTAATTTAGTGCAGGGGACATTAAGGGGATGAATTCAAGGATTAATTCATGTTTGCTGTAATTTGAGGAGCATGAGGATGTATGAGTTTGTGGATAGGTGGCCTGAGACAGGAAAGCAGAGTCAGAAGCCAGGCTGCACCAGGAGATAGCCCCATAATTAGTGCCTAGGGGTCAGAGATACATATTTCATGGCCATGAAGAAAGGAACTGTCCTAGAAGCCTTTAGAGAGGGTACTGTCTCAAATGTTCAAATGACTTCCTGGTGGCATGATGTGATCTAAGAAGTGAGGAAGAAGTTGAAAATAACTAATTGGAAGAGGCACAAAACTGGAATTTTCCAGCAGAATTTTCTTAAGATGGTCACAGAAGAGAGAGTCAGTTTTGACCATTTTCCAGTTCACTCATCTCATTGGCTTGACTTTGGTGAGTGACAGATTATGAAAAGAATCTAAATACATTTTCTTTCACACTGCAAGCTTTCAGGTTTTAATGGAGAAAAGAAGTGCAGAGTTGTATGAATTTAGAATTTTGTTTTTTTCTATAGCCAAATAGTCTAAATTTTTGAAAGAGAACATTTTATGACTAAGAAGGCATGGAAAATTAATGTTACTATTTGAGATTTCATTGGAGGATGGGATAAAACTAGCTCACAGAGATTTTTGTAAGTAAAAGTGACAGAAAATAAAATTAAATAAAAATATACATAAATAAAACAAATGAAAATACAAAACATATATTAAAATAATATTAAAATTCAACTATTTTAAAAATAATTATCACTTAGTATAATCAAATATGCCCTTAACAACTATGTGATATAGTTAGAGGAGATATATTCTATATCTTGTTTCCCCCTACCAGCATGAGTGCTAATTAAGAACATGGAATTATTATGCCATGGTGGGAAAGGCAGTATGCCTGGGGACAATTTAGCGGATTTTAATCTGGTGATAATGCTAATTACCTGTGGATCTTTAGTATGTTTCCTAATTTTTCCAGGGTTCCCTATTCCTCATCTTTAAAAGAAAGTTATTTTATATTCAGAAAGTAACAGTACAGATGTGAGTGACTATAAACTCCAATAATAAACAAATATAAAAGGAATATAAACAGATGTATGCAAAATTTCCAATTAGAAGTAAAACTGGACGTAAACAGGTTAAATTTATTTAGAGGATGAGAATTCGCTGTGGCCTTCATGAGTGAGTTAGTATAATTTTTTATGCCAAGGCTACCATCATTTCTCATCTGGACTCTTAGAATAACTTTCTGATAGGATACGATGCTAGGTTCTAGAAAAAAGTTAGTGAACAAAGTGACCAAGGTCCCTAAACGTATGAAACAGTCTTTTCTGGGAGATAAATCAATAGTTACAATAACATCATGCCTTTTGATGGTGGAATGTGCATTAGTTTAAGGAGACCCATTAAACTTGTCACTTCCCCACCTTTAGGTAAAGGATATCAGAAGATGCTTCTAACAGGCACTGCCATTTAAGCTGAGCCTGAGGCTGAGTAGGTAATCACTGAGAGGAGAAGATACTAGCTTATGGAAAGGCCCAAATAATCTGATGTTTTTCATAACTTGAAGTAAATTTAGTACGGCCTGGAGCACTGCACTTGAGGGATGGAACGGTGAGAAAAAACGCTTGAGGGATGAAAACCAAGATCTGCAGGGACACAGAAGCATCATGTTGGTCATACGAGAGTTGCTCAGAGTAGTTGTTGAATTTAGGTAATACTGGAGAAATATCATCTTTAAGACAAATGTAGGTAAAGAAAGACTTAATGGATACATACAAGTACATATTTGCAAATTGTGTTTTGTTTTTTGAATTGACCAGATGTTTTAGCTCAGTTGCATCATTATTAATGGTGATATGGTAGGACCATTTCAGTATAATGCGTGATATTTTGGAGTTGATCTGGAGCAAATGGAATTTTAAATTTCTAGAAAAAATGGAAATGTCAGTTTTTCTCAAGGTGAGTCCAGTGCTACATCAAGAGGGTATTTGGGCCAGGTGCAGTGGCTCATATCTATATTTTCAGCACTTTGGGAGGCTAACTTGGGTAGATCACTGAAGGCCAGGAGTTCAAGATTAGCCTGGCCAACATGGCAAAAGCCCAGAGGCTGAGGCATGAGAATCACTTGAGCCCAGGAGGCAGGGGTTGCAGTGAGCCAAGATGGCACCATTGCACTCCAGCCTGGGTGACAAAAGCGAGACTCTGTCTCGGAAAATAATAAAAAAAGTGAAGTTTAATCTTCTGGACAGGATAAGGTCAAAATTATCTCCATAAGTTCCTCCATAAGTTTAGATAAGTTTGCTAAGTGTTCTCAGTTACCTTGGTTTTCAGAATTTTACATAGTATAGTATCTTACTAAGTTTTTGAAGTATGTTATAAAAAAAAATAACTTTCTGGTATAAAAATGACTGGCTCTCCTTCAACCTGTTGCCCTTCACTCCATATTTATTTGAGTGTCTCCTGCAGTTCTTGGATTTAGAGTACTTAACAGATGATTGACAAAGGCGATGAGGAGTTGCAGATGCAGATAACAACTGCATCTGTTGGTGTTTCTCACACAAGCAGCTTCCTCACCTGGGATTGGGACCTTAGACAGAAGTATTCAGCTAATAAGATTTTCTTATAGTTGCTTTATACATTTTCTTTGGGCTCCCAAACTTTTTAAAGATAATATCATCCATTTCTTTGTAAATAATGTGACTAGGATATAATTGTCCTATATTAGAGTATATACCAGATAATTACTACTTACCGCATGGTCAGAGTAACCTATGTCTTGTTCATATCATTTTGACTTCCCCTTTCAGAAAAGAGAGGACTCTTCAGCCAGCAGTAATGTGCAGTCTTGGCCTACAGAGGCTTGCATACCTCCATATATTCACAGTTTGCTCCTCTAAAGTGTAAAGGCATATTATCAAAATGTATAATTACAGCTTGAGAGCAGTAATAGGTGTAAAGATTTTTCAATATATATTTTTTTATTTTCTGAGGTTTCAATATATCTAGTATCTAATAGAACAGAAACTTTACAGAAATATTGAATTTATATGAAAACCCAACCAAACAGGGGGTCTGTAGAAGGTATCGTTCTGGCCACTTCAAGATGAAAGTGTCAAATCAGTGGGATCCCTATATTTAACTTCAAAGATGTTATAGCCACATCTATAGCTCTTTTTAAATGCTTTTAAATGCCATTTGATGTTTTTTTTCCCCTCATTCTCCAACCTCAGTGGCCATAATGCATTGACTGTTTCTGTGTAGAGAGCACCATCTGATTTGTTTTACTCTGAATAGATAGTGCTTCTTTTTCATAAGTTTTAAAAAAATAATTGAAATAGTCTTGAGTGGATTCTTTCAGATTAGTTATATGTAGGTATATATACATATATATAAAGAAAACTTTTCTGAATACATTAATCTAAATTCTAAAATTAATAAAATTTATTTTTGCTTTAGTTGTTTGAACTCCTGAATCATTATGATTTCCTTTTAATCGATATTTTTTTCTGTTCTTTTTCCTTCCCTTTATGATCAGGATTTCAAGACTGTTATTGTGGTTTTGTCAGTGCTTTGACCCTATACTAGTAGCTTCCTTTGACACAATATGATACAAAAGCATGAAGTTTATCTTACTGTTTATCGTTTTTAGAACACTGGATTTATAAAATCACAGGGACTTGCTATTCCTTCTGCAATGTACTCTTCTCAATATTTTGCAGCTACTTAAAGTATTCTGTGTTTTTTGTGTTTTCTCAGTTATGTGTATCTACTTATAAATTCCTCACCTACTCATAATTGTGATATTTTATTTCCAATTCATTATTATATAATTTACATAATGAATCTAAAAAAAAAAAGATATATAGAATACTTCAACTCTGCTTGATCATGACTTTTTTTTTTTTTTTTTTTTTTTTTTGAGATGGGGTCTCACTGTGTCTCCCAGGCTGGAGTGCAAGTGGCCCAATCTTAGCTCACTGCAACCTCTGCCTCCTGGGTTCAAGCAATTCTCCTGCCTCAGTGTCCCGAGTAGCTGGGACTACAGGTGCATGTCACCACGCCCAGCTAATTTTTGTATTTTTAGTAAAGATGAGTTTTCACCATGCTGGCCAGGATGATTTCGATCTCTTGACTTCATTAAGAGATTTTTCTATGGGCCTGAAATCTAAATTAGATTTATAGCACTTCTCATAACATATAATTATGTATTTATTTTATACTTTCTGTTATTTTCTCTTTTTCACAGGAGATTGTAATCACCCTGAAGGCAGAGCCTATGTTTATTTTGATCCAACTTTATACACAGAACCTAGTGGATTGTTTATATATAAATATATGTGTGTGTATGTGTCTGTGTATGGAATAAAAAATACACATTCATAGCAAATATTTTAGGAGTATTGTAAATGAGAAGGAGAAATTTGAAGAGAAAATGAGTTTTGAACAGAAAATGGAGAAATCAAATTTTCATTTCAGATAGACCACCGAGGCTGCATTGAATTCAATGAAAGGAACAAGATGAAGAGATCCCGGTTGAGTTAGATGGAATTGGTAGGGGTTAGAAAGCCATATATTTGAAGGTGATTTAAAAACCTTACTGTATTTGTTCTCTATTACTGCTGTAACAAATTACTACATATTCAGTGGTTTAAATAACACACGTTTATTTGCACAGTTTTGTAGGTTAGAGGTCTGACATGGATATCCCTAGGCTAACATCAGGGTGTTAGTGCGACTGCATTCCATTCTGTAGGTTCTAGGAGATAATCCATTTTCTTGCCCTTTTTAATGTCTGGAGACCACCCATGTTCCTTGGCTGTGTTCCTCTCTCTTCAGAGCCAGCAATATTGCGTCTCTGCCTTTCTGGAGTCACATCTTCCTCTTGTTCTCTGGCGTTCTCTTCTACTTTAAGGACCTTTGTTATTACATTGGGCCCACACAACAATATAAAATGTCTCCCTGTTGTGAGGGAGATTAGCAACCTTAGCGGATTAGCAACCTTAATTCATCTGCAACCATAATTTTCCTTTTCCATGTAACAACACATTCATAGGTTCCTAGAATCAGGATATGGACAACCTGGGAGACAGGCATATTATTCTGCTTACAACATCCAGTTTGGAAACTGATAGATTTGTTGTTAATATTGAGGGATGAGTTAAGGATAGGATATTGGTTCACAATTTGTGTACTTGGGCAGATGCTAGGTAAAAATTACTGAAACAGAGAAATCAGGAGGTGGTGCCTATTTAATGAGAAAACAGTGAGTTCAGATGTGAACATGTTACATTTGAGAGGCCTCTGAATTGTGTCTGAAGCATAGAGGAAATTTATGCTGCAGATACTGTTTTGGAGGTTGACAGCATTAAAATAATAGTTGAAATCCCTAAACTGATAAATTTTCTTTGAAAAGTGAAAAAACAGAGAAAATACAGAAGAGATTCCTGAAGAACATATAATTTTGCATTTTTCAAAATATGGCAGCTTTATGGAATATGATGAAATATGAACTGAAGTAGAATAAAAATATTAAGATAATTTACACAGAAACTATTTTCATTGATAAATCAATGGTTGTAAGTCTATACAACTCTTACTGTTCTTCATCAGTAAAAATTAGAACTGCAGTATATTTACCTCTGTTAAAGACAAGTTAAGGCTGGCCCTGGGTGGCTCTCACCTGTAATCACAGCACTTTGGGAGGCCAGGGTTGCATAAGGTCAAGGCCAAGGTGGCTCAAGATCACTTGAGCCTAGGAGTTCGAAATTAGCCTGTGTAACATGGGGAAACCTCATCTGTAGAAAAAAGTACAAAAATGAACCGAGCGTGGTGGTGCACTTCCGTACTCCCAGCTACTTGGGAAACTGAGGCAGGAGAATCACTTGAGCAGGGGAGGTGGAGTTTGCAGTGAGCAGAGATCATGCTGCTGCCCTTCAGCGGGAGTGACAGAGGAGACCTTGTCTCATAAATTAAAAAAAATAAAAAAAGGCAGTTTATGACAGAAGCAACCTGGCCAACTAATATTGGACTCTATGCCTAAAATTTTAGCTTCTTCCCCAAATCATGAGTCATGGTCAGCAAATGTCATTGTCCTTATTTGAAAATAAAATCAATCTATAGAATCAGAATTTTACTCACATGTAAGAAACTTTGGGAAAAAATGTTGGTTTATAAATCAAGTGAATGTACAGATAGAACTATTTTTCTTTCCAAAAAATTAAAACTTGGCTGGGCGCAGTGGCTCATGCCTGTAATCCCAGTACTTTGGGAGGCCGAGGCGGGTGGATCACGTCAGGAGATCGAGACCATCCTGGCTAACATGGTGAAACCCCGTCTCTACTAAAAATACAAAAAATTAGCCGGGCATGGTGGCGGGCGCCTGTAGTCTCAGCTACTTGGGAGGCTGAGGCTAGAGAATGGCGTGAACCCGGGAGGCAGAGCTTGCAGTGAGCGGAGATCACGCCACTGCACTCCAGCCTGGGCAACAGAGCAAGACTCCGTCTCAAATAAATAAATAAATAAATAAATAAAACTAGGCCTTCTAAAATTTAGCCAATAAAGGATAGACAATAACTATGGGAAGTATTACATATTTTGTAAATAGTGTCTGAAATACTAGTTTTATAGTTGGCAATACCTGTATTCGAAAAATAATTCCTGTAAATAAAAAATTTATCTGTGTTTCTTCAGCACTGTTCAAATTTAACAGCTTTAAAATGGGTAGGTACAATCATTCATTTATTAAGTGGAAATAGATCTGGAGGATTTTTAAAAAGTAAAACAGGGTCACTCCTTTCTAGTAATTTAGTACTCTCTAAGAAATCTTTATCTGTAATTTGGTCTTTTGAATGTATTTACCTGCAGGGAAGGACATTCCCTGGGGAGTTAAATCATCAGTGAATAAATCAATCTCATTTATAAATGAGTCTCCTGTATGCCTGATTAACAAGAACCAGTCTCTTAAAATATGATCATGCCTCTTCGGAAAGATAAGTATTAATCTTTTCAGTCACAAAAGCTGAGGATAGAATTTTGAACCTGATTATTTCACTTAGTCATCAAAATATTAATAGTTTCTGAACATTATAGATTTCTTTGTCATAATCTATATCTTGGGTAGTCAGTAAGTTAAGAAAACTGATCAATGTCTTATGAAAGCCTACATTTGCTTTCTTATGCTTAATTATACTTGGGGAACCCATATTGAATAAAATATTTTCCATTTGCCTACATGTTAAAATGTCATTATCATTCCTTTTGCATTTACTTTATTGCAGAAAGTTCTGATGATAAACAATTTGACAATAGTACTTAATGATTTGCTTCCCTACAGGGTAATGATAATAATGCATTTATTGTATTTTATAGTTTATGCCAACCATAAAGCTTCCATCTGTCATTCTTTTCTCAATATTGAAGCCATGCTGCTCTTGGCATGGGTCACATTTGTAAATGTTTCATTTATGAACCATTCCTCCTCCTGACTCCTCTGCAATACAGAAATATGCCAAAAAAGATTAGCTGCCTTACAGTTCATATGTCTCTAAATTTGGCATCACATTCACTGTGACATTTCCTCAATAGTTTCCAGTAGGAACTTGTCCTACATAATTCTCATGATTTTATTTATCAAATAATTGTGCAAAAAGCTGTTTAATGTGTAAATGATATGACAACTGGTTGTCTTAATATTTTTTTTTAAGTCTTCATGTTTTTCCTGCCCATTTCTCTCATTATAGACTACTCTGTTCTACAGTCAATGTTACTTACTAAACTACTACAATCCAATTTAGCTATACAGATGACAACACATAATTTTTAGGCAGTCAAAGATATTGAAATCATGGTAAAATGATTAGAAAATAACGTTTTCATTTAAATTATTTTTTGTAGCATCTCCCCAGAATGTATATTATTGTATCTGGTTTAATGACCCAATAACCATGTTTTGTGAGCAGGTTACTGTGAAATCTGAATGTTTGTGAATAGAATTTAGTTAGCTGCTTGTAGAATATTGGCAGTTCAGCTCTGCCTTTTTTATCATCTAAAGGAACTAGAGTATAGATAATTCAGAAATCAGCTGGAGAAATGGGGTGGGGGAATCCAAGAAAAAAAACACCATTGTTCTTGGATTTCTCTTGAATACTCGTGAAGTGGATTAATTAACAAGAGAGATTCAAAAGTTGAAGAGGAGGCAATCATGACCCATGACACAGCAAGCAAACTTTTGTGTGTTACTCTTATTGTCATATATAGAGTAGCCATGCTACCCTAGTAGGGTGGCTAAGAAGATCATAGTTTATTGAGAGCTAGGGTTGATACTACGGTTAGAGGATTACATGGTTTAGGTTAGAGCAACACCCAACAATTAGTAGGATAAGAAATACAGCTTGGCCAAGCATACAGTATTAAAGCAAAGTAGAGAACCCACGAAGTAGATAGGAAAATATGTAACCTAAACAATGGTTAAATTTCTTGGGACATGATACAAGTTGGAGATTTAGGAAGTCTCTTCCAATATATTAATGTGAAAAATTGCTTGTGTGTCGTGATATTAGGTATGCCATGAAAAGTCCCAAGTCAGTGTTACCTGAAAGGTGCTATAATCAATTCAAATTTAACTTGGATAAATAAATAACGCAAAAGGGAAGAGAGGAAATGATATTTCATAAACACATTTGTATGCTATTTTAGTTAAATTGTTTTCTTCATATGATGGATGTTGCTTATCAGATAATAGGGGGGATAATTTGAACACTGTTCACAGTCAGAGATGGGGATAGATGTCCAGGGTTTGGACTGAGAGTGAGCAGTGTGAGGGCAGTCAGTGCTTCAGGGTTTGGGGCCAACAGGGAACAGAGAAGATGATTCCAAAAGATACAAATGTGTGTCTTCTCAGAACTCATTCTGGGCTCAAAACAAATGCCCACTTTGATTTTATTTTTTTCCAGAGACCACTTTGCCTCTTAACTACATCTCAGAAAGATCATATGTAAATAGCCCTTGACTTTTGCCGTCACAAACCAAGTACAGTGGCCGTTTAAATTTCCTCCGGCACCTGCCTTCCTGCTTATACTATACTGCTTTTCCAACAGTTGGTTAAGAATGTTCTTTTCTAAGACATGCATTTCCTGCCCATGCTCCCTTTCGATTACCTCATTTATTCATTTTCTTTGGAAGATACACACCCACAAACACCCCCCCCAACACACACACTCACACTCACACACATGTTAAAGTAATGGTTATAATTGTGCTGTCTTGATTTGGCTATAATTTCAATGGACAAAAGAATTCTGTCATTTTCAAGTTGTTTAATATGTATTTGTTTCAAAATTATGGCAACACAATTAAAATTTTTATCTGATGATGTCTTATTTCTGATGACTAAAGGTTAGGTTACAAAAGTGTTTACCTCTGATAATGCTTAATTAATTAATTATTTATTTATTTTTGAGACAAGGTCTTGTTCTGTCATTCAGACTGGAGTGTAGTGGTGCAATAGTGGCTTGCTGCAGCCTAGAACTCCTGGGTTCAAGCAATAACTCTCATCTCAGCCTCCTGAATAATGGGGACTACAGGCACACACAGTCACACCTGGCTAATTTTGATTTTTTAATTTTTAATTTGTAGAGATAGGGTCTTGTTGGTATGTTGCCTACGCTTGTTTAATTCGTTTTTAAAACATCTCCCACTCTATGTAAAACAATATCTCTTTGGACAAATTTGGCAGACATTTCCTGTATTTGGGATTGTTTTGGAGAGTATCTACAGGTAGGAAATTATTTCCCTTTCTGTTGTCTACTGCGATGCATTTAGTCCTTGGCACATCTATGAAAAGTGCGATAAGTGGTACAATTACTGACAATTTTGATGGTGATTTTGAAGATGTGATATGGGATGTCTGACCTTTTAGAAGAGCAATTTAATTCTACACAGTCTACTAAATAGCTGCAGTCATTTTTTGTCTGCACCTTCTAAATGAGGGCATTTTAATCTGTTCTGCTATATATGTGTTTGAATAAACTATGGCATGTGAGTTGACACAAAAATCCTAGTAGCAAAAGTCATAAAGTAGAAAACTGGTATACCTTGAAGGTAGGCATTGTAACTTACAGACTTTCTATATCCTATAGTTTCCAATATATAGAGTCTTAAATGTAACAGAGACTCAATAAATGTTTGTTGAAATAATGTCAAAATGTATAATGTAAAATCAGGTAACATTTCTTGACCGCTGAGGTCCTAGTTAGGGAAGTTAACATCTATTTTCATTATGTCCATGTAAGTGTAATGGAGAGAACAAACAAAACCGCAGGAAGAAAAATTTTTCCATCTTCAAGAAAAAAGACTAAATTTTAATTCTCAAATTTTCTTTCACAGATTTTTTTTTTCCTTTTCAACATAAAGCCACTGTTATTTTTTTTTAAAGTAAGGGTTTCAGTAGTTTCTTTTAGACCTTTCTTCCACTATATAGAAATGGTTTTGCATTGAGATGGCCATTATATTGTAGATATAACTTTCAAGTAAGTAGTTATAATCTCTTTTATCAGGACCGTTAAACCAATGATTTAAGTGTATTTCAGACCTTAAGTTTCATAATATTCTTCAAAAAATTGGAAAATGTCCAAAGCCCATAAAAGACAAGTGGGAACATAAGAAAGGTTAGAACTAGAAAGGCAAGACACATGTTTGATGCTGTGTAAGCAATGGGGAACATGTTCAATGGTTTCAGCTAAATGGGGCACTTCTTTGTGAGAGATGAGAGACTCACAACATTTATTAATACAAGACTAGAAAATCTAAGACTATAGCCAAATAGTATTTTCTACCTATTTAATCCCTGAGTAATTGAGACAAATGTAAATCATATAGGTCTCAACTGAATTTGCTTACAAAATGCTGAAGATGTCAAAATAGAGGAAGCATCTAATGCTGTTAATTAGGGACATGTCAAATTTTCTTTTACTCATTTTTAACCACAGAGATAACAGAGCAGTTTTATAGGAAAGCGTCTTTTGAGATAACTCATTAATAAATCTCAATGACCTTGCTCAGGAGCCCAGGAGGGAACCTGTAGTTTGGTGACCTTGTGATAGATCACATCCACACCTGAGTTATCCTTTGGTCTCTGTGGTAAGTGCTGGTAATAGCAGGTTTTAGGAATGATGATAAGGCTGAAGCAAATATAGCTCTGTCAGTCAGGATAAGGATCTGGAGGTTCTTGGAGTGAGTGAAATATAGTTCTTGCTCTAGAGTATAACTTGCTTTCTAAGTAATAGCAAACTGCTTCACTTGATTTATCCTGAAAGTAATTTAATTAGGAAGAAAATTATATAGCTTCAGTGTTTTGTCCTTTTTTTTTCTATTCCAGATAACAGTGAAGAAAAATAATTTTTGATTTTTGTAGCTTATTTTAGATAACTAGTTTTAAGAAGGGACAGAGATATTTGAATGTTTTCTGAAAAACATACTCTCTAGCAGAGTAGAAAAATGAAAGGTGTAAGTTCAAAAGTTCTAAACTTGATTTTATTCTCTAATTAGAAAAAGTTAACCTCACTATTTTCACATTACCTTATACTTAAAAATCAAATTTTCAATCTCAGATGTAACTGAAGGGATAGATAAAATTAATAATGAATGCCCTCTATGTTAAAAACAAGGAAACAAGCAAAAACGACAAAAAATAAGAATAACCACCACAACAAAACAAAATGTTGTAAGTACACCTAATGAACAAATAATTGATCTCAGGTTCTAGATAAAAGTAGCTTCGTTGTTTTTAAGAAAGTATGATCCTCTTTAGAAAATTTTTCCGTAAAATATTCCCAATACAGAGAGGACCATATCAGGAGTCAACATAATTCAGTGTCTATTTAAAGCAATCTATGTTCGTTTTTTTTTCAGATTTAAATATGGTTGCAACTCTATGTGAGGGTAGATCCCCATATTATGTATATCCGAAAGTAAAAATTTTTGGTTCTTATCTTTCAGAAATATGCAGTGATGTTAAAACTGGATTAATTTGATAATCTAAATATCAGTTTAAAGCATTTAAACATTATTATATTCAAATGGACTGCTTCTAAAGTGTAATATAGAAAGGTACATGTTTGTTTATATATCTGTAATTTGAAGTATTCTCTGATTGTATCTGAAACTTTGTTTACTTGTGTTTTTTCAGATGGGAAAAAACACCTAGTAGAGTGTTAACAGTTAGTGGAACATAGAACCATCATAAACTTCTGCTGATGTGTTGTTACTGAGTGACTTAGTAACTTAGAACCTTTAAGCTGGACCTTAAAGTTTCTAAATTGAATGATTCTAGGAAGAAACCCCTTACTTTATTTTTCATAAGGTTTGTTAGACAAAGTTCTGAAACATGTATTTATGATTGTCTGAACTTTAAAACATATTGATAAATCTTTGGACTCAATTTACATGACATTGACTTAAATTTTTACAACAAAATTATCCTAAAAGAATAGCTACTTTCTTAGTGGCTTGATTTATCTCGTCCTTGTTTAATTTTTTAAAGTGATTTATGAATAAAATCTCATCTTTTTCTTACTGTGCTGTTTGAATAAAGATGATCTTCTATGATATACTATAAATCAATATGCTGATTGTTTTTAAACTAATACCTTTTAGATTTACTAAAATGATGTAGTAAAGACTTGATAAAATATTTAAAGACAATAAATTAATATTTAGTTTTTTGTTCTTAGGTAATAATAACTTTCATATTTAATCCAGATATTTTCTTTTAAAACACAATGACATTTTCTTATAATTTTCAAAAGCATGAATAAAGGCAACTCTAATACACTAAAGGACACATTCAGAAAGAAATACAATATGCTGGAAGTTTTTTTCTAAAAGTTAATAGGAAAATTGTATGCAGTTATACAGACATGTCGTATGCATTATGTTGCTTACAAAACAAAACTTGTATTTTCAGAACTTTATTTTGATGACCCCAGGCTATTTTTTTAATTCAGTTTCTCATTTATTATGCTATGAACAAATAATTGTAGTTTCATTTATACTCTTTACATAAATAATAGGTGTTAATCTTCCTATTTAAACATAGCTATTATATTAAAAATGGAAAAGTATTGACTTTTTTACCGATGCTAATGCCGATGTAATTTTTTTTCCTCCTACTGAGTTTACAGTGATTTTGCTCTCTGGTAGGGTCTAGATAACTTTTGTTTGGAGCCAGCAGGAGGAGCTCTCACCTTGCTGGGTTCAATGTAATTAGTGTGCCTGAAAAACCTGAATTTGTGGGGTTTTTTTTGTATGTGAAACAAATGATAAAATTAAAATATTTATCACATATATCCAAAATTCTGAATTTTATTTTGATATTAAAGTATCATTCACCTGTCTGAAATGCAAATTTGGAATCTTACTATTTTTAAGAATTTTTAAGAGGTATGATTGCAATTTAATGAAATAAAGCAGTTAGGTAAATCTTTTTTCTGGAAGATACTAAGAAACAACAATAAAAAATGTTTCCTAAGCATTTGCACTGTAATAGGTACATTCATATTTTTCTTTTTTATTTGTGAATATACTTCACAGTTTACAATTATGAATACTGAGAACAAAGCAGCCTTAATATGTTTTAGAAACAATAATAATTAAATGAATTAACTTACTGGTCATAATTCCTATATAAAACTTATAAAAAGGAAATAGCTGTTGATCGATTTCAATACGCTTTAGAGATTTTTAGACACTTAGCTCCATTGAACCCCTTGATTTGAATATTGTGATTTGTAGGCTGTACCAGTGAATTTTCTGCAGAACTCTTTGATGAGAAAATTAGAATTAAACTTACAAACATTTAAAAATCACCAAAAGAAATACTGATGTTTCTATCCATTTAGTGAAGTATATATTAAAACAATAATGAGATACTGTTGCACACCTGATAGAATGACTTTAAAAAACTGGACAAAATCAAGTCCTGGTATGTACAGGAATGGGAAAACCATACGTTTCCCTACTGAGAATCTGAAATTTCACAGCAGTTTTGGAATCCAGATGGATAGTCTATTTAAAAAACACACATTTTCTGTATAACCCACCAATCCTACTTCTAGTTATTAATCCTGGAGAAATAAAAGCATAGGTTCATACAAAAAATCTATATAGGAAAGCTTGGAGTGACCTATACATAATATTCTTAACTGGAAATAGCCCCACGTCCTTCAGCTAGGGAATTCCATACAGTGGAATTGTTTTCAGCAATAACAAGGAACAGTTGAAACAAGCAGTGACATAGATGTATCTCAAATGCATATGCGAAGTAGGGAAACCAGGCTCAAAAGGCTACATGCTATATGATTTCATTTATTTGACACTCTGGAAAAGGCAAAGCTACAGGAAAGGAGATCAGATTAGTGGTTGCCAGAGGATAGGAAAGGGATTCCTTATAAAGGGCCACAAGAAATTTTGGAAGGGTAAAGGCCATATTCTCTAGCTTGATTGTAGACGTGGTTACATGGCTGTAGGAGTTTGTCATGATTTACAGAAATGTACATTTGAAGAGGATGGATTTGTTGTAAGCCAAACAAATTTTAATAAATCTAACTGATAAAAAGTGGGGAAATTTATAGATTAAAAAAAAAACACTTAAACAGGAATGCCACCTAACTTATTAGCACTTACTTGAATCTGTTTCTTTTTCAAATAAATTGAGACAATAAAAAATATTGAACACTGTCTAGATATTTCATTGCATTAAGGAATTTTTTTTATATTAATGAATTAAGGTATTATAGGTATATTAAAACAGTATTTTACAAATACATGTTGAATTTTTATACAGGTGAAATGATATAATTCCTGAAATTTACTTCAAATAAATCTTGCAGTGGGGAAGTAGTTAAAAATGTATAGATGAGACAAGATTGGACATTAATTGCTAATTATTGAACCTGAGTGAAGAGTATGTGAGGGTTCATTGTGCTATTTTTTTCTACTTCAAAAGGTGTTTGAAAATTTTTCACAATAAAAATTAATTAAAAATTATGGCTTAGTTTTACAAAAGTATGTTTAGTTAATAGATTTTAACAATACTATAGGAATATTCTGCAATGAGTAAGCAGAGTTTAACCTAGGAATTTAAGGATACTTTCATATTTTAAAATGTATCAATAAAATTTATCACAGTGGTTCACCTAAGTAAAACTTCGGAATCCTTAGACACCAAATGGCGGATGCCAAATAACATACTCACAATTGCATTTTTTAAAATTATAAATGAGAAACCCTCAACTGGGTGCCTTGGCTCACGCCTGTAATCCCAGCACTTTGGGAGGCCAAGGTGGAAGGATCACTCGAGGCCAGGAATTTGAGACCTATCTGCGTAGCATAGTAAGACCTTCTCTCTGCATCAAATGAAAAAATTAGCTGGGCACAGTGGTGCATGCCTGTAGTCCCAGCTACTCAGAAGGCTGCAGCAGGAGGATCGCCTTGAGCCTAGGAGTTCAAAGCTTCAATGATCTATGATTGTGCCGCTGAACTCCATCCTGAGCATCAGAACAAGACCTGTCTCTTAAAAAAAAAAAAGAAGAAAAAAAGAGGAAAAAGGTATTCTGCTTCCTTGGCAAGATGAAAAACCAGAGTTAATGATGAGATACCAAAGCATTGTTTCTCAGAGTTAGGTCCATATCCTGCTGACATCTGGAGGCCTAGGAGGTAGTAGTTAAAAGTAAATATCTGCTGAATCATGAGCTCTACACATTTACCTGTCAGAAACACTACAAAAACCCTCCTTGGTTGATATCCATCTGTCTTTCCCCATCATTTCTATCACCTAACCTCCCCCAAATAGTCTCCACGCCTACAACTGAGAACTGATTTAGTCATATTTCAGTTAGTTTATAGAAAGTATTCTAAAATAAAACAAAAATCATATATCTGATTGAAACCCCCTCATCCTAGACCAGTTCAAATTGGATCCCCTTTGCGAAGTTCTTCCAGAACTGCCAACCCAACTTAGGCTAACTTAATTGCTAGGGTGTTAGTACAGTCTTCACTTTTATAATTTAACAGAAAATGTTATTATGTGTTTACGTGTCTGCTTTTTTGACCACATTATGGATTACCTTTGGTCAGGAAAAGAGATGGATGGTTTTTACATTTGGTTTCACACCCTTTAGCCATAAGTAAGCTACCTAGTATATATAATAATAATGCAGTCAATGCTTTAAAGATTGTAAGATTTTTCAAAATGATTTTTTAAGATTTTACTGATTATAAGGACATTTAATAACACAAAAAGAATTTTTTACACATTTAAGTCTGCTTTAATACAGGATTTTCTTACTGAATGTGGTGTATAAAGACTGTATATGAAAGTAGGGGAAAAGCAAAGTAGTTATTTTATCAGTTTTAAACATCTGCTATTAAAAATGGCTTAATTCTGTTTAATAATTTCATTTAGCATTGTTTAACAAAAATATACATAGTTTAATTTCTAAATACTTTATGCATTTTATCATTACTTAATACTATTTTATATTATTTAATACATAATTTCTGAAGTAAGATAACTCATTAAATTTAATTCAGTGAATAATAGTAAGCATAATTGACATTAATGATTTAAATAACTTTAATAATTTAATATATTTTTGCATTAGTTGAGAAATTCATGGAATTTTTATTTTCTATTTAATTCCAGTCGTGTTGCTTGATACAACAACTGTGCTGGGAGAACTAGGATGGAAAACATATCCATTAAATGGGGTAAGTTTAAATATCTTTGAAAAATCACCATCATTGTTAGATTTTTCAGATCTCCTAACAATTGATGGAACAGTGAAATTTGTGGCCTACTTGTTATGAATTTTGACATATAACAAATCCCATACAGAAGGTTGAAATACAGTTAGAACTGGTAATCAGTGGGAATGATATGTAAAGATCCTTCCTTTCTCTTAAATTAGTAATTATTCTTTAATGCTGTGTTTATACATAGTAACATTAGAATATCTCCCATATAAATATTTTCCTTAAATATAAATTTCTATGTATAAGTTTATGTATGTTATATTTATGTTACATTTGATACCCTCAATGAGTATTTGTGCATAAACTTTAAAGTACCACAGTATAAATGGATTGTGCAAATATTAACAATTTGGTTTTTAATACAAAATACAAGTCTACTAAAATATTATGCATTTCTGAACTTGGTAAAAAGATACAAGGTGATTAGGTTTTTGTTAACTGAAATAGTTGTATTTAAATGCTTGTAAGGATGTGTAATTTGCAAAATATAGTGTTTCATGGACCAACATTTTAGCTATGGTTGTACTTGACTTTTTGTATATTTTTATATATTTTGCATCATTTTCACATTACAGTATATGTCTACTTGTTTTCATACTAAGCTAAAATAAAAGTGGTTTGTAAAGCATTTTGCTTTGATTTTTGTCTAGTTAATCAAAATATTGAATGATAGAGGCAGTCACATGTTTTCAGATACACTTGGGTTAGCTTTCCTTTTGTTCCTTAGAAATAGTAGTTTTATTAATCACATTCTTCGTTGACATTTTCACATTGCTTCTTCTATTATATCTTCACATTTAAGTCTCAAGGAAAAATTGATCCAAATATGTTTTATTCTTTTGGAATCTTTAACATATTGCTGTTTGAATTTGACATTTTACAACAACAGTTATTCACTAAGTGTGTATTTTCAACTAAAATATCCTATGAAGAGTTAAATCTTCCTCTCTAACAGCCCATTTGCTTCTTTAGATTAGTAAGTTTTATATACTGTGAGTTTATTTTTCTTAAATTTTTGTTTATTCTACTAGAGCTCTCATCAAACTTTCTGAGGTAAATATCTTAAACTAGGGTTATGCTTTTATGTTTATTCTCTTATTTCCATTAAAATGAACAAACAGTATTGTTGAGTATATTAAGTGGGTCATGTTTGTCACTTTTAAGAAATGAATGAAACTTTTCTAAAATACTTTTCATATGTGTGTGTGTGTGACTGTGTGTGTGTGACTCTGTGTGTGTGTGTGTGTGTGTGTAATCTTATGAACAGTAGAATAGATTGATAGTATAAATAAGTTTTTAAAAATGTGCAATTATTTTTTTTCTTTTTTAATGAAGAGGATAGATTACTGGTAGTAATGGAGCTTTACTTAATGCTATTTATAGGTTAAAATAAGGAATTATTCAGTAAGGGTGAAGAACTTTTAAAAGAGGCTACTGAAAATATCAAGAATGAAAATAATCCAGATATCAATACAGGTTACAGTATTTAAAATCCACCAGAACCATTAATCAGTTTATAACATGTAAACTAGCTTTTATATCCATACATTAAAATTGTAATTATATCTAATTGAAGTCATATAAAGTTTTCAGGAACTCAGTTTCACTGACCCATGCTAATTTGATTGACCATTTTAACAATTACATTTTTACATAGACACTAATTCAGTTGATTTTACAAATATGTCATGGGTGGAAGAGACATGTAGACAATATAATTGGCAATACACGATGTAAACTCTATTTGGTATTATGAATAATGTATTTCTAAGGAATAACTTTTTAATTGAAAAAAAAAGCTCTTCCTGTAAAGAATTTAGACATTTTGAAATTGTATAATGTGCTACATAAAATACAGGAAATTTAATCGTAGATTCCATAATTTTTTTTTTTTTTACTTAAAATCATCTTTCCACTAGTAATATCATGCTTAATATAGTTACAGAATTAGGCATTCAGAGTGTGCCTGTGAACAGACCAATAAATAGTCATTTCAGTAGGAAATTGAGCATCCCTGGTTAGTAATTATGGAAAAAGGATGAGTAGTCTGAACAAATAACGTTTTAGGCTTACAGAAATGAAAAGAGAATTATGAATTTTCTAAAACACTTACTTATCAATTCGTTTGTGTCAACATATACTTTTTCTTTTAATCATTGTCCTGAATTCAATTTAACAAACTTCTGTTTTATGTTCCTCTATGCCAAATACCCTGTTGTTGTGCCTAAGACAGATTTTTCTACCCTCAAGGGGTATTGAAGCACAACGATAATTATACAGAATCACTAGACCGAAGAATGTGTCTTCAGGTTGTTCTGAGTAATGTTTTGTGAAATAATAATAAAAGGAGAGGTTAATTCTGGTCAGGGAAAATTGGGAATAAGAAGTTGCATGTCAGCTCTTTCCAAAAAAAAAAAAAAACTGTGAAGGAATCGCATATGGGCTTGAAAAAAAGGGAGAAGGCAACTTCTAGGTGAAGGGAGTGGCTTGAGCAAAGGTACAGAGTTATTTCATGTATGTATCAAGTTTTAGGAATGTTGAGAATCATTTGGCCTGTAGGGATGCAGTGGAAATCATTTGACTGGAGTGGAGGTATATAGTGACAAATAGGACCTGTAATCATAGGCTAAACCATGTTTTGCAAGACTTAGAATTTCACTAAGTTGAGGTACATAGTGCGTATCTCTGCATCAGTAAGATAACTTTTAAAACCTATGTTTAATGTGTACATGGTGGATGAGATCTTTGTTACATAGTTGTATTGGGCTTAGATATGGCCACTATAGTATACAAAATCAAATACCATTTTCAACAGTGGAGTACCTGTTACTTAAACATTAAGACAAAATTGAGTGTTAGGAAAACAAAAGTGCTGTTGGATATTACATCACATTTTATTTTAATGACAGTTGGAGAGTAGATAACTTTGTGTTTCTCTAATACTGAATATTGGTTTTGAATATCATATTTTATAGATAATTTTTGTGTGCTCTGACTTAGATGATCACTAGGGCTTCAGCAATGCAATGTAGTACAAGATATGTGATCCTATCTGTTGGCCATAGTGAATTGGTATTAGGAAACTTACCCTGAAATACTTCATGTATTAGTCATGGTTCTTTAGAGAAAGAGAACCAATAGGAGATGTATCTGTATCTATTTTTCTACCTAATGAGAGAGATACTGAGATTTATTTTGGGAATTGGCTCACATGATTATGGAGGACATGAAGTTCCATGATCTACCAACTGAAGAACAAGGAAAGTTGGTGGCGTAATTTAGTCCTAGTCCAAAGGCCTGGGGAGTGGGTACTGATGTCAGTTCCCAAGTCAGAAGACCCAAGAACCAGGAGCTCTGATTTCTAAAGGCAGGAGAAGACGGATGTCCTGGCTTAAGAAGAGGGAGCAAATTTGTCCTTCCTACATCTTTTTCATTCTGTCTCCATTTCAGTGGATTGTATGAGGCCAAGTTACATTAGTGAGGGAGGGCAGATACTCTTTAATTAATCTGTTGATTCAAATACTAAGCTCTTCCAGAAACATCTTTACTCACACACCTGGAAATAATGTTTTAACAGTTATCTGGAAATAACGTTATAGCAGTTATCTTTTGCCTAGCATGTTGATACATAAAATTAACCATCAGAGTTAGGAAAATAAGAAAACATGTTACTCATGTGTAAATAAAAGCTGTAAGTAAACCTAACAACTAATGATTTTTATTTTTATAATAGAAGAAGCATAGATTACAATTAAACTCTGTAGAAAGATACTTTATTCCATTAATCAGAGCCCGTCATTTCGTAATATAATTTTTCCAAAGATGAAAATCAAAGATTGGATGTACTGTGATAGAGAATGGAGTATCTACCAATAAACGTTTGTTTTTATAATGCAGTTTAAGAAGGAATTCATCATGGTACAAGATTTCAGTATTACAATTTGATTCATCCTAAAATTGAAATTATCTAAAACTATACCGTGTATATATTCAAATTCTGAAAACATAAATTTTGGTGATAATTTCTGTTGGTGACTATGGATTGTTATAGTTACTGTTTTCAAACTGATATTTAAATAATTTTTCTTCTTAGAAACTTCACAACATATATGGCAATGTTCTAGACACCCATCATGTTAATTTCAATTATATTGTTACATATTTCAAAGAAAGGCATTAGGTTTTGTTAATTAATCAATTCTGTCAATGGGTATTTCTTTAATATCCATGTTTGTAAGACATTTTATAACTGTAAGGTGTTAATTGCCATCCACATAAGGGAAAGGGCTTGATAATAGTACTCATATTGTTAGATTATTACAAGGATGAAATTATGTAATATATGTAAAGAAGTTACAACAATGTCAGGATCATAATAAACATTACATAAATATTATTGTTAGGAGTATTGCAAGAACCCCAAATATTTTAAAGAAATGAAAAATCCAGACTTCTATATAGAGCGTTTGTTTCTTTGCTTTTCCCAGAATCATGTTTTATCTTGTATCAAGTATTTTTTTCTTTTGAACCACAATTATATTTTTGTGCCTTTGTTTACTTAACAAATAAGACAAAAATATAGAATGAGTACTTTTTTCATTTAAATATAAATATGCATGTACACTCATTTATTTAATCTTTCACTGCACATTAACTATCTGAAAAATGCTATTTTGCGTACTGGAAGTGGTGGTGGACATGGTCAGTCATTACAAAAATATATGAACCCTCTTAGTATCTAGTAGTAGTTATGATCTTTAACTGTGAATAGTATATTCAGGTTTGCTTGATATATAATCAAAACGTATGTTATATTTTATTAAGTTAGCTTCATAACCAAGAATTGCCAGAGCAAAAATGTGCAGTAATAATAGAAAGATTGAAAGCAAATATGGGCAGTAATAATACAAAGACTTACTGACCCTAGAGTGAGATTCCAGTGTGGTAACTGCCTCTTAAAAGATGCTGAATTGAATTAACCAAATGAGATAGAATTTGAAGGCCAGTGTATTATTTCCTTGAAAGCATTTTTCTAGAAAAGAAAAGTAAACCTGGATACTCACTGGGAAGAGATAGATACATGAGACATAATTCTTACATTTCTTCCTTTGGTTTGATGAGTCAAATATTTTAAAAGAGCAGCCCGTAAATGAACAGCTTCCTGCACAGAATCTCATGTGATGGCTGAGCCTATTTGAAGACGGTCATGTTTAGTACCCAGACGTTCTCTTACAATCATTTGCAGTTGGAGGAACACAATCTGCAAAGCCAACATTTGTTTCTTGAGACCATTCCTTTCAGGGGCTTGTACCTGTTGAAGCACATGTCAGCACAGGTGAGCTCATGATTGCCTGGAGATCTCCTTGTGGCTCCTGGGACAAGCAGAAAGGAAAACATGGCATTGTAGGATAGAAGCCTCCTGTGTTTACGGGGGGTGGCTTCCAAAGTTGCTGTCTCCTCTCCTCTTCCTTGCTTTATGTAGATTTAAATTTCTGACCTATTTCATTTTTCTTCTCTCCAAAGAATGTCTTTTAACATTTCTTGTTCTTGCAAGATAGGTCTGATGGCAACACATTCTCTGAATTTTGTTTGATAAAGTCTTCATATCTTCTTCACTTTGGAAGGAAAATTTTACGAAGTACAGAATTCCAGGTTGGTGGGCTTTAACAAATATCTAAACACTTTAAATATTTCACTCCAGTCTTATTGCTTGCGTAGTTTCTGAGGATGAATTGTATGTAATTCTTATCCTTGTTCCTCTGTATTTAAGGTGTTTGAGTCTTCTGGCTTCTTTCAAAGTTGTTTCTTTATATTTGTTTTTTTTTTTTATTTGATGTGAGAATATTTTTTGAAGTTTGAATATGGTATGTGTATTTTCTGGCATTTATCCTGCTTAGTGTTCTTTGAGCTTCCCGAATCTGTGGTTTGTAGCCTGAAAATAATTTGGAGAAATGTCTCTGTCATTATTGCTTTAAATATTCTCTTCCTTTCTCTTTTTTTCCCCATCTGATACTGCCATTACACATAATCTGTTGGGTTTCTGCTTCCTTAAATTATGATTCTCAGGCCAAGGTGGGTTGATCACCTGAGGTCAGGAGTTCGGGACCAACCTGGCCAACATGGTGAAACCCCATCTTCACTCAAAATACAAAAATTAGCTGGGCATGGTGGCGGGCACCTGTAATCCCAGCTACTCAGGAGGCTGAGGCTGGAGAATCACTTGAATTGGGAGGTGGAGGTTGCAGTGAGCCAAGATAATGCTCCGGCACTCCAGCCTGGAAGACAGAGCAAGACTTCATCTCAAAAAAAAAAAAGTTATGATTTTCTGTATCCACCAGTCCATCTCTCCAATTCTGGGGCAGTGTTTTACTCACTGATCTAAGTGGAGTTGTTGATTTTTCAGTTTGTTCAGCTTTTTACTTGCTACAATGGAGAAGCTAATTCTAAACTACTTACTTGCTGGACCAGGCAAAATAATACATTTTCAACTGTCACAAACATTATATAATGGGTTGCAACATTTGCTTAAGCAGTTTTATAAATTATGATTCTAATTAATTTTCCTTAGCCTTCTATTTTCTTGCGATAAGCAGTCCTGAAATTTTCGCTTTCTCTTCGTATCAATCACTATCAGTAGCAATTGGCTTTATTTTCAAGTTCATTCAATCTAAACAATAAATCAAGCTTTTATCCCTTTACATGACATTGTTGCTATTTTTCCTTACAAATCGGTAAAGGAAGATTTCAGAGCTTTCTTGTAATATGCACATCGAGCAGTAGATGATGAAACTCCCAGGAGCTCTTAGAGATTTAAATCTGTATGTCTTGACTTCATAGGAATAACCATGTACATTTCTGTCTCAGAATATTCAGATTATTAATGTGTCACGAGTCTATAAAAGAACTGCAATTCAGCATTTCAGCATTTTACATACTTTTTGTGATCTCAGTAATATTTATGTGAAGTAAATAGTTTTATTATCACATTATATATGAAAAAACTGGACCTGAGAAAAGTTTCAGAACCTACCCATGGTTGTGATGACTAAAGAAGCTGATGTTAAAATTGGGGTCACGTCAATCCCAAAGCCAAGACTTTAGTCATTACGGTGTACCTATAACCACAAATTGATTTTCAACATTGTGATGACTGCAGTGAAGGGTGTAAAAGAACTCTCTAAGGCTGATCAAGTGCACACTTAATCTAGTTACAGTGTTGTTAGAAAGATAGATTTTGTCTAAAAGGATACATAGTTATTGAAAAGTACTGTAAAGATTAATTCTTCTTTGAAGCTTAATTAATAATTAAACTAAGGATGCTTAATTATTCACAAATGCTTAGTTAAAAGCCTAAGAATATCTGGTGCATGTTTTAGATTGTTTTTATATTTAATTATCTTAGAAAGGAACTAAAGAAATACTCCTTTAGTGTGTCTCTTTTAGAGACATTGTTTTCATTTATTTGCACCTCAATAATTGTGTCTTTTACATGTCTGTTATTGACCGTAGGCTAATTAAGTGTAAAATATGGACTAGTCCAGTCCAAAAAAAACTTACAGAAATAATTATATTTGAAATGATAGAGTACTTGCCATTCTCAAAATGTCTTCTAAAGTAAATTGTCCAGCCAAGGAGCTTGCTGAGGGATACCAGTTATAGTTAGTGACACAGTGTCCTACTCCCTCACCCATATGTTATTGAGACAAAGATTGACACATAATCTAAAGACAACCAGTTCATTGACTAACCAGCTCCTGTCACCTCTCGTGGGGATTTCCATAAATGACTAAGCCAATCAGACTCCTCTTTCAGGAATTTAGGATTTCTATGTTAAGAGTTCAGGAGAAATAGCAGCCAGAAACATCTGCTGTGAAGATACATTGAAAGATACATGCAGAAGGGTTAGAGTAGGGAGACTTGATGGCCTGAAGTCATGTGCAAGTAACAGTTCTAGGAGAGCAGGAAAAAGTCCAATAACTAAAGGGAGGCCATTCAGTAGTAGGAGGAGAACATAGAAGATGCAGAGAAAAAGCCACAAAGAAAGGAAAGATTAAGGTAGTTGGCATCTCTAGAGATGACCAAGTTTCTGCTGAATCTTTAGGTCCAGTTCTTAGTTTTTCTTAAATTCCTTTTATCTGGGCTGCCAGATTGTAAATATAGATTGTATTAATAATAATAATAGTAATAATAATATTAATGGTGAAACACCAACACCATTTGGAGACAGAACAGGAAACATGAAAGACCGTAGAAAGTAGAATTTCCTTGAGGAGAACTCAGGCACATGAATCATCCAAAGCTGATGGCTTTCTTTTATCAGCTCATGCATGGGTAAATGACCACCCCTGCATCCAGGTAGTACGGAGAAACAGGTGAAGGAATATGCATAGTTTATTATAGAGTCCATAAATTTTTAATTATTTAATACTCGAGCAACTATGATTTGTGCCACTTCTTTCTCCACTATCTCAGAATATTCCTTCCTGTACAGCAACCTCTGCAAAAGAAAATGGATTGCTGCCTTATTTTTCACTAGTTGAAAGAGCATGTTTTGGAGAATGATGAAATTAATTCTATAGTGAGGAAAAAAAGTAACAGAAAAGCAGGTAACAATGACTTAATAAATCAGATGTGAAGTCTTTATTGATGTTCCTGCATATGTAATCACTCTTGTATTCTCTGGGCAGCTGAAAAATAAGTATGTATGGAATTCATTTTTCAGTATCCCTACTGTTCTTTAATGAATAGCCATGATGATGTCTTTCTGTAAAAACATGTAGGTATATGATACACATTATACACACACACACACACACACACACACACACACCCCTTTAAAAGTATGGGTTTCATTAAGCCAAATCTTCTTGCCTTACATAATACAGTCTTTTGTTTATTTTTATTTATTTTTTCTTTATTTTTTGCATTGTTACTTACAAAGCTTTAACTTCAGTCTTTACTTCCAAGATAAGTTTCTGGTTATTTCTTTTAAAATAAATTCCTATATTGTAAAATATAAACTAAGATTCTGATTTTATCAGCAAGTTCTAATTGTTTTATTTAGAGGCATTAAAATATTTATAAACTATTTTATTTATAAATAAAATAATCTGTATCTATATCCAGAGCAAGCACATACAAATGCTAAATTGTCTTAGGAAACCCTAAGATATTATTAATAAAATACAGATTTTCTTTTCTTTTTTTTTTTTTTTTTTTGTGGAGATGGGTGGGGGGTCTTACTATGTTGTGCAGAGTGGTCTCAAACTCCTGGGCTCAAGTGATCCTCCATGAGCCACCATGCCTGGCCTAGACATTTTTATAAATTTAATTATTTTCTATTTTAAGTGATAAATTTACTCTTATTTTCTGCATTTTCTTATTTTCTACCAAATCTTATTGATTCAACCTTTAAAAGCTCTTTCAAATCAACCTGTGTCATCAGCTTCATCTATCACTCCATCATCAGTTTGACTCTTCATCATTTCCTCTCCAAGTTACCATAGTTGCATCCTAGATTGTTTACCTGCTTTGGGTCTTTCTCCTGCCCCTTCTTCCGACCTTTCCAGTCCATCCCGCATCCTGTTGCCAGAACTGATTTTCTAAACTGAAGATCTATTTATGTCCATATCCCTAATCTACTAATCTACTCCTCTCCTTTCCTACCATTTAACCTGTGGCCAACAGCTGCCTTTTCTGATCTTCATCTTTAACATTCCCTGACCTTCAGCCACCTCCACTTTCCAGCTTTTTCAAAAAAGACCTTTTTGGTCCTTTCTTCCATGTGACTTGCTTTCTCTTGTCTTGGATATAAGACCATGCTTTTGTCTATCTGTAATGTTCCCTTTTATCTCTCTTCATTCCAACCCCCACTTTCTCTATCTCACTTTTTCCTATGGGTCTCTTAAGATAGAAATGTTCTGCCTTTTCTGGAAGACTTACGTTGCCAAAGGTTGAATTAAGAAACTCCTTTTCTGGGACCACCTGAAACTCAGTGTAAATCATAGCATTTATCTCACAATACTTAAATGTTTATCTTTTACCATACTGTGAACTCTTGCAGTAATGGATTGGGTGTTGTATCTCTGGGTCAGGTAGATGGCATAGTAAGTGCTATATGAGGAATGCTCAATAAAAGTTGGCTGGATAGCTAAGTAGATGTACATGTAACAAATTATTTTAAATAGCATATTGTTTAAAGACTATATTTTGCAACTCTCATTGGATCTGGAATAATTTGATACTAACTTTGGGCAGAATCAGTTGTGGAAAAAAGACTAAATGGTTGTGAAAATCGGACTGTGTTCTTGTTCATCGTTGTTCTTAAGTACAGGTAGAAAGTTTATACATTTGCTCTCATTTTTGTATTTTAGACAATCCGTTATCTCACTATTGTCTCACTAAAATAGAAATTTAAAGGTGGAATGGAAAGATATTTACCCACAAAATAAAAGACTACAAAATAGCCATTAAGGTATTTAAGTAATACCTATCAAGACTTAATAATATACTTTCAAAGAATTAATGACCGGTTTAGAACAGTTGATGATCTGAATCACATCTGGGAATTATTAACCCCAGGTGGTTATTAATCCTGCAAGATAAGAATAAAAAATGGAACATATGGATTTTTAATGATTGATAGATGGACCACAAATTTTAGAGAATTAATGCTAACCAGTGAAGCTTTCAAAAAACATAGGTCAGCGTTAAATGTTAAATAGGTTTTTGTAATCTGTATTCCATGCAATTAGTATTTTGAATTAATGTACCATAGTCAGCAAAATAGATTCTTAAAATGATTTGACTTGGTTTTATTTTAGCAAAGCAAAGCCTGTCGTGCTAATAAATATAATGCTTAACTTAGTCGTCTTCTTCCCCATAATTAGCAATGTATACACAATGTATACACAAGTACTTCAATGAGATTAAAGAAGTCTTTCATTAAAAGCATGGAATTCGGATTTGTTTGTGTATATAGTATGCATCTGTGTATATATGTATTTTTTTTTCTTTTGAATGTTCATGCATCCTAAAGGCCATGTTTGGGAAGATAAAATGAAATTTGTTGTGTTGATTTAGAGAGTTTGATTTAATAATGTGATTCATTAAACCTATTGTATGTTTACATTAAATGCGATGCTTTCTGGTACACATTAGGAGGGATTTTTGTATGGTTACCAGTGAAAATACTCTAAGAAATTATCATATTCATTATAAATATCATAGTAATTAAATATGTACCATATTATAAATAGCTACCATATTACAGTTAATTTGTATTCTTTCTATTGATAAGCATTATACTAATCGTTTGCATGACCATAAGCCCTAGTGGGAACAGAATTGGCAAGGCACATTAGAAGACATGAATGGAGGCCCATATGCCTGGAGAATGGAAAGAGAGAGGGAGAGTATGAGAGAGAGAGAGAGAGGGAGAGAGACAGAGAGAATGAGAAAGAGAGCAAGTGAAAGAAAGGAAGAAAGATGTCAAGGAAAAACAGATAAAAGGGCCTTGTGAGTGATGCTAAGGCATGCCATTATTATGCTAATTTCAGTGTAAATTTATTAGACAGTAGTAAGCAAATTAACATTTTGAAAAGATTACTATAATTGAATGCAAACAGAATAGTTAGAAAAATTCAACCCAAGCACAAGGAACTTAATAGTCTGGCTTCAGAAGCTATTATGAGCTAATGTCATTAAATATTACCACATAGCCCCCAGCTATGTTATGTCTGTCTAGATATAAAATTTATATCATTCCAAAAAGGCCGTCTTTCTTACAAAATACTATTTATATGATGGTTTTGAATAGGTTTTTGAGACTTGAAATCTCTAAGTCTCCAATTTTAATTCTTTTACCATAGAGAAGGAATAAAATTTGAATTGTGAAAAACATATAAAAATGAATATTCACAAATATTGTCTGCATTTTTATTAATTTGTCCTCAGTATTTAACATTAATTGGTAGCAGTAAGTTTACCATCAATAAATATCACTTAAGTGAAAACTGAATGAATTGATTAATTATTTTGAGTATTAGAATTATTACAGAAAAATATATTTCACACAATATACAGAACGCTTAATATGGTATTCACATTCTGCCTAATTTAATTGACATATTGTCTATTATTGGGTTTAACGCTTTGTAGGATTATGTTTTCATTATTTCACTGAAAATCTGAAAAGAAGATAAAACACCTTAGACGGAACCTATGAATGTTACTGTATCTCTTTCTTTCATTAAAGATCAATTTCCAGCATTTTGCCTTTGTTTATAAATGTAGTTTGGATAAAATTTATGAACATAATGCTGGATACAAGGTCAATACATAAATTCAAATTTATTTCTATCTACTATAAACAAACAAAAAACAAAAATGTATAACATATCATTTTCAACACATCAAAAAACATAGGCTATTACTGCATGAACTCACCCATGTGCAGAGTCTAGAGAATTTGATCTCATAGAATGAGTGAGTAGAATAGCAGTAGGGGATAGGGAAGGTAGAGCAGAGGGAAAAAGAGACATTGGTCAGTGTTGACAAAGTTACAGTTAGGAGGAAAAAGTTCTGGTGTCTTATTACACAGTGGAGTGACTATGGTTACAATAATATTGTATATTTCAAAAGAACTGGAATTGCTTTGGCCAGTATGGTTATTTTCGTGATATTGGTTCTTCCCATCCATGAGCATGGAATGTTTTCCGTTTGTTTGTATCATCTGTGATTTATTTCATCAGCATTTCGTAGTTCTTCTTGTAGAGATCTTTCACCTCCTTTGTTAAGTATATCCTAGGAATTTTGTTTTATTTTTGTAGCTATTATAAAAGGGATTGAGTTCATGATTTGATTCTCAGCTTGGTCATTGTTGGTGCATAGCAGTGCTACCAATTTGTGTACTCGATTTTGTAACCTGAGACTACTGAATTCATTTATCAAATACAAGAGTCTTTTGCAGGAGTCTTTAGGGTTTTCTAGGTATAAGATGATATCATCAGAAGTGGGGAGGGTAGGAGGGGGCAGTGAAGGATGAAAAGCTACCTATTGGGTACAATGTACACTATTTGGGCGACCACGACACTAAAAGCCCAGACTTCACCACTGTACAGTTCATCCATGTAACCCATAACCACCTATACTCCTAAAGCTATTGTAATAAAAAATTTAAAAAAAATAGCTATAAGAGAATTTTGAATGTTCTCACCTCAAAGAAAAGATAAATGTTTGAGGTAATGGATTTGCTAAATGCCCTGATTTGATTATTACATAATGTATACATGTATCAAAATATCATACTGTACCCTGCAAATGATGTGTAATTATGTGTCAATTTAAAACAAAGTTAATAAAAAACCCCACAAATACTTAAAGTATCACAAATTTAAGAAAAGATGTGCAGGAATATTGCACTGAAAACTACAAATAACCTTTGAAGAAAATAAAGACATATAGAAATTGAAAGATATACCTGTTCATGTATTGGAAGAATCAGTATCAAATACAAGTCAAATTTCTTAGTGCCCTGTAAATGTAATGAATGCAATCCAAGAAAACACCTCAGCTAGTATTTTCCCCCTTTTTCCAAAAATTGAGTTGAAATTAACATATCACCAAATTGACCATTTTAAAGTGAACAATTCAATATCATTTAGTACGTTCACAGTATTGTACAACCACTACCTCTATCTAGAGTCAAAATATTTTATCACCCTATATCCATTAATCTGTTGCACCCCATTCTTCCCCTCCTCCCCACCTCACGTGCTGGCAAACACTAATCAGTTTTTTATTTCTGTGGATTCACCTATTCTGTGTATTTCATATAAATTGAATCGAATGATACATGACCTTTTTGTGTCTGGATTCTTTTACTTAGTGTGGTTTTGTGTTTCATTTGCATTGTGTAATGTGTCAGTACTTCCTTTTTATGGTTGAATAATATTATGTTGTATGTATATATCAGTTTGTTTATCCTTTTGTATATTAATGAACATTTGGGCTTTTTGCACATTTTGGTTACTGTTAATTGTATTGCTGTGAACATGTGTGTACATTATTTGTTTGAGTTCCTGCTTTCAGTTATTTTGGATATATACTTAGGAGAGGAATTTCTGGGTCATATCCCAATTCTGTGTTTAGCTTTCCATGGAACCACCAAACTGTTTTCCATAGTGGCTGAACCATTTTTATGTTCTCACCAGCAATGTGTGAGGGTTCCAGTTCCTCCCTATCCTCACCAATGCTTGTTATTTTCCATTTGGTTATTGTTTTTTAATGTATGTAGAAATTGATAAGTCACTGTATTAGTCCATTTTTACACTGCTGATAAAGATATACCCAAGACTAGGAAGAAAAATAGGTTTATTGGAGTCACAGTTCCACCTGGCTGGGGAGGCCTCACAATCATAGTGGAAGACAAAAGGCACTTCTTACATGGTGGTGGCAACAGAGAATGAGAGAGAAACAAAAGCAGAAACCCCTTATAAAACTATCAGGTCTCCAGAGAATTATTCACTACTATGAGAACAGTATGGGGGAAACTAACCCCATGATTCAGTTATCTCCTACCAGGTCCCTCCCACAACACGTGGGAATTATGGGAGCACAATTCAATGAGATTTGGGTTGGGACAAAGAGCCAAACCATATGATTCTGCCCCTGGCCCCTGTCAAATCTCATGTCTTCACACTTCGAAACCAATCATGCCTTCCCAAAAGTCTTCCAAAGTCTTAACTCATTTCAGCGTTAACTCAAAAGTCCGGAGTCCAAAGTCTCATCCAAGACAAGGTAAATCCCTTCTGCCTATGTGCCTGTAAAATCAAAAACAAGTTAGTTACTTCCTGGTTACAGGCTTTGGGTAAATATAGTCATTCCAAATGGGAGAAATTGTCCAAAACAAAGGAGCTACAGGCCCCATGCAAATCTGAAATCCAGCAGGGCAGTCAAATCTTAAAGCTCCAAAATGATCTCCTTTGACTCCATGTCTCACATCCAGGTCATGTTTATGCAAGAGGTGTTTTCCCGTGGTCTTGGGCAGCTCTGCCCCTGTGGCTTTGCAGGGTACAGCCTCCCTCTTGACTGCTCTCATGGGCTGGCATTGAGTGTCTGCAGCTTTTCCAGGTGCATGGTGTACCTACTGTGGATCTACCATTCTGGGGTCTGGAGGATGGTGGCCCTCTTCTCACGGCTCCATTAGGCAGTGCCTCTGTAGGGACTCTGTGTGGGGGCTCTGGCCCCACATTTCCCTTCTGTGCTTTAAGATTTGACTGCCCTGCTGGATTCCCTTCAACACTGCCTTAGCAGAAGTTCTCCATAAGAACCCTGCCCCTGCAACAAACTTCTGCCTGGACATCCATGTGTTTCCATACATCTTCTGAAATCTAGGCAGAGGTTCCCAAGTCCTCATTCCTTTTTTTTTTTTTTTATTTTTCCATAAGTTATTGGGGTACAGGTGGTATTTGGTTACATACATGAATAAGTTCTTTAGTGGTGATTTGTGAGATTTTGGTGCACCCATCACCCGAGCAGTATACACTACACCATATTTGTTGTCTTTTATCCCTTCCCCGCCTCTCACCCCAAGTCCCCAAAATCCATTGTATCATTCTTATGCCTTTGTGTCCTCATAGCTTAGCTCCCACGTATCAGTGAGAACATACAATGTTTGGTTTCCCATTCCTGAGGTACTTCACTTAGAATAATAGTCTCCAATCTCATCCAAGTCACTGATAATGCTGTTAATTCATTCCTTTTTATGAATGTGTAGTATTCCATTGTGTGTGTATATATATACACATACACACACACACACACACACAATGTTTATATATGTATATAAGTCAATCATCAATGAGTAGATAAACTGTGATAGATATATGTATATCACAGTGGATATATATCATCATATTATATATATATATCTGTGATATATATATCACAGTTTCTTTATCCACTCGTTGATTGATGGGTATTTGGGTTGGTTCTGTGAGTTTGCAGTTGTGAATTGTGCTGCTATAAACATGCATGTGCAATAATGTTTTTTGAATAATGACTTCTTTTCCTCTGTAGATACCCAATAGTGGGATTGCTGAATCAAATGATAGTTCTGCATTTAGTTCTTAAAGAATCGCCACACTGTTTTCCATAACAACTGTACTAGTTTATATTCGCACCAGCAGTGTAGAGGTTTCCCTGTTCACTGCATCCATGGCAACGTCTATTGTTTTATGAGTTTTTGGTTATGGCCATTCTTGCAGGAGTAAGGTGGTATCACATTGTGGTTTTGCTTTGCATTTTCCTATGTTATGTTGAGCATTTTTTCATATGTTTGTTGGCCATTTGTATATCTTCTTTTGAGAATTGTCTGTTTATGTCCTTAGCCCACTTTTTGATGGGATTGTTTGTTTTTTTTTCTTACTGATTTAAGTTCGTTGTAGATTCTGGATATTAGTCCTTTGTTAGATGTATATATTGTGAAGATTTTCTTCTAGTCTGTAGGTTGTCTGTTTACTCTGCTGACTGTTCCTTTTGCCATGCAAAAGCTCTTTAGTTTAATTAGGTCCCAGCTATTTATCTTTGTTTTCATTGCATTAGCTTTTGGGTTCTTGGTTCATGAAATCCTTGCCTAAGCCAACATCTAGAAGGGTTTTTCTAGTGTTATCTTCTAGAATTTTTATAGTTTCAGGTCTTAGGTTTAAGTCCTTAATGCATCTTGAGTTGATTTTTGTTTAAGGTGAGAGATGATGTAGTTTCATTCTCTTACATGTGGCTAGCCAGTTATCCCAGCACCATTTTGTTTTGTTTTGTTTGAGACAGAGTCTCACTCTGTCACCCAGGCTGGAGTAAAGTGGCGTGATCTTGACTCACTGCAACCTCCACCTCCTGGGTTCAAGTAATTCTGCCTGCCTCAGCCTCCTGAGTAGCTGAGATTACAGGCAGTCGCCACCATGCCTGGCTAATTTTTTTGGATTTTTTTTTTTTTTTTTAGTAGAGACAGGGTTTCACCATTTTGGCCAGGCTGGTCTTGAACTCCAGACTTCAGGTGATCCACCTGCCTTGTCCTCCCCTAAGTGCTAGGATTACTGGCCCAGCACCATTTGCGAAAAGGGTGTCCTTTCCCCACTTTATGTTTTTGTTTGCTTTTCAAAGATCAGTTGGCTTTAAGTATTTGGGTTTATTTCTGGGTTCTCTATTCTGTTCCATTGGTCTGTGTGCCTATTTTTGTGCCAGTACCATGCTGTTTTGGTGACTGTGGCCTTACAGTATAGTTTGAAATTAGGTAGTGTGATGCCTCTAGATTTGCTCTTTTTGCTTAGTCTTGCTTTGGCTATGTGGGCTCTTTTTTGGTTCCATATGAATTTTAGAATTTTTTTTTCTAACGTTTTGAGGAATGGTGGTGGTATTTTGATGGGGATTGCATTGAATTTGTAGATTGCTTTTGGCAACATGGTCATTTTCATAATATTGATTCTATCCATCCATGAGCATGGGATATGTTTCCATTTGTTTGTGTCATCTGTGATGTTTTTTCAACATCCTTTTATAGCTTTCCTTGTAGAGGTCTTTTGACTCCTTGGTTAGGTATATTGCTGAGAATTTTATTATTATTATTTTTTGCAGCTAATGTACAAAGATTGGAGTTCTTGATTTGATTCTCTGTTTAGTTCTGTTGGTGTGTGGAAGAGCTACTGGTTTGTGTACATTAATCTTTTATCCAGAAACTTTGCTGAATTATTTTATCAGTTCTTGGAGCTTTCTGGAGGAGTCCTTAGGGTTTTCAAGGTAAATGATCATACCGTCAGCAAACAGTGACAGTTTCACTTCTTTATCGATTTGGATGCCGTTTATTCCTTCCTTCTTGTCTGATTGCTGTGGCTAGGAGTTCCAGTACTATGTTGAAGAGGAGTGGTCAGAGTGGGCATCCTTATCTTGTTCCAGTTCTCAGAGGGAATGCTTTCAACTTTTCCCCATTCAGTATTATGTTGGCTGTGAGTTTGTCATAGATGGCTTTTATTATGTTAAGGTGTGTCGCATGTGTGCCAATTTTGCTGAAAGTTTTATGATAAAGGGATGCTGGATTTTATCTAATGCTTTGTCTGCTTCTATTGAAATGTTCATGTGATTTTTGTTTTTAATTTTTTATGTGGTGTATCACATTTATTGACTTGTGTACATTAAACCATCCTTCCACCCCTGGTATGAAACCCACATGATCATGGTGGATTATCTTTTTGATATGTTGTTGGATTTGGTTGGCTAGTAGTTTGTTAAGGATTTTAGCATCTATGTTCATGAAGGATATCAGTCTGTAGTTTTCTTTTTTGGTTTTGTCCTTTCCTGGTTTTGGTATTAGGGTGATGCTGGCTTCATAGAATGAATTAGGGAGGGTTGCTTCTCTCTCTATCTTGTCAAAGATAGTGTCAAAAGGATTGGTACCAATTCTTCTTTGAATGTCTGGTGGAGTTGTGCTGTAAATTCCTTTTGTCCTGGACTTTTTTTTGTTGGTATTTTTTAAATTACCATTTCAATGTCACTGCTCATTATTGGTCTGTTCACGGTATCTAATTCTTCCTGATTTAAGCTAGGAGCACTGTATTTTTTTTTTTTTTTTTTTTTTGAGATGGAGTCTCGCTCTGTCATCCAGGCTGGAGTGCAGTGGTACGGTCTTGGCTCACTGCAAGCTCCGCCTCCGAGGTTCATGCCATTCTCCTGCCTCAGCCTCCCGAGTAGCTGGGACTACAGGCACCCACCACCACACCTAGCTAATTTTTTGTATTTTTAGTAGAGATGGGGCTTCACCATGTTAGCCAGGATGGTCTCGATCTCCTGACTTCGCGATCCACCCGCCTTGGAGGAGGGTTGTATTTTTCCAGGAATTTATCCATCTCTTCTACGTTTTCTAGTTTATGTGTATAATGGTGTTCATAATAGCCTTGAATGATCTTTTGTATTTCTGTGGTGTCAGTTGTAATATCTCCTGTTGCATTTATTAGTGAGGTTATTTGGACTTTTTCTCCTTTTCTTGGCTAATCTTGCCAATGCTCTATCAATTTTATTTATCTTTACAAAGAACCAGCTTTTTGTTTCATTTATCTTTTGTAATTTTTTAAATTTCAATTTCGTTTAGTTCTGCTCTGATCTTTGTTATTTCACTTTTTCTGCTGGGTTTGGGTTTGGTTTGTTCTTGTTTCTCTAGTTCCTAGAGCTGTGACCTTGGAGTGTCAGTTTGTGTTGTTTCGGTCTTTTTGATGTAGGCATTTAGTGCTATGAACTTTCCTCTTAGCACCACCTTGCTGTATCCCAGAGGTTTTGATACGTTGTGTCATTATTGTTGTTCAGTTTGAAGAATTTTTAAATTTCCACCTTGATTTCTTTTTTGACCCAATAGTCATTCAGGAGTGGGTTGTTTAATTTCTGTGTATTTGCATGTTTTTGATGGTTCCTTTTGGAGTTGATTTCCAGTTTTGTTCCACTGTGGCTTGAGAAAGTGCTTGATATAATTTCAATTTTCTTAAATTTATTGAGGCTCGTTTTATGACCTGTCATATTGTCTGTCTTGGAGGAAGTTCCATATGCTGTTGAATAGAATGTGTATTCTACAGCTGTTGGATGAAATGTTCTGTGTGTATCTGCTAAATCCATTTGTTCCAAAGCATAGTTTCAGTCCATTGTTTCTTTGTTGACTTTCTGTTTTGATGACCTGTCTAGCAGTGTCAATGGAGTATTGAAATCTCCCACTAGTATTGTGTTGCCATCTCATTTCTTAGGTCTATTAGTAATTGTTTTATACATTTGGGAGCTCTAGTGTTAGGTGCATATATGTTTAAGATTGTGATATTTTCCTGTTGGACAAGGCCTTTTACCATTACATAATGTCCCTCTTTGTCTCTTTTAACTGCTGTTGCTTTAAAGTTTGTTTTGTCTGATACAAAAATACCTACCCTTGCTCGCCTCTGGTCTCCATTTGTATGAAATACCTTCTTCCACTCCTTATCCTTTAAGTTTCTGTGAGTTCTTATTTGCTAGGTGAGTCTCTGGAAGGCAGCAGATAGTTGACTGGTGAGTTCTTATTCGTTCTGCGGTTCTGTATCTTATAAATGGAGCATTTAGGCCATTTACATTCCATGTTAATATTGAGATGTGAGGATCTCTTGCATTCAGCATGCTCTTTGTTGCCTGTGCACTTTTTTCTTTGTTTATTTGTTTTGGCTTTTTAACTTGTATTTTTGTTTTATAGGTCCTGTGTGATTTATGCTTTAAAGACGTTCTGTTTTGATGTGTTTTCAGGATTTGTTTCAAGATTTAGAGCTCTTTTTACTAGTTCTTGTAGTGGTGGCTTGCTAATAGTGAGTTCTTTCAGCATTTGTTTGAAAAAGATTGTATCTTTTCCTCATATATGATGCTTACTTTTGCTGGATACAAAATTCTTGGCTGATAATTGTTATGTTCAAGGTTGCTGAAGATAGTCCCAGTCCCTTCTAGCTTGTAGGGTTTCTGCTGAGAAATCTGCTGTTAAATCTGATAGGCTTTCCTTTCTAGGTTTCCTGGTGCTTTTGTCTTGTAGCTTTATTTTTATTTTTATTTATTTATTTATTTTTGATGGAGTCTTGCTCTTTTGACCAGGCTGGAGTACAGTGGCGTGATCTCAGCTCACTGCAAGCTTCGCCTCCCAGGTTCATGCCATTCTCCTGCATCAGCCTCCCTCAGTAGCTGGGACTAGAGGTGCCTGCCATCACACTGGGCTAATTTTTTGTATTTTTAGTAGAGATGGGGTTTCACTGTGTTAGCCAGAATGGTCTCGATCTCCTGACCTTGTGATCCACCCACCTTGGCCTCCCAGTGTGCTGGGATTACAGGTGTGAGCCACCATGCCCAGCTCCTAGCTCTTAAGATTCTTTCCTTCATCTTAACTTTGGATAACCTGATAATAGTGTGCCTAGGTGAAGATCTTTTTGCAGTGAATTTCCTGGGTGTTCTTTGTGCTTCTTGTATATGGATGTCTATATCTCTAGCAAGGCCGGGGAAGTGTTCTTTGATTATTCCCCCAAATATGTTTTCCAAGCTTTTAGAATTCTCTTCTTCCTCGGGAACACCAATTTTTCTTAGGTTTGGTCATTTAACAAAATCCCAGACTTCTTGGAGGGTTTGTTCATACTTTCTTCTTCTCTTTTCTTTGTCTTTGTTGGATTGGATTAGTTTGATGATCTTGTCTACAAGCACTGAATTTCTTTTTCTTCTACTTGTCCAGTTCTATTGCTGAGACTTCCCAGAGCATTTTGCATTTCTAAAAGTGTGTCCAAAGTTTCCTGAATTTTTGTTTTTTCTTTAAGCTATCTATTTCCTTGAATATTTCTCCCTTAACTTCTTGTATCATATTTTGGATTTCATTGCATTGAGATTTGCCTTTCTGTGGTCCCTCTCGGATTAGTTTAATGACTAACCTCCTGAATTCTTTTTCAGGTAAATCAGGGATTTCTTCTTGGTTTGGATCCCTTGCTGCTGAACTCGTGTGATTTTGGTGGGGGTGTCAAAGAGCCTTGTTTTTTTCATATTACTAAGGTTGGTTTTCTGGTTCCTTCTCATTTGGGTAGACTCTGTCAGAGGGAGGGTCTAGGGCTGAAGGCTGTTGTTCAGATTATTTTGTCCTGTGGGGTGTTCCCTTGATGTAGTACTCTCCCCCTTTTCTATGGATGTGGTTTCCTGTGAGCTGATCTGCAGTGATTGTTGCTGTCTTCTGGGTCTAGCCACCCAGTGACTCTACCCAGCTTCAGGCTGGTAATGGTGTTGCTGGTACAGGGTCCTGTGATGTGAACCACTGATAGGTCTCTCAGCTGTGGATACCAGTGCCTGTTCCAGTGGAGGTGGCTGTGGAAGGCAGGTGCAGTGGGACTCTGTGAAGGTTCTTAGCTTTGGTGGTTTAATGTTCTATTTTTGTGCTGGTTGTCCTCCTGACAGGAGGTTATGCTCTCCAGAGAGCACCAGCTGTGGTGGTATGGGGAGGAACCAGGGGTGGGCAGGGCCCTAGAACTCCCAAGATTATATGCTCTTTGTCTTCTGCTACCAGGGTAGGTAGGGAAGGACCATCTGGTGGGGGTGGGGCTAGGTATATTGAGCTCAGACTCTCCTTGGGTGGGTCTTGCTGCAACTGCTGTTGGGGATGGGAGTGAGATTCCCAGGTCCCTGGAGTTGTTTAGCTAGGAGGATTATGGCTGCCTCTGCTGAGTCACGCAGGTTGTCAGGGAAGTGGGGAAAAGCCAGCAGTCACAAGCCTCACCCAGCTCCCACACAAATCAAAGGGCCCCAGTCTCACTCCCACTGTGCCCCGCAACAGCTCCCAGTCTGCTTCTAGGAAGAGAGTGATGTAGGCTTGAAAACCTGCCCCAGGCTACCTACCTCCCGCTGTGAAAGAAAAGGGTTTGACTCTTCCCCCACCTGTGGAGTCTGCACACTGGATTTGTACCCTCCCCCAAGTTCTGGCCAGGAGGCTTCTCACTGCATTCAGATTGCTAGAAAGTTCAGCTAGTGATTTCCTTCTCCCTGTGGAATTTTACCTCCAGCTCCTCTCCCATCGAATCCATATGGTGCCAGGCAGGATTGGCCTGCTCGGGGGCCCAGTGAGCTCACAGGGCCTTTCTGCTGCTTCCTCTACCACTGTATGTCATTCGGCTCTCCAAATTGACTCAGCTCCAGATAAAGTCAGAAACTTCTCCCGCAAACACCTTCAGCTTCACCAGTTGGGGTGTATGTTTGGGAGAGGAGAGTCTCACTTTTCCACTTCCACAGTTGGGTCACTTGGGTCCTGGAGGAGCAATCTGCTTCCTTTAGAGGGTCTGTGGGTCCTCTTGGGGTTGCTGGCCAAACCCGAATTCTTGACTTCTGTGCATTGGCAGGCTCAACACCACGTGGAAGCTGCCAAGGCTTGGGGCTTGCATCCTCTGAAGCCACCGCCTGAGCTCTAGGTTGGCCTCTTTCAGCCATTCCTGGAGTGGCTGGGACGCAGGTCACCAGGTCCCTAGGCTGCACACAGCACAGGGACCCTGGCCCTGGCCCAGAAAACCATTTTTTCCTTCTAGGCCTCTGGTCCGTAATAGGATGAGCTGCCGTAAAGACCTCTGACATAGTCTGAAGACATTTTCCCTGTTGTCTTGGGCATTAATATTCGGCTCCTTGTTACATATGCAAATTTCTACAGCTGGCTTGGATTTCTCCTCAGAAAATGGTATTTTCTTTTCTATCACATTGTCAGGCTAAAAAATTTTTGAACTTTCATGTTCTGTTTCCCATATAAAACTGAATGCCTTTAACAGCACCCAAGTTGCATATTGAATACTTTGCTGCTTGGAAATTTCTTCCTCCAGATATACTAAATCATCTCTCTCGTGTTCAAAGTTCCACAAATCTCTACGGCAGGGGCAAAATGCAGTCAGTCTCTTTGCTAAAACATAACAAGAATCACCTTTGCTATAGTTGCCAACAAGTTCTTCATTTCCATCTGAGACCACCTCAGTCTGGACTTTATTGCCCATGTCGCTATCAGCATTTTGGACAAAGCCTTTCAACAAGTCTCTAGGAAGTTCCAAAGTTTCCCACATTTTCCTATCCTCTGAACCCTCCAAACTGTTCCAACCTATGCCTGTTACCCAGTTCCAAAGTTGCTTCCACATGTTTGGGTATCTCTTCAGCAGCACGCCACTCTACAGATACCAATTTACTGTATTAGTCCATTTTCCCACTGCTGATAAAGACATATCCGAGACTGGGAAGAAAAAGAGGTTTATTGGAGTCACAGTTCCATGTGGCTCAGGAGGCCTCACAATCATGGTGGAAGGTGAAAGACACTTCTTACATGGTGGTGGCAAGAGTGAATGAGGGAAAAACCAAAGCAGAAACCCCTTATAAAACCATCAGATTTTTTTTTTTTTTTTTTTTTTTTTTTGAGACGGAGTCTCGCTCTGTCTCCCAGGCTGGAGTGCAGTGGCCGGATCTCAGCTCACTGCAAGCTCCGCCTCCCGGGTCCACGCCATTCTCTTGCCTCAGCCTCCCGAGTAGTTGGGACTACAGGCGCCCGCCACCTCACCCGGCTAGTTTTTTTTTTTTTGTATTTTTTTAGTACAGACGGGGTTTCACTGTGTTAGCCAGGATGGTCTCGATCTCCTGACCTCATGATCCACCCGTCTCGGCCTCCCAAAGTGCTGGGATTACAGGCTTGAGCCACCGCGCCCGGCCAAAACCATCAGATCTTGTGAGACTTATTCACTACCATGAGAACAGTACGGGGGAAACCACTCCCATGATTCAATTGTCTCCCACCAGGTTCCCTCCCACAACATGTAGGAATGATGGGAGTATAATTCAAGATGAGATTTGGGTGAGGACTCAGAGGCAAACAATATCAGTCACTTCCAAACTTTTATGCAAATTCAAAGAATAGCCAAGGAAATCTGAATGAAGAAGGATACTGAGGTGTTTACACCACAGAATACAAAAACTTATTATAATGCAATAGTATATACTGCAGTACAATATTGGTGCAAGGACAGACAAATTTACTAGTAGGAAATACTAGAAAATGTAAAAACAGACCCACCATTTATTAGGTGACCTGATTTACAAAATGATATTGCAATAATATGAGAAAAATATTTTTCAGTAAATGAATCTGGGGCCTGTAGGATATTCACATTGGAATACATATGTATCTTGACCTCTTATACCTTATACATAATAGTCAATGCCAAATAAACTAGAGCTCTAAATGTGAAAGATGCCATTATAAAGCTAAAAAAAATTTCATGAGTTTTGAATGGTATTTATTAAACAGAACCCCCAAAAGAAAAAAAAACATAAAAATATAAACAATATTACATATTGAACTGTATTAATACTAAAGGTTTTTATTCATTAAAAGAAACCAGTAAGAGTGGCAAAAGGCAACAGACAGATTGGAAGACTATATTTGCAGTACAGTTATTTTAAAAAGGATTTATATTCAGAATATATAAATAACTCCCACAAACCAACAAGAAGACAGATGAAGATGACACAATAGAAAAAATTGACCCAAAGTCTTATGTGAGTATTTGAGAAGTGAGAATGGCCAAATAGTCAAGAGACATATGAAAAGGAGCTTCATCTTTAAAATGCATTAAAAGTAAAACTTGAAGATTAGAAGGATTGATAGATATGTGATTTAAAAATATATAGTAGAATAGTATAATATTTATGTGGTACATATAATATTTATGTGGAACATTTAAGATTGTCATTGTAAAATTCTTTATTCTTTTTTTGGTTCGAAAATTATCACAAGTATATTGGAATAATATTCAGAACAGAATGAATTTTCAATATGCACATAAAAAACGGCTAAACTGAAAACAAAAGAAAATAATAATTTTCAAAGAGGATATGGAGCAAGTAGAGCTCTCATACACCACTAGTGAGTGTGAAAACTGGTATAACTACTTTGGGAAACTATTTGGCAATATCTATTAAATCTTCATACACACATTCCCAGTCAGATGTGGTGGGTCATGCCTATAATCCCAGCACTTTGGGATGCCAAGGCAGGTGGATCACTTGAGGTCGGAGTGCAAGGCCAGCCTGGCCAACATGGTGAAACCCTGTCTCTACTAAAAATACAAAAAATCAGACAGGCATGGTAGCACATGCCTATAATCCCAGCTACTTGAGAGGTTGAGGCAGGAGAATTGCTTATTCCTGGGATGTGGAGGTTGCAGTGAGCTGAGAACTTGTGTCACTGCACTCCAGCCTGGGCGACAGAGTGAAAGAGACTCCATCTCAAGGAAAGAAACAAACAGACAAACATTCCCTACAACCTAGCTATCCTACCTCTAGATATATGCACAGTAGAAATGTGTACACATCTTTACAAAGAAACGTGGACATAACTGCCAATCAGCAGTAAAATATATAAGTAAATGGTTGTCTAGACATAAAAATACTATAAAGCAAAAAAACTGAAAAAGTTCTGTTTTTATACAGCACTGTAGATTAATGCCACAAATATTGTTGAACAAAAGAAACTGGAAACCAAAGAGCACATACTGTGTGATTCCATGTATGTAAAATTCAAAACAGGCAAAATTATCTGTAATCTTAGAGCTATCGTGATAGAGGTAACTGGAAGGGCCCAGAAATCAGGCTTTTAAAATGCTGTTTAAAGCACTTTGGGAGGCTGAGATGGGCAGATCACATGAGGTCAGGAGTTGGAGACTAGCCTTCAACATGGTGAAACCCTGTCTCTACTAAAAATACAAAAATTAGCCAGGTGTGGTGGCGGGCGCCTGTAATCCCAGCTACTTGGGAGGCTGAGGCAAGAGAATTGCTTGAACCTGGGAGGCGGAGGTTGCAGTGAGCCAAGATCATGCCGCTGCACTCCAGCCTTGGCGACGAGAGTGAAACTTTGTCTCAAAAAATAAAAATAAAAACAAATGCTGGTAATATGCTGTTTTGACATAGATGATAGCTACATGGGTCTGCTCCATTTGAGAAAAATTTGTTGATCTGTACATTTAGCCATACACATTGTTCTGTTCCCTGGGAGAAACTCCCTTTTGAATTGTGTCTGTGTCTTCTGGTTATGCTCTTGAAACATTTTTCTCATCCATAACCACAGCTGAAATGGTCCTTGGAGAGTTATTCTTGTGAGTTGAACAGGTTACATTTCCTATAGACAGCTGTAGAGTTGGAAAGACTTGCTCATTGCAGATATATGATAGATTTGGAAATAACATTTTCTTCAAAAGTTTGGTAGGCTTTGGTCAGTTTCATGTTTGACTTGAGAAACTACAGCCATTGACTTCATATGGAGAGATACCACATCATAGGAGGCAGAGAATACACACACCTCTCTCTGTGCTTGTGCCCAAAGATGAAACATTACTTGTTTTTTTGTTTGCTTCTTTGTTTTGAGACAGAGTCTTGCTCTGTCACCCAGGCTGGAGTACAGTGGTATGATCTCGGCTCACTGCAACCTCTGCCTCCTGGGTTCAAGTGATCCTCCTGCCTCAGCCTCCCGAGTAGCTGGGACTACAGGTGTCCACCACGACTCCTGAATAATTGTTTTGTACTTTTTGTAGAGATAGGGTTTTGCCATGTTGGCCAGGCTGGTCTCAAACTCATGACTTCAAGTGATCCACCTGCCTCAGCCCCCAAAGTGCTGGGATTACAGACGTGAATCACTGCACCTGGCCAAAAGATCACTTTTTATTGTTGCATTGACCAGAACTAGTGATATCATTGAGAGTCAGATATGGAGGGAAATTCAAGGAATAATTGGTGAGTATTATTGTCTGTGTAATGACTCCCCAAATCTCAGAATCTACTTTTAATTTTACAGCCATTCCCTCTCATCACTCTTATTCAACATAGTGTTGGAAGTTCTGGCCAGGTCAATCAGGCAGGAGAAAGAAAGTGTATTCAATTAGGAAAAGAGGAAGTCTAATTGTCCCTGTTTGCAGATGACATGATTGTACATTTGGAAAACCCCATTGTCTCAGCCCAAAATCTCCTTAAGCCAGTAAGCAACTTCAGCAAAGTCTCAGGATACAAAATCAGTGGGCAAAAATCACAAGCATTCTTGTACACCAATAACAGACAAACAAAAAGCCAAATCATGAGTGAACTCCCATTCACAATTGCTTCAAAAAGAATAAAATACCTAGGAATCCAATTTACAAGGGATGTGAAGGACCTCTTCAAGGAGAACTACAAACCACTGCGCAGCAAAATAAAAGAAGACACAAACAAATGGAAGAACTTTCCATGCTCATGAATAGGGAAAATCAATATCATGAAAATGGCCATATTGCTCAAGATAATTTACAGATTCAATGCTGTCTCCATCAAGCTACTAATGACTTTCTTCACAGAATTGGAAAAAAAACTACTTTAAAGTTCATATGGAACCAAAAAAGAACCCGTATTGCCAAGACAATCTTAAGCCCAAAGAACAAAGCTGGAGGCATCACGCTACCTGACTTCAAACTATACTACAAGGCTACAGTAACCAAAACAGAATGGTACTGGTACCGAAACAGAAATATAGACCAATGGAACAGAACAGAGCCCTCAGAAATAGTACCATACATCTACAACCATCTGATCTTTGACAAACTTGACAAAAACAAGAAATGGGGAAAGGATTCCCTATTTAATAAATGATGCTGGGAAAACTGGCTAGCCATATGTAGAAAGCTGAAACTGGATCCCTTCCTTACACAAAAATTAATTCAAGATGGATTAGAGACTTAAATGTTACACCTAAAGCCATAAAAACCCTAGAAGAAAACCTAGGCAATACCATTCAGGACATAGGCATGGGCAAGGATGTCTAAAACACCAAAAGCAATGACAACAAAAGCCAAAATTGACAAATGAGATCTAATTAAACTAAAGAACTTCTGCACAGCAAAAGAAACTACCATCAGAGTGAACAGGCAACCTACAGAATGGGAGAAAATTTTGCAATGCACTAATCTGACAAAGGGCTAATATCCAGAACCTACAAAGATCTCAAACAAATTTGCAAGAAAAAAACAACCCCATCAAAAAGTGGGCAAAGGATATGAACAAACATTTCTCAAAAGAATACATTTATGCAGCCAACAGACACATGAAAAAATGCTCATCATCACTGGCCATCAGAGAAATGCAAATCCAAACCACAATGAGATACCATCTCACACCAGTTAGAATGGCGATCATTAAAAAGTCAGGAAACAACAGGTGCTGGAGAGGATGTGGAGAAATAGGAACACTTTTACACTGTTGGTGGGACTGTAAACTAGTTCAACTATTCTGGAAGACAGTGTGGCGATTCCTCAAGGATCTAGAACTAGAAATACCATTTGACCCAGCCATCCCATTACTGGGTATATACCCAAAGGATTGTAAATCATGCTGCTATAAAGACACATGCAAACGTATGTTTATTGCAGCACTATTCACAATAGCAAAGACTTGGAACCAACCCAACTGTCCATCAATGACAGACTGAATTAAGAAAATGTGGCACATATACACCATGGAATACTATGCAGCCATAAAAAAGGATGAGTTCATGTCCTTTGTAGGGACATGGATGCAGCTGGAAGCCATCATTCTCAGCAAACTATTGCAAAACAGGAAACCAGACACCACATGTTCTCCCTCATAGGTGGGAATTGAACAGTGAGAACACTTGGACACAGGAAGGGGAACATCACACACCAGGGCCTGTTGTGGGGTGGGGAAGTGGGGAGGGATAGCATTAGGAGATATACCTAATATAAATAACGAGTTAGTGGGGCAGCACACCAACATGGCACATGTATACACATGTAACAAACCTGCACGTTGTGCATATGTACCCTAGAACTTAAAGTGTAATAAAAAATTTTTAAAAATAAATAAAATAATTTTAGAACTCATGAGGTTTTCTTGGTGGTTGTTTTTTTTTTCTCTTCAAGAAAAGTCATAAATATTTTCTGCTCATATATTCCAGTCTCTCATGGGATGAGATAAAGTTTGAAACCTTTCACCCTGTTCCCTGAATTTCTTAAAAAGTCCTTCATAATTTTTAATTATTTTGTTTCTTGTAGGTAAATCAGGATAAATTATCAGTAACATATGTCAATGTATGTTCCAATTTATTAATCACTTTTTATCTAGTCTAGTGTTTAGCCTAGCCTGATTCCAACTTATATATATGTGTGTGTTCATATGTATGTGTGTTTGTAAGTCATGTGCCACAAAACCACATGTATGTGATGATGGTCCTATAAGATTATAACTGAGCTGAAAAATTCCTCTTGCCTATGATGTTGTAGCTATTCTAATGTCATAGCATGATGCATCACTCCTGTGTTTGTGGGGATGCTGATGTAAACAAACCTACTGCGCTGCTAGTCATGTAAAAGTATAGCACATATTATGTACAGTACATAATACTTGAACATTATAAATGACTGTGTTACTGGTTTATTTACTATACTACACTTTTCATCATTATTTTTCATCAGTATTTCTACTTATAAAAAAAGTTTACTGTAAAACAGTGTATCATGTTATGTGGGCAGATGCCTTGCATCTCATGTTTATTGTGTCTCTTGATTACATCATTTTCTCTCATATCGATTTAATTTTGTGTTGTCTTGTTCATTATGACCCCTAACCATACAAAATCCAAAGATAATATTCTCAGTAAGAGGACATGTGGAATGACCAACCTGTAAACAAAATCAAAAGTGATTAAGGATGGGTTAGGTGAGAAATTAATGATGATTATTGCCCATCAGTCAGGCATGTCTCATTCCACCATATCTATGATCTTGAATGACAAGAACAACGTGATAGGAATTGTTTTTTTTAATACTTTATGTTCTAGGGTACATGTGCACAATGTGCAGGTTTGTTACACATGTATACATGTACCATGTTAGTGTGCTGCACCCATTAACTCATCATTTACGTTAGGTATATCTCCTAATGCTATCCCTCCCCTCTACCCCTACCCCACAACAGGCCCTGATGTGTGATGTTCCCCTTCCTGTGTCCAAGTGATCTCATTGTTCAATTCCCACCTATGAGTGAGGACATGTGGCGTTTGGGTTTTGTTAAAAGTATCTGCTCATTGAAAGCAACAAAACTAACAAAAATTGGAGAAGGGCCTGTATCAGATATGGAGAAACTTGCAGTGATCTAGCATGAAGACCAGACACAGAAGTCTAGCCTTCTCAGCACCATGACAGTTATGACTAAAGCAAGAAGGTTGTTTGCTTTGTTGAAAGCAAAGGCTTGACCCGTTTATGATGCTGAATTTACTGCCAGCTTTGGGTTGTTTAAATGATTCAAGAATTGTTTTTCATTGCATGATGTAAAAGTGAGTGGTAAGTCTGTGAATGCTGATGTGAAGACAGCTGAAGAATTTTTAGAAACTCTAGATAAAGCAGATTGTGGAGGAAAATTACTTGTCATAGAAAATCTCAAATGTGGATGAAACCTCTCTATTCTGGAAATAGATGCCTGGAAGGACTTTCATCCAAAATGAGGTCAAGTCGATGCTAAGTTTCAAGACTTTTAAAGACAGAACAACAGACTTGCTTATGGTCAGTGTTATAGGCTACAAATTGAATTCATTTGTGATCTGGCACAGAAAACACCTCAGGGTCTTCAAGTGTGTCAGTAAGAACACACCGCCAATGTGTTACAGGAACAGTAAGAAGTCATGGATGACCATCTTCTCTTTGAAGATGCTCTTCTGAGTTGCTGCTATGCCAGCGAAATGGAGAGGTACTGTTTGAAGAATAACATACTTTTAAATTTTGTGCTTGTTATTGATAATGCTCCAGCATATCCTCCTTTCATTGGTGATCTTCATTTCAATAACAAAATCAAGTGTCTCCCTCCAAACAGCTTTTTGATCCAACCAATGGATCATGGATTATAGCAGCTTTTAAGGCCTGCAATTGGAGGAAGATCTTTGTTCATGCTGTTGCTACAACCATGTATGAATGGCATAGGGAGGAAGACACTCAAGAGTTTGTCCGTGATTTGAAAAGACATACTGAGAATGTAGATGATGCAAAAATCAACAAGGTTGTGGTTGAGATGGCAAACAACTTTAATGTGGGCGTGGATGAGGATGACACTGAGGACCTCTTATAGGTGGTTCCTGAGAAATTGCTTAAGGATGTGTGGAATAGGAATGCATAGATGAATAAGAAACAAAAGCAAAGGAAGGTGCAGGAAAAGAAAAAGAAGAACCCCCAGAAAATTCACAAGTGTTTAGTAGAAGCTTTTGCAAACCTCAACAAGCTTCCTAAAAATTTGAAAGCATGGACCCCAACACCAAAAGGTTTTCATTAATAGAGGAGAATGTTCATGGTGTATTATCTACCTACAAGCAAATCTATGATGAATGGAAGAAACAAACCAAGTAAACCACCATGGAAAATTTCTGAAAAGTGCGACACCTTCTCTGGAAGAGCCTCCGGAAGAGCCTCAGGCAGGTTCTTCAGAAAGTATTCCAGAAGGCATTGGTATAAAATATATGAAATGTCAACTCCATGCCTGCTTTTGCCCTTGAAGACCTTTCAGTGTAACAGGATAAGGAGGTGGAAGACAGTGATATTGATGATCCTGAATCTGTGCGGACCTAAGCTAGTCTTGTTTTTTTTTCTTAGTTCTTCACAAAAAATTAAAAAGTAAAAAAAAAAAATAAAGGTTTTAGAATAAAGACGTAAAGAAAGAAGTATTTTTGAACAGCTGTACCATGTTTGTGTTTTTAAGTAGTATTTTTATAATAAGAGCCAACAGTTTAAAAATTAAAAGTTTGTAAATTAAAAACATTACAGTGAGCTAAAGTTAATTTATTATTGAAGGAAGAAAAAAATTAAAATAAATTTAGTAGAGCCTAAGTGTACAAAGTTATAAAGTCTACGGTACCTTCCAGGAATGTCCTAGGCCTTCACATTCACTCACCACTCAGTCACTGACTCACTCAGAGCAACTTCCAGCTGTGCAAGCTCCCTTCATGGTAAGTGACCTATACAGGTGTCCCACTTTTTATCTTTTCTACTGTTTTTTTTTGTTGTTGTTGTTGTACAGTTTCTATGTTTAGGTACAAAAATATTTACCATTGTGTTACAATAGCCTAAAGTATTAAAGCTTCTACTGTTTGCCTGTAATCCTGGGCATCCCTTGGTTTATCTCTACTTCGGTCTGCCATCTCTACATGTCCATCTTTCCTCTGTGTATATCTGTGTCTTCACACAGCCTTCTTTTAGGGACACTAATCATTGAATTTGAGCAGTCACCTAATTCATTATGATCTTATCTTACAGTAAGACCATGTACCTATTTGTAGCCTAGGTGCAATAAGCTGTACCATGTAACCTATGTGTGAAGTAGGCTTTACCATCCAGGTTTGTGTAAGTATACTCTATGATGTTTGCATAATGATGAGATCACCTGTCAGTGCATTTCTCAGAACGTATCCCTGTTGTTAAGCAATGCGTGACAGTATATATACATTTCTATTATTTTTTGCTATCCTCTCCTTTTTGCCTCATTTCACTCTGTTCCCCCACCTTTATTTTTATTCTTTTTATAAATGAGGTTTTCCATTCATTTATATCATTAACATCTTAAATACACTTGTGAACCCTTTTAGACTAGATAGGAATGTTATTTTCATTTATACTTACTTTCTGTTTCTGATGTTGGTTTTATCTGCTTACTTCCCTCACCTGGATTTCTTCAGCCTGTTCGATTCCTTATTGCCAAACTAAGTTTGCAGACTGCACAGCACCCTTCTTTGTTTACTTGTTTTTTAGCTTCATTTCATCTGTTAAAGTGGGCAGTGAAATGGTGTAAAAAGTCTGGATTCAAGCAGTAAGCCTGGTCCCTGTCTTCAGTCTCACATTAATGATTTTTAGTTCTTTGCCCTGCTGTAAGAGTTAAAACTACCAGCTACAAGTCTCAGCAAGCCTGTGGCATCAGGTCTCCATCACATTGCATTGGTGTTGCTTTTCTTCTAAGGAGTTCTTTTGTTGTTTTTATCCTGGCTAGGTAATTTTGATTTTTGAGTTCTACTACTTGTTATCATTGTCCTATCTTGGGAAAGAGGGGCCATCAAAGCAAGGAATTACGACATCACCTTAATGGGAAATTCAGCATAACAAAAGGAAGACTCTTCACTTACTTGTTGGATAGAGGGCCTTTTATGTGCCTGTTACATTTTTCAAATTTTTCATTTATCTATTCAAGTTGAATAGTGTAAACCATCTATTTAAATTTTTAGAAACTTCTGCCCTTAGTCCTTAAAAAAGTTACCACAAAATTAAAACAGCTATTTTCCTAAACATTATTATTTCAGGAAATAATAGTATTTCAGGAAAAATTATTATGAAAATATAGTTTAGCATTATTGTAATAAAAATAGTATGATCTTTAGAAATATATTTTATTATAATTTCCTGTTAAGGACTCTATAAATGCTAATGCATCTTTTAACAAAGTGTTTCTACAAACCTCAATTGGAATTTCATTCTAATTATCTTTTCATTTTATGTGTTTTATAGCTCTCTTCAGGTAGACACATATGCACATATGTATCTGTATATCTGTGTATATGTATACACACACACACATACTGTTTATCAAGGTTCCTCATGCTATATAGTGATCTTGCCATGTGTCTATTAGCAAACCAGATTTCTTCTTATGACAAGTATAACCCATTTTCTTATTTATTTGCAAGCAGATCTTGGTAGGTGCTAGCACCTGACCATACTGGATAAAGTCAGGAAGCAAGCTATACTTTTCTTCTGGCTTTTCAGGTTTACATTTAGGAAGAAGAGAGGATGTTATTGAATCATAAATGTATCTTTATGTATTCTCATTCCTAGGCCGAGTCGTCTGTTCAGAGACTCACTCTCTGTTTAGAAATGCAGTCTGCATCAAAATGTCCTCAAAATATGCTCTTTTGCAGCCTCTTCCTTCTGTATAAAACTAAATGTGTCATTTGTCCCAGAGCAGATGTTAACAAGTATAAACAGAAAGTTGAATGCAGCTACATATATAGAGAGAACAGCAAAATAAAGAGGGAGAGGTGCTAACTAAAATTAAAGGGCAATTTAGTGACTTTCTTTATGTAAAATGTTTTTTCTAGATGCGTTGCAGAATTCATAGATATCTGGGAATGTGGATTGACAACGTGAATGATGTGACAGACATTTTCAGCACATCTTGGCCTATCAGGATATATGAATTTGGCAGTTTCTTCCTTTGATGATGGAAAGTGTAAGGGAATGAAGTAGTCCTCACTGGTGAACTGGCTAATGCTGCTGCTTAGTGCCAGAGAGTTATCAAGGCAAAATATTTTATCCCGTATTGCATAATTTTAAATCTTCAAACAAAAGATTTTAAAACCTAGGAAGGAAACAAGAAAATATTGATTTTATAATATTTACTTTGGTTTTAAGAAATCAATGTTGTTGCAGTTGTCTCTTTTGTTACAAATATTACTGAACAAGGAAAACACCTATTAAAACTGTGATGCGTAGTTGAAAGTTAACCCTTAACTGAGACAATGTCTAGAAATGAAGGGCAACGTTTGCATATGTTGTCTCATTATCCAAACTATTTGAAAAATATTAAAGCAGTGAACTCTGCCTGTATAATTACTTTCTAGTATTTGTAGTGTGACTTAAATATTGTTTTGAGGAACCATGCTACAGATCAGAAATAGATTTTCATTGAAATGGGGAAAACAGTGAATAGAAGAAATATGTCTTAGCATAAACAATGGAGGAGGATAGTTTTACGACCTCAGCACTACCTTCCTGCCCTCATTCCCTTATTCCAGCTACCACTTGTCTGATCTGGGAGTCAGAGTTATCATTCAAAATTGTAAAAGATTCTTTTATTCTCAGTGCTTACCCATTCATAAATTACTTAAATAATATGTATGATTAATACATCTTTATGTATATATGCAAGAAATATAATTTGTAGATAATTTCAGTAACCCATTATGACTAGTTAAAAGTATAACCTAATCAGGAATTGTTATATATCATATGTATTTTGTTACGTATTGGTATCCTAGGGCTGTCATGACAAATAATCACAGACTGATTGGCTTAAAATAACAGGAATTTATTGCTTCACAGTTCTAGAGGCCGGGAGTCTGAAACGAAGGTATTGGCAAGACGAAGCTCTCTTTGAAGGTTTAGGAAAGAATTTTTTCTTGCCCCTTTGAAGCTTCTAATGTTTGCCTGTAATCCTTGGCCTCCCTTGGTTTATAAGTGCATCACTCTACATTCTGTCCATGTTTACATGTCCATCTTTCCCCTGTGTGTATCTGTGTCTTCACACAGCCTTCTTATAAGACATCACTCATTGGGCTTGGGGAGTACCCTAATTCATTATTATCTTAATTACATATGCAAACACTTTATTTCAAAATAAAGTCATATATTTTTTACCAGTTCTAGGGGGAACATGAAGTTTTGGGAAAAACTACTACAGGTCAACATATTAATTTTTATAATCATATAAAATTTCTACTTATGATTTATAGCAGAGCCATGTGACAATCAAATATGTAGACTAATTCAATATGAAGTCATTAATTTTGATCAGTGTGTGTCTCTTTCTTCAAGGTTAACACCTGACATCTGAATAAACTCATTCTCATCAAGAAGTATTTGGAAACGAGTTAAACACATAGCATTAGTAAAGAATATGTAATAATTATATATTGGTAAAACAATTAACTGTTTTGTCTTCTGTTTTTTAGTATTTCATTTATAAGCGGTAGTCCTGTTGCATGGCGGGTGCTGTCTTTAGTGAAATCTGAGGATGTGCTATTAAATGTAACACAGAGAAGAATAAAAACACAGGGATTTTGGAAATCTGTACACTTTTTTTTCCCCAACTTCAGGAAATAATCTTAATTCACACTTTAGATGTGACCTCTAACAGCCCTTATATAGATCTTGGAAAGTTTGTGAAGTGATGAAAACTTGTAATGATTTTCTATGAATTTCTGGTGATTTTACAGAAACTCCCTACTGGGAGGCTTTGATTTATTCTGTACTATGAATCATGGGAAAGTAAAGTTATTTATCCAGGCTGTTTCCTTTTAAGGTTGAAATGAGAATTATTAGTAATTACCCTGGGACAATACGTGTAAAGTGGACACTTGAGCCTACTAGCTATTTATAAACCTACTGATCTTTTTATTGCTAATTTGAATAATTGTTTCTCTCACATGCTTCATCACGGAATAAAGTAATGATCAGACATGACTTCTCTTAGTCATGGTTAATGTTTCATAGCCATTTAACTAATGAGAAGAAAGGTACTAATGCAGTGGGATGACTATGCAAAATGGTGTTTGTTATCTGTTTTGTGAAATCCCACAGAGGGAGGAAACTACATATGTAATTTGGAAGAAAATGTAAAAGCTACTGTCTTTAATTTAAAATTCACATATAATGAATTAAACATTATTCTTGCATACATATCTTTTTTCCCAATTGCATGGATTACTGAAAATAAAATTAAGTGGTACTGAAAATCATCAGAATATCGTTGAAAATACTCTGACACCCATGGATAGCGAGGGCCAACTGTAAAGGAAATACTAAAGGAAACAGAGGGAGATTTGAGGAACAGAGAATATGGCTGTGACAGCAAGCATGGAAAGAGATGTTTGATTTTGGAAATCCCTTATTATCTACAGAATGTTACTGAATAAGAAGATTTACAGGCAGTGTTTTTGCCACAGAAATAGATTCTGGCATGTGCCAATGCGATTAAGCACCCTATTCATCTCTGTCAGTCATGGCCCTTCAAAGACTGATTTCAAAGAATTGCTTGTTAGGAGGAGGACAGGAGGAAACATTTGAAAGAACAAATGATTAATGGCATCGTTACTGAGTCTTGTAGTTATTATGCAAAATCTACAGTGTTTTGTATGAAAAATGGAAACAACTGGAATATCCATGGATTTCCTCATTCTGAATCTTTGACCTAAAATACATTAATCTAACAAGCCACATATTGAAACTAAACTTGATTTCATGGCTGGATAGGAAGTGGTGATCAGTGTTGGTTCTAGCTACACATTTTCCTGGGAATAGAAAAGAGCTAATATCATTTCTGTTACATAAATTATGACATTTGATCTTTGGGGGCAACCTGTTAGTAGAGAGTAAAACTCATGGAGAATGGGGCCTTCAGTAATATACAATAGTTTTTTATCAATTTATGAGACTCTCATTAACCAAGAGATTTTGAAGCTCTGTGCCATGGGTACCTTAAATTAACATGGATAAATGAAAAACAATATATTTTGGACTATATGTATAAAATAACCTTATTTTGGAAACAGCCATACCTACAAAATGTTTGGCACTATACATGTATGTATAATATACATACAGTCATAGAAATACATTTTGTCAATGCCTTCCAACTGGTTATACTGTGGTAATCTATGACTTATTGGATTCAGGATTGGATTGAGAAAAGACGGGAAAATCTGGGAAAAGGTTTTTTTTTGTTTGTTTATTTTTTTTTTAGTTGATATTCTTTAGAAAATGTTTGAACTTTCAGAAATGGAAAGATTTATTAAAATCTTACTTGTCATAACAGATAGGATAAAAAATAAAATTACATAATGTATAACATTTAAAATGAAGGAACAGCAGTCTTCTTTGTTGCCAAAAGGCTGAGAATGGTGTGTTGGTCGTTAGGTAAAAAAAGGAAAGAGGGATGTGTAACAAAACTACTGTTGCCACAGAGAACAAAGAGGATCCCAGCTTCATTTTCTGTGTAAGACCCTGCAAGTATAATTATGTTTCTTAAGATTTTTCAGGTTGCCACTACTCTCCTTCAATCAAGTCACAGAAATGATGTTATTATCAACTATTTGTAATGATTGATGTTATGCATTAATGTGCCAATTCTGTCAAACATCTATTAAATATGTGAGATATATAGTACCAATAGAAAGGTTAAATATTTTCCTGAAAGTACTTTTTAACTATTGTGCTTACAAATAAATCACAGGAACTTAAGGATATAATTCTGGCTTACTGCAGAGGATGGGGGTAATGATGCCAATTTCACAAAACTTATTACTAATCTACAGTGTCAGCCTGTTATGTTGCTAATAAGAAAGATAACGGAAAGGTGAGACAAGGCCATGGAAAGGACGAGGACGATGGATACTGCTTGGCATTATTTAACATCTTATGAAGTTGCTATATTATAAAGAGCAGTTACACTTGTTAAAAAGAGCAGATATTTGGCAGAAAATTAATTTTAAAGCAATGTATCATCAGTCTTATCTAGTCAGGACAACAGAAACATCCTAGTTCATTCAAAGAGAAGGTATTTAAAACATGAAATTTTTTCCAAAGTGTTAGAATGATACAGGAGTAAAAGGGGGAGAGAATACATATAATTATCACTTACCGCTGGAAACTACTATTACTTCCTTGGCTGGAGGGGCAAAAGGGAAAGCAGTGACCCAGAGCCCCATTATGGCATGCTGCTGTGGCCACTTCTGGTCTTCAAATTACTGACTTACCATTTTTCAGCAACCCTTGAGTCACACACCTCCTGATGCTGCAGGAACCTTGGAACCCATAGGCTGACTGAACCTCCTGTGCTCATCTAGGCTATTGATGGAATCCACATTTCAGTTGTTACTACTGCATTGCCTATTGTTGGAGCCAGAGCCAGTAAGCACTGTGCTGCTGAGTCTGCTGAACTAGCTCTGTTTCTGTTGCCAGAGCCAGAAGCAGAAGAGGGGAAAAATGCCTTTTCTCCTCTTCCTTTTAATTTCCTACCAGGGTCTCTGATTGACAAGATCTACTGGAGGTCACACAGCATTGGATTCTTCAGAATTCCAGCTACAAATTGGATTAATTTATTCAACAAGCATGTATTGAGTATTTACAGTGTGCAGATATATTTTTAAGCACTGAAGACTCCAAAGTGAATAGACAGTACAAAAGTCTGCCTCTGTGGTGCTCACACGTTAGCGGAGTGAGCAAGAAAATAATTACGTATATGAACTACTATAATGTACTATGTCGATAAGGACTAAGAAGAAACAAATAAATAAAATACTGATATAAAAGTTACAGACTTATGTTGAAGTGGTGCCAGAGTTGAGGGAGTCTACGTGATAAAGTAATATTTGAGCAAACTTCTAAAGAAAATGGATTCGGAGCCATCTGGGTATCTGCAGAAGAGTGTTCTCGGGAGAGGTGTAACCTAGTACAAAGCCCTTCAAGCTCGGATGAATGGCAAGTATGCAACCAAAACGTGGAAGCCAGAATGGCTGGTGCAGAGAGGCCCAGGCAAGAGTTGTAGGAGTTGAGGAGAAAGAGGTGTCATTGTCCTTGCCCTGCTCTGGGAAGTAATTTGAATTTCTTATGTGCGATTTTGTCTACAGATCAGGGTTCATATGTTATGTTTTCTTGGAAAATCACCCTTAAAATGTGTAATTTTTATGTTAACAAACAAAATGAGGAGTGGGATTGTTGATATTAGTTTAAATGTCAGGGCCGGGCGTGGTGGCTCAAGCCTGTAATCCCAGCACTTTGGGAGGCCGAGACGGGCGGATCATGAGGTCAGAAGATCGAGACCATCCTGGCTAACACAGTGAAACCCTGTCTCTACCAAAAAATACAAAAACTAGCCGGGCGAGGTGGCGGGCGCCTGTAGTCCCAGCTACTCGGGAGGCTGAGGCAGGAGAATGGCGTGAACCCGGGAGGCGGAGCTTGCAGTGAGCTGAGATCTCGCCACTGCACTCCAGCCTGGGCGACAGAGTGAGACTCCGTCTCAAAAAAAAAAAAAAAAAAAAAAAAAGTCACAAGACTATTTGTATTTTTATGGGACAGTTGAGTTTTTGTTACTTACAAACTTTAAAAATGCTCATTAAGAGGTTTTTACCCCAAATTATCATCATAGCTTCATAGTACTTTAATAATTTTTTAAAACAATTTTAGAGAAATAGTTTAGAAAACTCTTTGCAATAAACATTTTTGTTGAAGTTCATTTTATTGAAAATTCTCAAGGAGACTGCATTAATAACAATGAATTCTTTTCATTTAGGTAGTCCATGGACTTCTCTTTGAAAAACATTGTTCAAAGGGTACAGCAGATATGTGTAGATATTTGTCACAATTTTAACATTGGTAATATTTCTAAATTTGATGTACAGGATGATGATATGCATGAGCTTCTGGTAAATAAGAAAATTAGCTATCAAATAAATTAAAACTATATTTCACCTGTCAAATTAAAATTGTAAATGGACGACTCTGATAAAGGACCTTGAAGCTAGTACCCTTGTTTATGCTGATACGCATTGTATGTACTGAAAAGCAAATACATTCCTGAAACCATAAAACCAACAATGGTAGCCATGTGTTCTTTTCTGGTATTAACTATTTATGAGACTTTTGCCAAAGAATGCGAAAGCAGTACATGTTACGTGTGCTTTAAAATGTTAAGTGCCCAGTTATTTAAAATTTCTGAGAGAACAAAGAAAAATGACTTTAGAATTCAAAGTGCATTCTTCAGTGGATATACTTCTGCTCCTGCAAATAGAATTTCATCAAATTATAGATATTTTGTGATGACTTGGTTCTATTAAAAACCAAGTTCTTAAGTTCTTTCTTCTCTATAAAAAAGGTCTGAAATTATAGATTTTGTTTTAAAATTCTTCTTAATACAATATAAAATGTTACTTTTTTATTCTTTTTGTTCTTATAATTTTAATATTCAGAATTATTAGTCGTCTTATGGAATTTTTCACTCCATGGCACTTGGCTTAATCACCTGGCATCCTGAATTCCTCTGATTATGAAAATACAGAGTTTTAAAAATCATGTGGAATATTATGTGTTTATGCAAAGACAATCGATATGAAATTAAGCTAAAATTATAAATCTTATCTAGACCAAATTAAATGTCTCACAATTCTATAACACTGGATTCTAGAATAATAAATGTTTCTGAACTGAAATATCTCATGTGTTTTGTCACTTGTGGAAACGCTTGTAACTTGAAACAGATTGAAAGTTATGGAAACTATTAATTATTCTCATTAGAGTTTTTTTTAAAACTATTTTAGGAATCACCAAGAGTGACAATATCTGCAGATATAAGAGAAATCGGTGTTAATATACCCTTTGTAGATCTTTTAACTATAGTAAACTTGTTGGCTATAAGAATAATGAATTTTATCATAGATTACCTACACTTTGAAGAATCTCATAATTTAAGATTTTTAAATGGAAATAACATTGTAAGTACATACATAAACAATGCGGGTATATGTATGTGCTTGTGCTCATGCGTACTCATGTATATGGATTCATATGTCAAATCTCAAAACTATGGCAACAACTTTTTCTCCAAAAGTTGTGTTAAACCTATTAAATCTGAATATGATAAGTCTGCTGAGTACAGATAATATTGAGAAATCAGTGAGAAACCTAGTAAATTACTAAATATCTTATTTTTCTTTTCCTGTTTAAAAAACTGAATTATCCATATTCTTTTATCAATAAACTGCTAAGCAGATTGCAAGAGAGAGAAGTAGGAGACAAGGTAACTTCCATTCCCCCTACTTTCTCTCTCTCTCTCTCTTCTCTCTCTCTCTTTGTTTTTACTTTTCTTTCTGCAGATCCTGCAGTCTCAGATTTCCACTCTGTTCTGAGACCAACACTGTATGTGAAGTGCGTCAAGTGTCAGCCATCTTGGGTAAGTTCACCTAAGTTCAGGCTTTTGTCTTCCCTGGTTCTCAGCTTCTTTGCTCTTGGAACCCTATTCTTCATGCTCTAACACCTACTCTGCAATGCATCAAGATCCTCTTGTGTCACTTATTTACCAGTTGAGCATCTTGAACACTCTTCCAACAAGTGAACTCATCGTGTTAAAGATACGGCAGATTCAGATATCCTGACATGTCATGTACCCTTGTGCTCTGTTGTATATTATTTAGAATATCTTTGTGTCTCTGCACCTTTGTCCACAATTTTCAACCACATCACTTGTTTTTTGTCATATTTTTCTGTGTTGCTCATTGTGGTCAATGGAACTACATAGCAGCAGCAGAATCCCATAGTAGGTGGCTTAGAACAGCCATTGGGTTAAGAGGTAGAGTTTTTAAGATCACCTTTTCTCTAGAAAGTTGTCTAGAGTTTGGGAAAGTAGTGCAGAATTTGGTCACTAGAGGTATAGGAGAAACCAGACCAAGGGTAGAGGGGAAGGATGAAGAGAGGACACAGGTTTCTGTAAGGATGTGATTATTGGGTTTAGGTTTGCAAAACACTGATTTCCAGATAAATGATCTCTGGAATTTCAGTGGGAGTGGAGAGTAATGGAGAAGGGAATTGGGTTCTAAGGAGATATTAATAGACAAAAGTAGAGCCCCTAAATTGACATTTATAAAAGAGGACTTCAACCACTTGTCCTAATCTCCTGATGAACTATTATGGAACGTCATAGTGAAAGGATCTGCAGAAATTAAAAAAACATATAAACAATGGGCATGTCTTTGGTTTCTGTTATATCACTTTTTAAGATGTGTTTAGCACTTTCTTGAAGATTTTACTTAAACGCAAATACATTATTTCCTTCAATATATTTTAAGAGTAGTCATTTATTTATTTATTAATATTTATTGTGTATTTATTATGTTCAAGGGGCTGTTAAAGGTATCATTTATTATATACCCCACTGAAAAGAATGTCCATTTTTATTTCTTTTGACTATTCTGGTTATCTGTTCATTATGATTATAGAAAACTTGAAAACTAGGATTTCTTAACTTCTGGTGTCTTGCGGCTATTTCTAGACTTTTTCATATTGATGATTACAAGGAAAAAAACTTCATTTTGATATTTCTCTCCTGTTGTTATTTTATAATTGCCTTAGTTTTATTTTTATTTGCATTGATATTACATCTTTTCTATGTATCTTATGTTTGCATTGGTACTTTTAACTTCAAATATTTTTAATATTTAGTAAACTATGTCAATTTTTAGAAAAGATATAGGTGTATTTCATGTTTTTAAGTCAACCTTTAGTACTTAGTTATTATTTTATTATGGACTTTAAGCTATTTAATAGCATCTCCCCAAACTCATATATATATATGTTTTCTGTAATTTGAAAAACATAATTTACAATGTACCTTGAGTTATACAACCTTGGGAAATTGTCAGAGTTCATAGCACCCTTCAAATAAATAGGTTAAGATTAGCTTTTCTGTTCTTTCTGTATGAGTTCATATGTATGTTTATAATATACATTCATGCATTGCTTATGTTTTTAGAAATTTATCGTTAGCAATTTTGTTATTGTGCGAACACGATAGAGTGTACCTACACAGTAACGTAGATGGTATAGCTGGTACACATCTGGACTATATGATATATCTTTTTGCTTGTAGGCTGCAAACTTGTGTAGCATGTTACTGTTTGGAATATTATAGGCAGTTGTAACACAATGGTAAGTATTTGTGTATCTAAACATAAAAAGGGTACACTAAACCATGTGATATGCACAATGTGAAATGGTATACCTGTACAGGGAAGCTCCATTATAATAGGATGGGGACACCACTATACATGCAGTCAGTCATTAACTGAAACATCGTCATGTGGAGCATGATTGTAATTTCATTCCATGGTCCATTTATACTTACTTATACATTTAACTAACTACTAATTTTTTCTATATATATTATAGGAATAAAACCGAATAACCACAGAGCTTTGCAAAATGTTTTATATATTTTACCAGAGATTTGCCATGCCCTCTCACCAGTGATAGAACATGACGAAGTAATGATCTGTATAGCCTCTTTATAAGCTTGAATTTTATGTCATATACTTCTCATCTTTTTTTGTACTTGAATAGCTTATTATTAGTTCTCATTTGAGGTCAGTAGGATACAATTACATGTTTTCATATGTTCCCATGCCGATTTCATTCATTTTATCTTCCAGGATATGCTCTGTGTGCTGAACAATAGCCATTGTTAACTGAGTGGGTCAATTAATTGCAATGGAATTTAGGGGCAACTGAGTGAAGGAGTTGTTGGATGAGAGGGATTTTTTTTAAAGAAGGGGAAGTAGGTATTTGCATCCCTCTTAAGCTGTTTCAATAAAGAAAACAATTTTCTCTGTGTCCCTATTAGTGTAAACTGTTGATGAGTTTGAAAGCCAAAGCTATCTGGATTTATTCCGAGGCACTGTAAGATGAAAGGATCATCCTAATCTGGTTTTAAGGGAATAGCTTCATTGGAGTTAATCTGCTGTGAGCCAGAAATACAGTTTTCAGAGATTTGTAAAGTAGTTGAAGCAGCTGGGAAAGTTAGAGAACAGGAGCCAAAGGTTTCTTTTGCTTTATATTGATTCAATTAGTGAGAAATATAATCTTTAGGATTTTAATGATAGATATATAGAGATGTAGGCCAATAGATCCATATGATATTTTTCAGGTTAATTTAACTGGTTACTTTGGCTTTCTCCTTATATTAAAAATCATATAGTTTGGAAAAATTTTTAAAGATGAGCTAAGAGTCATATTAACTTCCTAGAGAATTTGTTTTTAAACTAATATACTAATTAGTGTAGATGAAGATTATTTGGGCATACCTCTTAGATAAGTGAGAAAACAATTGTGTTTTAATTTCTTAAGCTAATCCAGTAGATCCATCATCTTTGACATAGATTTTAAAAACATATACCAGCAAAAAATTCTGGCATAAATAAAGAAAAATATGTGAGTTACCTTTCATCAAAATCTTCTAATAGTAGTTTGATTTTTTAAATTTTCTAGTAATTCCTTATCATTGGCATTTGGGAATGACAATATTCACATATGGGATTTTTAAACTGACTATACAATGTATGCATGATTGTCATAAAAATAAGAGTTTATGTCTAGAATTCAGTTAATAAATTTATTTATACTTTACCTTTTTCCAAAAGGATACGGATGAACTGATCATTACACTGTGCTTTCTGTGTAAATATAGGCGTAACTTTGAAACTAAAGATGTTCAAAATAGTACATCTTAGGAGGAAGCCTTATAGTGCCTTATGGTGTTCAATATATATTTGTTATATAAATGAGTGAGTGAAACCAAAAGATATATTAAGCGAACAAGTGGAACATCTTGGTCTAAAACCTCAACTTTCTTAACCAGAAATTCTGGACCAGAATTATAAATGTTGGCTCTGCATCTGACTTTATGCTTGACCTTAAGCAAGTTTCTGTGTATCTCTAAGCATATATTTCTTCAATTATACAATGTTGGAGTTGGCCTCGATGTAATCTAAGCTTCCGACTTTCTGTTTGGTAGTGTGACTGGCCGTTTGTGCTTGCACAGTCACATAAATAGCTTGTTAGTTACTGAGAATGCCCATTCTCTGGAAAACTCTCAATGCCAGTAAAGTCTTTCTTATATTGAGCTAAAAATTCTAAGGTGTACATTGTTCATACGTGTGCTACGTGTGCCTTCAACATATTCATAGAAATTATTGATGGAAAATAGTATATAAGACAAGACAGGGCATTGTGTTATGGTTAATTTTTTTTTTAACAGCAACAACAAAAATAATCCATCCAATTGCTGAGGCAGCAAATGTAGGAGTCAGTCTTGATCCCTTTCTACCATCAAATTTTGCTTCAATTTGACCACTTCCTAACAATCTAACCACAACTATTTTAGTCCTCGCTTGGCAGTTGCCTGATAGTTGATCTCTCTTCTACTTCTTACCCATTACTCCCAGTAGTAGCCATAATGATGCCTTAAAATTACTTTATATCACTGTATTGCTCAAAACCTGCAATAACTTTATTTATCTCTTGGATCAAAATTCAGAGGACTTACTATTTCTTGGAAGGTTCCAAGTGACTAAGCCCAGCCTACCTCTCTAACCCAGTCATCAGTTAAACCTACTCTGTTTTTCTCTTGGCTCCCAGCTGTTCTGGCTTTTTTCCTGTCTTTAAACTTGTTCTTCTCTTTTCTTTTCTTCAATCTTTTCTCAAATGCCATTTGAGTGAAGGATTGAATGGTGAGCAAAGGATTGAATGATATGCGAAGAGGCTTTACTCAACTTATCCAAAATAATCTTCCCAATTCATCATGTTATAGCCCCTTAACCTCCATTCTTTTCTTACTAGCATTAGTTAGTTGTATGTTTCCCCATAACAGTGTAGGCTCCATGATGTCTATCGTGTTTACCACTGTATGTATAATTTCCGTCCCATAGTTAGGAGTACAATAATTGTTGCCAACTGAAAGACCATTGCTTTTCTCATAAATAATCTTTTATTCCTGTTGCATTTATATTTTGTGCTTCTGAATGCCTTATGAAATTGTTTACTTTGATATATTTGCTTGAAATATATTGGTGACATTTTGACTTTTGTATGAAAATCAAGCTGTATTTAGGGGGAAAATGCTGATGGCTATTATATTAAAATATTAGTCTTATAAGCATTCAACACACATAGTTGGAATTAATAATTATTGAGCTACAGTTTTACAAGTTTTTTTGTTTAATCTGATGAGCATATATTATAATCAGAAAAATTAAGGCATCAGGAATAAGTTAAATACTTTATTGAAAGCATATTTCGTGAATATAGGTCAGAAAGTTGATTCTATTTCTATTCATTCAAATTAATTTTTTAATATTCAGGAACAGTAATGCCCCATCTTAATCTTTATCAAGTTAATCTCACTTTAATTTAATAATACAGTTATGTTTTTATTGTGGAAAGCTTTAACTTCTTAAGAACACTTATTTTAATAGAAAAAGTTTAGGTAGATATAGTAAAATATGAAAAATGCAGACAAACTTTAAGACAGCAGTTACTTTTGAGCATGCCCGTGGAATACAGTAGGGAATGTGACCTTTAGTGGTATTTGTAAAATTTTATTTTTTTAAAGCAAAAAAAATGAAATTAATAAAATCAGAGTTTAGCATTTGTTCATACATGGTGCTGGGCAAATTCTTGTCTGTCTCATATTATTCCTTATAACTTTTGATACATTTTAAATATTTTTAATAAAACTGAATATTTAAAAATAATAAAATTAGTAATACTTTGTCATTTAAATGAATCTATAGCCTAGTAATGGTTTGCTCTCTGTATAATTTGAATAAGATTTCTGTTAAAGATAGTACATTTTAAAAAACTTTAAATATATTTTAATCTACCTATTTCAGTGTATGTATTTAAGTGCTTTTCACACATTTTTGATACTATTTTTCTAAAATTATTTGCTTTTCTTTTTTTTTACCTTCTATTACCTTTTCACAACTGAATACAGAATGTCTCACTTTAAGTGCCTAGAACTAGAAAAAACATGAAATCTGAAACAGAAAATATGCATCTTACAGAAATTCAAATCATTTTGATTGGGATGGGGCATAAATAAATGAAATACACTTAATGAGAAAAAAGACAAGATTCACTTTTCAAAGTTTTTGTTCTTTTTAAATTTGCCCTGTCAGTTGCATAAATCTTCTCTTTTTTTCTTGATTAAACTCTATATTTATAATCCTATTCAATTGGTCAATAAATAAATATAAATATAATATAACCCCTTTGTAATGCTGTAAATGTGGTCTGAATTTCAGTAGCCACCATAGAGAGTCCTGTCATGTTGAAGTGAATAAAATGACTGGGGTGAACATTCTGAGTAAGTCAGGAACTAATTGCCAATCAATAGTGAAACAACAAGTATGCCATCATGAAATGTATACCCTAGCAGGAGATATTGAAAATAAAATCGGAGATTTCAATATTGTGAGATAAATGCAGTGCTGTGAAAAATACTGAGACTGTGAAATAATAGAGGAGGCGCGTATCTCAAACATAGAGTTTAAGAAAGCTTTCTTAGGAGAATTAGCATCTAATTGGGGACCTAAAGGAAAGGTAGGATTTAGGCAAAAAGTGGAAAGGCACAGATGTTTTATTTTATTTTATTTTATTTTATTTTATTTTATTTTTGTTTTGAAAAAGGGGTTCACTCTGTCATCTAGGCTAGAGTAGACTGTCACGATCATAGATCATCCTAATCTTGAACTCCTGGGTTTAAGCAGTCTTACTGCCTCAGCCTTCCAAGTAGCTAGGACTACAGGTGTGTGCCACCATGCCCAGCTATTTTTTTAAAAAAAATTTATAGTAATGAGGTCTCACTATGTTGCACAGGCTGGTTTTCAACTTCTGAACTCAAGTTATCTTCCTGCCTTGGCCTTCCAAAATGTTGAGATTCCAGGCATGACCCTCTACCTGGCCTTCTGTAGGCATATTCACAAGTCCATAAGCAAGAGAGAGAACATAATAACTTAAAAAACTGAAATATTGTTTAATATGCTAGTGGCATGGTTTTTGAGGGGGAAGCAGTGTAAGATAGAATTAAAATAGTCTCCATTAAGGAATGTGGATTTTAAGGCAGGGTGTGGTGACTCATATCTGTAATCACAGTACTTTGGGAGGCCAAGGCAAGAGGATCACTTGAGGCCAGGAGTTCAAGACCAGGCTGGGTAACATAGTGAGACCCCATCTCCACACACACACACACACATACACACACACACAGGCATGGTGACACATGCCTGTAGTCCTAACTAGCTACTCAAGAGGCTATCGTGGGTGGATTGCTTGAGCTTGGGAGGTCAAGGATGCAGCAAACTATGATTGTGCCACTGTACTCCAGCTTGGGTGACAGAATGATACCTTCTCTCAAAAATAAATAAATAAATAAATAAATAAATAAATAAATAAATAAATAAAGTGGATTTAATTCTAAGAGAATGACATAATCCAATCACATTTAAGAAAGATCTCTGTGGCTGCAAATGCTGCTTCATCTTACTTTGTGTTATTTATTTATTTTTTTCATAGAGAAAGTCTCTAATTTTCTAAACCTGGTCATATCCCCCTTATATAGATTTCCTAGCACTTTGACTCAACCTTCAGAGCGCATTTTTTAATTATAATGAAATAATAAACTGTGAGCTGAGATGCTCTGTGTCTGATTCTACCACCTGCATCATAAGATGGTAGGATCAAAGTGTCTGGTTTGTTGCCGTCTTTTATGTAGTAGTACTCAATCAGTATGTAATGAATGAGTAATCTTAGGGATCTAAGCACCATGAGTAAGACAGTTTTCCAGATTAATAATTTAGCTAAAGATAACAAAAAATCCCTATTGATTTTAAGCTCTTTTCTTTCTCATTCTTTCCTTCCTGAATGCATTTAATAAACATTTATTGAGGACCTGTCTGTGCCAAGTATTATGATTGAACCTAAGGAAGATAAGTGATGTGATATGTGAATAATAGTTAATTTTAAAAATAATGTCTGTATTTCAAGCAAGGTTTGTAATGGAGATATGATCAACAATATTAAATGTGCACCTAACGACATGAATTTCTCTTATTACAACTTAAGAAAAATGTTGTTCATCATGTATGGATCTCTTGTACCCCAGAAGCTGCATGTCAACTTTCAAATTATGTTCATGCCGCACAAAAGAATTGGATAAATACAGTTTTTCAAAAGTATAATTGGAGACCTGCTCTTTATAATTTGTTAACAATGATAAAACACTATCCAAAATATCAGGGGATATTGATGAATTGTAGATACCTACCTTTTTGCTTTTCTTAAATATCTACTTAATTGTCTTAATGACAAGTGAATGTTTATTTGGTAAAGTTTTAAGTCATGTGAAAATATTTTTAAGTAGAAAATATGATTTTGGACAACTGTTAGTAAATATCATTTAAAATACCATTCAATAGTACCCACAAATGTACATATAAAAAAGCACCTACATTCAAATGGAATCTACTTAGTATTTTGGTTTTCAAAAAGACAAAGTTAATTCCAGCTCTTGAAGTTATAGTTTGTGTTTAAGAGACGAAGAGTTCCAGATAGCCCAACTTAGTTAAATTTCATAGGGTTTGAGAATACCACTTCATAATCTTTGGCAAGGGCAATGACAACATGGCAGCGTTTAGTAGAGAAAATCCTATTAAAGGAAATAAGGTATTATTAAGAGAGAAAAGAAAACTGAGAGAATCTTCTTGTTTGCTAGCAAAGTATGCAATATATACATAATCTAGAGTAAAGTTGTATATTTTGATTTTTTCATACTCTTTCTGTTGCTGAAACAGAAATTAAAAGTGTGTTGAAGAAAATTACATTACTTTGTGAGAAAAGGAGAAAGTTGTGAGATAATAAAATCAAAATTTACTTTAGCAAAATGACATGTTCAGATTAGTTATTAAAATATGGGGAAAATGTTAGTGATAAAACCTTTTATACAGGTAAGTTAATTAAATGTTTTGTCAGTAGTATTTAAATGTTAAATACTACTGTGATATTATTATTTAATATTATTATTAAATGGTACCATGATTGAATCTACTAGTTTATTAAAATTACGGGCATATCAAGGGTTGGATTTTTAAAAGCTAAAATGGTGATGAAATAAGGGTATGTCATTTTAAAGGAAAACATGGGAAAACAAATTTAAAGTAAATGGCAAATAACATTTAAAATTCAATGTAAGGACAATTTCACAAATATTCAAATGTCTGTTTCTTTACTCTTAAGTTGTGCATTTCTTTATCTGTATTAACTATTTGTATTTTAATGTTAATAAGAGGGTTCATTTCTGTAAGTGGTACATAAAGTAGTTTAGGCTGTTTTTCTATACCTAAAGTAAAGCATTGTTCCCTAGTGGAAATTATTGAATTACTGGCATAGTGCACAGGAATGATTACAGATTGCTATTATTTGGCTTTAATGGCAGGTGTTGAGCAGAATAAATTCAAGGAACACATATTGTTTACCTACTATTTTACCTATATTTTCAAATTTAATTCTAAAAGTTCTGACAGTTATTTATTGTTATTCTCCTTTTATAGATAAGGAAACTGAAACTTACAAAGTATAAGACAGTATCTTCCATAACATCAGTAGCTCTTTTTCAGTGAGTCAGGTTTAAATAAAAATATGCCTCATTCTAATACATGCCTTTCCCTTTATGCTATAGACCTCTCACATGAGGTTGATAATCATAGCAATTGCAGCAGCAGTAGTAATAATTATAGAGATAGCACATACTTACTGTGCTCATTATGTTTCAGGGATTGTTCCTAGCACTTTGTATAAATTAATTCTATTTAGTTTGAAAAATAACCCTATGAAATAGGTACTGTTTTATACCAGTTTTATACATGAGAAAAAAACAACTCTGAAGTAGGAGTAACCATCATTGAATGTGTTGTATAGGTGTGTGTGATTCTAGAGATGCAAAGTGGTAAAATGCAGGCCTTTGATAAACCAAAATGTTAGAGATGCTTTCCATTTCAATATGGTTGTTAACATATGTCATCCTTTTAATAATTTATTATTTAAAATGCTGTTCATCAAGTTCTGAAAATATTATGAAGTATTTAAGTCCTAAAGAAAGAGAAGATGGAGAATAGACCAATCCATATGTATGGATGAGTAAAGAATGTTGTGGAAATATTTGAGCTTCTTGGTTCCAGGGACACATAAGAGGAGTAATTAAATTTACCTTTTGATTTAGGATCTTGGGACAGAGCCTTTGGAAAGAGATCAACATTGTAACTACATATCTAACTGGAGATACTGATCTATATAAAACAGAAAGAAGTAATAGCATAATTGACAGTTCTCATACTTATCTCCTTTGGGGAATGTCCTTTTTTTTTTTTTTGGTAACATCTTTACTATTTTTGTTAATATTATACTATTGTTAGCATTAGCTGGCAGGTTAATAAAGATCCTGATGCACTTACTGAACATGTGGGGAAAAAATGCATGTAATATAGATTGGTGCAGAAGTTATTGTGGTTTTTGCCGTTACTTTCAATGTCAAAAGCTACAATTACTTTTGTGCCAGTCTAATAGTTTTGAAGAGACTCATAGAAAAAAACAAGGAGCCAGGGGGAAAACAAAGAGAAGACATAGGGCCCAGTGTGGAGTGAGTAATGAGTAGATTGAAAGAGCTGTCCTCAAAGGGTAGGAAGTAAGTTGGGCCTAATATCATAGATTACGTAGAAGGTTATTCTTTTGATTAAAACGACTTATTAGCACTTGAGAATATCATTTTTATAGGTCTTCAGAACAGAGTGCCAATGAGTTCAAAATACTAGTCAATCAGGAAATATAAGAAGCCCAAGCAATTGGCAAAGACCTAATTTGAGTAACCAATAAAATTTGCAAAATGAGAAATCAAATCAAATGTTTTATTCATTGACTTGTGTAGTCTAATGCCTGGTAATCTCCAAAGTGTGAAAGATTTACTATTTGTGAATCATTGCTGTGCTTTCAGTAGGCTGTAGTTTTCTAATTGCCTCTAAAGAATTTGCTTTCCTACAGATCTCCATTAATTTTCCTGCATAGTATCTTCTAACATTTTTTTTCCATAGCCAGAATGTTGTTCATATTGCAACCCAGTATACACACAAACAAACACACATTTTTTGTCCGGGCGTGGTGGCTCACACCTCTAATCCCAGCACTTTGAGAAACTGAGGCAGGTGGATCACCTGAGGTTAGGAGTTCGAGACCAGCCTGACCAACACGGTGAAACCCCATCTCTACTAAAAATGCACAAATTAGTCGGGCGTGGTGCCAGGCACTTGTAGTCCCAGCTACTCGGGAGACTGAGACTGGAATTGCTTGAACCCAGGAGGTGGAAGTTGCAGTGAGCCGAGATCATGCCACTACACTCCAGCCTGGGTAATGGAGCGAGACTCCATCTCAAAAAAAAAGACAGCTTTTTTTTTTTTTCATTCTAGTTTTTATTTTTCTCTCCAATACAATTCCTAATGGAAGTGCACAACACTGTGGAAAAAGATAAGCTTCCTGAGTACCTCCACTTTCCCATCTCTGCAGAAGGCAGTGAGGCTGCTCCCATGCACAGTGCACCACTGCTACCACCTACAACCACCATTTGAGAAACAACACTGCACTAAGGCTATCTGTGACCAAGGAATTTGTACAGAGACTTGGACCCCTGAAAGCACCCAGAAGCAAAGCCAAAGAATCCACCCAACATTCGTTACACTCACACCCTGAAAGGGGGGAAAAATGTCTTACCAAACAAAAGTAAATTCAAAAATAAAAGTGACAGCCTTCCCAGGTGAGAAGAAACCAGTGTAAGAACTCTGGCTTCATGAAAAAATAGTATTATGACACCCCCAAAGGATAACACAAGCTTCATAACAATGGATCCTAACCAAAATGAAAATTCTGAAGTGACAGATAAGGAATTCAAAAGATGAACTCTAAGGAAGCTCAGTAAAATCCAAGAGAAAGTTGAAAACCAGCAAGAAAACTTATGTCTAAAAAATCATGAAAACTTACTTATCCTTACTACTTTGTATTTTATATACTTTTAGTATCCTCTCTCTACCCCCATCCCACCTTGACAATCATGATGAACTAAATTATTTTAATAACCTAATCATGATTGAGATTTTCATTGCATAGAGATTGGAACACAAAAAAGGATTATAAACCATAGGTAGTAATAACTATATGTTAGAGATTTACTCATATGCTAGAGATTAAAGTTTTGAAGGGAACAAGCAACTAATGGCATATTTTCCAACTGGATGAAATTATATTCTAAGTTTACATATTAAACTTTTATAGTCTAATGTTATTAAAACATGAAAATGTATACTTTTAAAACCATTGCTTTATGATTTAAATAGTTGTGTTATATTAAGAGAAGTTGTACGGTCAGTGACAGTTAATATATAAAGGCATTATGTTTTGGATAAAATTTCTTTATATTATAGAATTCCTTGACCATTCAGTGATGGAAAGCAATGTGCGAGGCAGCAAAGGGATAAGAGTAAGGAATGCATTAGAAATCAAATACAGGAAATTTTATACTTTGGGACCTTACTTTTATAAGGCTTTCTGAAATTGAGTTTTAATAGTGTTTTATTTAAGGTAATTTATAGTTTTAATGTTATTTTATGAGAAAATATGCATTTCAAACTTGGGCTTTAAGTATGTACAAAACACATATGAAGGTATAACTATTTTTTTTAAACAGATGCTTGAGGTATGTTCTAGAAACTCTTTACAAAGGAATTTTGATACACAGCATTTTGTAGAGGCTCTCATAAAGAAAGTTAATGTTTGAACTTAAAAGTGAATGAGTAAGTGATCAGAAAAACTTACACAATTTCAGTTCTAACATAATAGAAAACTTAAATTACTTATTATGTCACTGACACTGTAATATTTTATACAGTCTATAGCAGAGAAATTAGAAGGTTCATTATTTTGAAATCTTAAATTATAATTGAGTATTTTATAGTTAAGCATGTGTTGTCACGGTTTCTTTAAGACAAATTTTGTAGTTAACATAAAATCAAATGTTAGTCCTTATTGACTACTGTATTATTCATACATAAAATATGGGCACCTGTGGAACACAGCCGCTGTTAATAAGTGTGTAATGGAAAAAAGCCTACTTTTTGCTACATTGAATGATATGTTGTATTTTTATGTTAATATCAAGAGTAATAATTAGATCATCTGTTAGTATACTACACTGAAAACCAGGGAAAATATAAAGTATCATGAACTTCAAAATTAGAAAACTTTTCAAGAATGACAAAATCACATATATATAAGTTTGAGAGCATGGATTAAATGTACACATGTATCCATAAAATGTAAAATAAAAGAAATTTTAGAAAGAATTCAATTAAAGTTTGTGACAGGGTAATAGATTCCATAGAAATTCCTAAAAGTGCATGAATATCTACAAAGGAATGTTGTCTCTTGCTTAAAAATGACTCATTTACTTCATTTAATTTAGTTTTAGGGAATATTTTTTATATTTATGTCTATTTCAATACGAAAAACCATCTTTTTTCAGTCTACTGAGGCAGGGATTATAATTGACTGTAATAACTTGTAGGTATTGCATACTATTTAAAGTTTCATAGACATGGAAATATATGCCTTTGGCCAAAGTAGAAATGTGTGTCCATCTCTAATAATACTTTTCTTAATATTTCTTCATTTGACAAATCACTTCGCTGCAAGCTTTTTGTGCTATTAAGTACAGCTGGATTTTTTTTCTTTATTATTTTTCATTCTGTTAGGTCCAAGTATTTAACTTTACAGGAGGAGAAAAGGAGTGCATAAAAATCATAGTACATTTTTTAGAGCATGTCTCAAAAGACCAAAGTCCTCCTTTGCTAGTTACCCAGTTATTTTATTCAAATAATCAATTTAAAATAGTTGTAAGTATTAGAATAAAACCCAAAACCATATGCTTCTAGAACAAACAACAGGTAAGTAAATGACTTTGGAGTAGGCAGAGATTTCTTAAAGACTTCTGAAAATACTTGCATTACACATCATGTTAGGGATATAGGGGAAAAGGCAAGAGAAGTCAATTTTATGTTTTTCTTTTAATCATAATAAATGGTTGGTAAAGGAAAACATTAATAACCTTTAGTGAAGCTATTTTGTGCTTCTGTGAACTTTCATTTTTAGTGACCTCTCTTCCTACAACCAAAGATGTTTGAATTTAAACTTTAAGATCAAATTAATTGATAGAAAATGGGACTAATTATGCAAAAAGAAAAGGTACAGCAGATTTAAGGGCATAACATTCATCTGCCTGTTAGAAAAATGCCCTTATACTACAGTTTAGGGAAAGTAGCAAAAATATTAAAGAAAATGAAAACCTTCATTAATTTATTAAATGCACAATATATTTACTGAATGTTTACTTTAGTGCCAAAGACCCCCTCTTCAGGGGTTCTTAAAAGGTGATGTCAAAATTCTCTTGGTCAATTAAGTTCTGTTAACAAAAACAAATCAACCAGTAAACATATTCGTATTTAGATCCTTTTATTGATATGTAAGTCTGTCTTTCTTCATTTAATTACCTTTATTACGAAACCTGTAAGGATTGTGTGTGTGTGTATGTATACCTATAACTGATTATATTTTAATATGTATATACATTTTAGGATGTATATATGTCAATCGGTATATTTGTGTGTTTGGGGGAATTTCCCCACTTATTTAAATAACTCCATTAAATGGCTTGAACTTAAAATTTCTTGTTCTCTGCAATGAAAATTTAAATAATTTGAATTCACAGACATCATAGAATAGAAATAATTTGTTCTACTTTTGAACAGAATTTGAAACACTAGTTTATATGACCTTTAAGAAGAACAAAATTTTGTTTAATCCAAAATTGTATGGATTATCAAAGAACACTGCAAGTTATCTTTGCCCAGAATTCTTTAAGACCGTTAATTACCTGTGTAAGAAAAGATTTTATGCTTATTCAGATATCTGATAATACTGTCTTTGTTTAGACCAATTATGTTATACTTTAAGACTAAGGACTATGCATATAACTATATCTCGAAAAATATTTAGGAAAATCCATATAGCAAAAACTCAGTTATAGTAGTGGTATATGTGATTTTAATTTTCCTTCATGATAGGCAGTATAGTGTTACTTTCTGAAAGTCACTAAATGAAAATCGGTAAGTACTTATTTTTCTTTTTCAGATCATACATAAATAGAATAGCATATTAATTTGCTACATAACTCCTTTTACATTTTTAATTATGTTAATATTTTTCTAATATATGTTTGATAAAACATTTTTTAAAACTTTAAAAGTATCCAGAAAACTTAAACATAAACATTTAAATCATGCATTTTAAAGATGATTGCTTTTGTTCTAACATATGTTGTTAAAATATTCTTGATTATCATAATTGGGAATGGCTAATCTCTCAGTGCCTTCATAAAACTCAATTCAACTTAAATGACTGAAGATTATGACATAAATTAATTTTCAGAGATAGTTTTGAATTTTTTTTTAAATACACAACTTGTTTTTCTTTTTTTCAAGACAGAGTTTTACTTTGTCATCCAGGCTGGAGTGCGGTTGTGTGATTCCAGCTCACTGCAGCCTCCGCCTCTGGGTTCAAGCAGTCCTCCCGCCTCAGCCTCCCAACTAGCTGGTACTACAGGCACGTGCCACCATGCCTGGCTAATTTTTGTATTTTTAGTAGAGATGGGGTTTCACCATGTTGGCCAGGCTGATATTGAATTCCTGACCTCAGGTGACCTGCCCGCCTCGGCCTCCCAAAATGCTGTGATGACAAGCATGAGCCACTGCACTCAGCCTAAAAAACATACCTTTTGATGCACTGTGTATGTATTTGTGATAACATAGAAGCCAGCTTGATGGGGCTGATGTGACAATTTAAATATCTAGAAGAATAATGTGAATCAGCTGAAGTTGATGGAAACACATTAATTATATTGAAATAAATGAGTCTACCTTAATGTCTAGATAGAGAAAGAGAGAAAGAGAATGCCAAAACAGAAAGCCTTTTTAAGAAAAACCTTTTAAGAAAAATATTAGCTATTATACCAAATCCTGAAAATTTGTAATTAAAGAAAGAATTAAAAACATCTTTGTTCATTTTCTAGCAGGAACTCTATTTCTGGTTAACCAGATGGTTCCAGTCGATGAGAGACAGCATTCATTACAAAAAATGCCTCCTGCTAAATAAAGAAGCAATGATAGAATTAGAAACCACCGGTTTTCAAAACTTAAAATAATAATTAATTCAGCAAAGATTGTCAAAGAATGGTAAAATCACTAAGTGAAATGTTTGAGGAAAAGAACTGTTCAGAGGAAAAAGGAAGAAACATAACCAAATGTGAGATGTACACCTTGACTGGATAGGTAGATTTGAAAGTAGACTACATTTTTCAGATAACATTAAAGAATTGTCAATTTTATTACATGTGAAAATTTATATAAGAAACTGTATTTTTCAAAGAGTCTGATTAAAGTATTTAGAATTGAAATGTTATGGTATCTAAAATTTAACAGATGATAAAAATGTATGATATTTGTAATCATTAAAGCAATGCAATTCATTCAACTTTTTTTTTTTCCAACTTTTAAGTTCAGGGGTGTATGTGCAGGATGTGCAGGTTTGTTACATAGGTAAACATGCTCCTTGGGGTTTGCTGCACAGATTATCCCATCACCTATATATTAAGCCCAGCATCCATTAGCTATTCTTCCTGATGCTCTCTCTCCTGCCAAGCCCCATCCCACAGGCCCCAGTATGTGTTGTTTCACCGCAAGTGTCCATGTGTTCCCATCATTTGTCTCCCTTTTGAGTAAGAACATGCAGTATTTAGTTTTCTTTTTGTGTGTTAGTTTGCTTCCAGTTCCATTCATGCCTTTGCAAAGGACATGATCTCATTCTTTTTTTATGGCTGCATAGTATTCCATGGTGAATATGTACCACATTTTCTTTATCCTGTCTATCATGTATGAGCATTTAGGTTGATTTCATGTCTTTGCTATTGTGAATAGTGCTGCAGTGCATGCATGTATCTTCATAATAGAATGACTTACATTCCCTTGGATATATACCCAGTAATGGGATTGCTGGATCAAATGGTATTACTGCCTCTAGATCTTTAAGGAATTGCTACACTGTCTTCCACAATGGTTGAACTAATTTACACTCCCACCAACAATGAAAAAACTTTTTTCTACACAACCTAACCAGCATCTGCTATTTTTTGACTTTTTACAAAATTGCCATTCTGACTGGCATGAATGGTATCTCATTGTGGTTTTGATTTGTATTTCCCTAATGATCATTGATGTTGAAGTTTTTTATGTGTAATTGTTGGCTGCATGCATGTCTTCTTTTTAGAAGTGTCTGTTCATGCCCTTTGCCCACTTTTTAATGTTTTTTCCCCCCTTTAATTTGTTTAAATACCTTGTAGATGCTGGATGTTAGACCTTTGTCAGATGGATAGATTGTGAAATTTTTCTCCCATTTTGTAGGTTGTGTGTTCATACTGCTAATAGTTTCTTTTGTCGTGCAGAAGCTCTTAAGTTTAATTAGAGCTCGATTTTTCCTTCTGTTGCAGTTACTTTTGGCATCTTCATCATGAAATATTTGCTAGAGCCTGTGTCCTGAATGGTATTGCCTAGATTTTCTTCTAGAGATTTTATAGTTTTGGTTTTCACATTTAAGCCTTTAATCCATCTTGAGTTGATTTTTGTATATGGTGTAAGGAAAGAGTCCAGTTTCAGTTTTCTGTATATGGCTAGCCAGTTCCCCCAACACCATTTATTAAATAAGGAATATTTCCCTGTTGCTTGTTTTAGTTAGGTTTTTTGAAGATTTGATGGCTTAGTTGTGTGATCTTATGTCTGAGTTCTCTATTCTGTGGGTTCTCTATTTGGTTACATTGGTCTATGTGTCTGTTCTTGTACCAGTACCATGCTGTTTTGGTTACTGTAGCCTAGTAGTATAGTTTGAAGTCAGGTAGTGTGATACCTCCAGATTTTTTCTTCTTGCTTGGGATTGCCTTGGCCATTTGGGCTCTTTTTAAAGTAGTTTTTAAAAATAGTTTTTAAATAGTTTTTCTAAATCTGTGAAGAATGTCAATGGTAGTTTAATGGAAGTAGCCTTGAATCTATAAATTGCTTTGGGAGGTATGGTCATTTTCACAATATTGTTTCTTCTTCTCCGTGAGCATGGAATGTTTTCCATTTGTTTGTGTCATCTCTGATTTCTTTGAGCAGTAGTTTGTAGTTCTCCCTGAAGAGGTCCTTCACTTCCTTTATTAGCTGCATTCCTAGTTTTATTCATTTTTTGGCAGTTGTGAATGGGAGTTCTTTCATGATTTGGCTTTCTGTTTGCCTGTTGTTGGTGTATAGGAATGCTAGTGATTTTTGCACATTGATTTTGGATCCTGAGATTTTGCTGAAGTTGCTTATCAGCTTAAGAAGCTTTTTGGTTGACCAGTGGGGTTTTCTGGATGTGGGATCATGCCATATGCAAACAAAGATAGTTTGACTTCCTCTCTGAATACCCTTTATTTTTTTCTCTTGCTTGATTGCCCAGGCCAGAACTTTCAGTACTATGTAGAATAGGAGTGGAGTGGTGAGAGAGGGCAGCCTTGTCTTGTGATTGTATTCAAGGGAAATGCTTCTAGCTTTTACCCATTCAGTATGATATTGGCTGTGAGCTTTTCATATATGGCTCTTATTATTTGCAATATGTTCCTTTAATACCTAGTTTATTGAGAGATTTTAACATGAAGGAATAATGAATTTTATCAAAGGCTTTTCTGCATCTATTGAGAGAATCATATGGTTTTTGTCTTTAGTTATGTTTATGTAACTATGTAACATATGCAAATCACATTTACTGATTTGCATATGTTGAACCAACCTTGCATCCCAGGATGAAGCCAACAATTGTGGTGAATAATTGTTTTGATGTGCTGCTTTAGATTCGGTTTGCCAGTTTTTTATTGAGGATTTTTGCATCAATGTTCATCAAGGATATTGGCCTGAAGTTTTCTTTTTTTGTTGTGTCTCTGACAGGTATATATGTTTTGGTATCAAGATGTATTGACCTCATAGGATGAGTCAGGGAGGAGTACCTCCTTTTTAATTTTTTGGAATAGTTTCATTAGAAATGTTACCAGCTTTTTTTTTGTGCCTCTTGTTAAATTCAGCTGTGATTCTGTCTGATACTGGGCTTTTTTTGTTTGGTAGGCCATTTATTACTTTCTCTTTTGAAACTCACTATTGGTCTATTCAGGGATTCACTTTCTTCCTGATTCAGTCTTGGGAGAGTGTATGTGTCCAGGAATTTATCATTTCTTCTAGATTTTCTAGTTTATTTGCATAAAGATGTTTATAGTATTTTCTGATGGTTGTTTGCATTTCTGTGGGGTCAGTGGTGTTATTTCTTTTATTATTTCTGATTATATTTATTTGAATCTTCTCTTTATTCTTCTTTATTAGTCTAGCTAGTGGCCATTCAATTTTATCACTTTTTTCAAAAAGCAAGCTCCTTGATTTGCTGATTTTTTTTTTTTCCCCTGAGACGGAGTTTTGCTCTCGTTGTCCAAGATGGAGTGTAGTGACGTGATCTTGGCTCACTGCAACTTCAGCCTCCTGAGTTCAAGTGATTCTCCTGCCTCAGTATTCTGAGTAGCTGGAATTACAAGCACCTGCCACCATGCCTGACTAATTTTTGTAATTTTAGTAGAGCTGGGATTTCACCATGTTGGTCAGGTTGGTCTCAAACTCCTGACTTTAGGTGATCCACCCGCCTTGGCCTCCCACAATTCTGAGATTACAGTTGTGAGCCATTGTGCCCAGGCAATTTCTTGATTATTTGGAAGGGTTTTTCACATTTCTATCTCCTTCATTTCAGCTCTGACCTTGGTTATTTCTTGTTTTCTACCAGCTTTGGAGTTTGCTTGCTCTTGGTTCTTGTAGTAGTCCATTTTCACACTGCTATAAAAAAATACTTCTTGAGATTAGGTAATTTATAAACAAAAGAGATTTAATTGACTCACACTTCCGCATGGGTAGGGAGGCCTCAGGAAGCTTATAGTCATGGCAAAAGGAGAAGCAAGCACATCTTACATGGCAGCAGACAAGAGAGTGATTGTGTGAAGGAGGAACTGTCAAACACTTATAAAACCATGAGATCTTGTGAAAGTCACTATTACAAGACCAGGATGGTGAAACCAACCCCGTGATCCAGTCACCTCCCACCACGTCATTTCCTAGACACATGGGGATTACAATTAGAGATATATTTGTGTGGGGACACAGAACCAGACCATATCGTTCCATCCCTGCCACCCCCAAATCTCACATCTTTTTGCATTTCAAAACCAATCATGCATTCCCGACAGACTTCCAAAGCCTTAATTCATTTCAGCATTAACCTAATGTCCAAGTCCAAACTGTCATCTGAGAGAAGGCGAGTTCCTTCTGCTTAGGAGCTTGTAAAATTAAAAGCAGTTAGTTAATTTCAAGATACAGTGGGGGCACAGGCATTGGATAAATGCTCTTATTCTAAATGGGAGAAATTGGCCAAAACAAAGGGGCTACAGGCCCCATGCAAGGCCAAAAATTAAGATGGCAGTCACTAAATCTTAAAGCTCTGAAATGATCTTTGACTTTATGTCTTACATCCAGGACACGCTGATGCAAGGGGCAGGCTCCCATGGCCTTGGCTTTGTAGGATACAGTCCCCCAGCTGGTTTTATGGCTGGTATTGAGTGTCTGCAGCTTTTCCTGGTGCACCATGCCAACTTTTGGTGGATCTACCATTCTGGGGTCTGAAGAACAGTGGCCTTATTGTCATAGCTACACTAGGCAGTGCCCCAGTAGGGGCTCTGTGTGGGGGCTTCAACCCCACATTCTCCTACTGCACTACCCTAGCAAATGTACTCCATGAAGGCTTCAGCCCCTGCAGTAGACCTTATGCTGGACATCTGTGCATTTCCATACATCCTCTGAAATCTAGGCGGAGGTTCCCAAACCTTAATTCTTGACTTCTGTGCACCCGTAGGCCCAACACCACATGTAAACTGGCAAGACTTGGGACTTGCACACACTGAAGCAACAGCCTGAGCTGTACCTTGGTCTCTTTTAGCCACAACTGGAGTTGGAGCAGTTAGGATGCAGGGCTCCAAGTCCCATAGCTGCACAAAGCAGCTGAGCCCTGGGCCTGGCCCATTAAACCATTTTTCCCTTCTAGGCCTTAGAGCCTGTGATGGGAGGGACTGCTGTGAAGGTGTCTGGCATGCCCTGGAGACATTTTCTCCATTGTCTTGGATATTAACATTCAGCTCCTTGTTACTTATGCAAATTTCTGCAGAAAATGGGTTTTTCTTTTCTACCACATTGTCAGGCTGCAAATTTTCTAAACTTTTTTACTCTTTTGGTTTAAACGTAAGTTCCAGTTTCAGATAATCTGAACTCCAGTTCAAAGTTCCATGGATCTCTGGGGTAGGGGCAAAATGCTGCCAGTCTGTTTGCTAAAGTGTAGTAAGAGTGACGTTTGCTCCAGTTCCCAATAATTTTCTCATCTCAATCTGAGACCACCTCAGCCTTGACTTCATTGTCCATGTCACTATCAGCATTTTGGTTAAAACCATTCAGTAAGTCTCTAGGAGGTTCCAAAATTTACCTCATCTCCCTGTTACCCTGTTCCAAAGTCACTTCCACATTTTCAGGTTGTCTTTATAGAAGTGCCCTACTCCTGGTGCCAATTTCCTGTATTCGTCCATTTTCACACTGCTATAAAGATACTACCTGAGACTGGGTAACTTATAAAGCAAGGAAGTTTCATTTACTCACAGTTCTGCAGGGTTTGGCAGGCCTCAGAAACATTTCACTCATGGCAGAAGGGGAAACAGGTATGTCTTACACAGTGGGAGGCAACAAAGTGAGTGTGTGAAGGAGGAACTCTCAAACACTTACAAAACTATCAGATCCCATGAGAACTCAGTCACTATCAGGAGAACAGCATGGGGGGAACCACCCCCATGACCCGATCACCTCCCCCCAGGTCCTTCCCTGGACATGTGGAGATTATACAGATTATAATTCAGATGAGCTTCGCGTGGGGACACAGAGCCAGACCATATCAGTTCTCAAGTTCTTTTAGTTGTGATGTTAGGTTGTTAGCTTGAGATCTTTCTAGCTTTTTGATGTGAGCATTTACTATTATAAGTTTACCACAACACTGCTTTAGCTGCATCCCAGAGATTCTGGTATATTAGCTGTTTGTTATCATTATTTCAAATAACTTGATTTTTGCCTTAATTATTTACGTGAAAGTCATTCAGGAAGCAGGTTGTTCAATTTCCATGTAGCTGTGTGGTTTTGAGTGAGTTTCTTAATCTTTAGTTCTAATTTGATTACACTGTGGCCTGAGAGAGAGTTTGTTATGATTTTAGTTATTTTGCATTGGCTTTGGAGTGTTTTACTTCTGATTGTGTGTCAATTTTAGAGTAAGTGCCGTGTGATGATGAGAAGAATGTATGTTCTGTTATTTTGGGGTGGAGAGTTCTGTAGATATCTAACAGGTCCATTTGACTCAACTGAGTTCAGGTCCTGAATATTTTTGTTAATTTCCTGTCTTGATGACTTGTTTAATATTGTCAGTGGGGTATTAAAGTCTCCTACTATTATTGTGTGGGAGTCTAAGTCTCTTTGAAGGTTTCTAAGAACTTGCTTTATGAATCTAGGTGCTCCTCTATTGGATGCATATATATTTAGGATAGTTGGCACTTCTTGTCAGATTGAACTCTTTACCATTATGTAAAACCCTTCTTTGTCTTTTTTGGTCTTTGTTGGTTTAAAGTCTGATTTGCCAAAAACTAGGATTACAACACCTGCTTTTTTCTATTTTCCATTTGCTTGGTTTATTATCCTCAGTCTTAATATATTGAGCCTTTGTGTGTCTTTGCATGTGAGATGGGTCTCTTGAAGGCAACATACCAGTGGGTCTTGGCCTTTTACCCAACAGCCTGAGCTGTACTTTGACCTCTTTTAGCCATGACTGGAGCTGAAGTGGTTAGGATTTAGGATACCAAGTCCCACAGTCATTCTGTTTCTTTTAATTGGGACATTTAGCCCATTTACTTTTAAGATTAGTATTGTTATATATGGATTCCATACTGCCATCATGATGCTGGCTAGTTATTTTGCAGACTTGTTTATGTAGTTGCTTCAGTGTGTTGCTGCTTTGTATACCTCAGTGTGTTTTAATAGTGGCTGCTAATGGTTTTTCCTTTCCATATTTAGTGCTTCCTTCAGGAGCCCTTGCAAGGCAGGTCTCACGAAAACAAATTAATTCCCTCAGCATTTGCTTATCTGAAAAGGATTGTATTTTTCCTTCACTTATGAAGCTTAGTTTGGACTGATATGAAATTCTGGGTTGGCAATTTTCTTTTTTAAATATTGGCCCCCAGTCTCTTCTGGCTTGTAGGGTTTCTGCCGAGAGGTCTGCTGTTAGTGTGTTGGGCTTCCCTTTGTAGGTGACCTGGCCTTTGTTTCTGGCTGCTCTTAACATTTTTTCTTTCATTTCAACCTTGGAGAATCTGATGAATATATGTCTTGGGATTGGTCTTCTTGTGGAGTATTTTACTTGGGTTCTCTCCATTTCCTGAACTTGAATGTTGGCCTCTCTTATTAGGTTGGGGAAGTTCTCCTGGATGATGTTCTGAAGTATGTTTTCCAAGTTGATTCCATTCTCCTTGTCTCTTTCAGGTACACCAAGCAGTCATAGGTTTGGTCTCTTTACATAATCCTGTATGTCTCAGAGGTTTTATTTATTCATTCTTTTTTCTCTGTTCTTGGCTGCTTCTCTTATTTTAGAAAGATATTCTCAGGCTGAGATGCTTTCCCCAGCTTAGCCATTTCTGCTTTTAATACTTTTGATTGCGTTGTGAAGTTCTTGTAGTGTTGTTTTTCAGGTCTAAAGGGTTAATTATGCTTCTCTCTAAATTGGCTGTTTTGGCTGTCAGCTCCTGTATTGTTTTATCATCATTCTTAGCTGCTTTGCATTGGGTTACGATATGTTCCTTTAGCTCAGCAAAGTTTGTTATAACTATACCTTTGGAAGCCTATTTCTGTCATTTTAGCCATCTCAGCCTCAGCTCAGGTCTGAGCCCTTACTGGAGAGGTGTTGTAGCCATTTGGAGAAGGGGCACCTGTATATTTGAGTTTTAGCATTTTTGTGTTGATTTTTTTCCATCTTTGTGGGTTTATCCACCTTCAATCTTTAAGGTTGCTGACCTTTGAATGGGGTTTATGTGGGGTCTTTTGTGTTGATGTTGTTTTCTGTTTGTTTGTTTTTCTTTTAACAGTCAGAACACCCTTCTATAGGGCTGCTGCAGTTATACCCAGGTTGCCTTAGATTTTCCAGTACCTGCAGGTATCACAATTGAAGGTTGTGCAACAGCAAACATTGCATTCTCCTCCTTCTGGAAGCTCCATCCCAGGGGAGCACTGTTTCATTTTCAGCCTGAACATACCTGTAGGAGGTGACTGGAGACCCGTATTGGGAGGCCTCACCTAGTCAAGGGGAACAGTGTCGGTAACTTGCTTAAAATAAGCTGTCTAGCTGGGCAAGGTGACTCATGCCTGTAATCCCAGCACTTTGGGAGGCTAAGGTGGGCAGATCACCTAAGGTCAGGTGTTCTAGACCAGCCTGGCCAATATGGTGAAAACTCATCTCTACTAAAAATACAAAAATTAGCCAGGCATGGTGGCATGTGCCTGTAATCCCAGCTGTTCAGTGTACTGAGACAGGAGAATCGCTTGAACCCGGGAGGTGGAGGTTGCGGTGAGCCAAGATCACGCCACAGCACTATGGCCTGGGTGACAGAATGAGACTCTGTCTCAAAAAAAAAAAAGAAGCTGTCTGGCTGCTTTTCGGTAGAGCAAGTGTCCCATTTTGGGGATCCCTTCAGCCCTGATTGTTATGGGTTCTCCAGGGCCCACAGGCTGGACTGACTGAGGTGCCCGAACAACCAAGGTGGTGGCCTGCTCCACCTCCCAACCACTTTGTCTTAGATGGAAATTGGAGCTCTGTTCATAGAAAACTGAGTCCCAGCTGAAGCCCTGGCTGGGAGGCCCCACCCGGTGAGGAGGAATGGATCAGGGTCCTGCTCTAAGGAGCAGTGAGCTGCCATATGGCAAAGCAGCTGTGCTGAACGGGGGAACCCTTTCTCCTCTGGACTGTTTGGACTCTCAAAAGCCAGCAGGCTGAGATGACTGAGTCCACCTAACCACAGAGATGCTGGCCTCACCTCCCCCCAGGGACTCCATTTTAGGTAGAGATGAGAGCCCTGTCTGTAGAAAACTGGCTGGGGTGGCTGAAGTCTGGCTGGGAGCTCCCATTTAGTGAGGAGGAATAGATCAGTGTCCCACTTAGAGAAGCAGTCTGGCCATGGTGTAGCAAAGCAGCTATGCTGCACTAAGGGGACCGTTTCATCCAGACTGTTTGCACTCTCCAAAGACTGCAGGCTGGAATGGCTGAGTCAACTGAACTGCGAGATAGTAGCTCCCTTTCCCTCTGGTAGCTCCTTCCCCTCTAGACAGGCTCCACCCTGTCACCATTGGCTGCCTGGAATTTCAAACCAGTGAGGCTTATCTTGTGAGGTATCGTGGAAGTGGGGCCCTTAGAATACTGCTGCTTGGCTCCCTGGATTCAGCTCCCTTCCTAGGCGTATGCATGGACCTCTTGCCTTACCAGAGTTGCACACACCCTTGTTGAGGATCCTGGAGCCAGAATATGCAAAGCTCCTGGGTCTCTGTGCCTGAGCAGCTGCTCTGCTGGGACTCCACACAGCTCTGTGTGTTTTACCCTAGGCCCTGGTGGCACGGCTCATGAGGGGATCTTCTAATCTATGGGTTGCAAAGATCCATGGGAGGAGATTGATTTCCCGGGCAGAGTCACACAATCCTTCACTGCCTCCCTTGGTTGGGGGTGGGGGTTCCTTGGCTGTGTTCCAGGGTGGGCCATCACCCTACCCTGCTTTTCTTCATTCTCTGTGGATTGAGTTGTTTGCCTAATCAGTCCCAGTGTGAGAGCCTGGATATTACAGATGAAGGTGCTATATTCATTTGCCCCTTTCATTCCTCTGTGAGTGCTGTGGACTGCAGCTGCTTTTAATTGGCCATCTTGGCTCCTCCATGCAATTCATTTAACTTTATATCCTTTATTTATCCCTTACTCTTTTGGGAGAAAATCTTCAAAATAAATATTTAAAAAACACAGAATGTACTTCAGTTATTCAGCTTACCTTTTACATTTACTTTACCAAAATCCTTTAAAAAGAGAGAACTGGTTTTCTATTATTTAACATATATTCACATGACTTAAACCATACAAATTAGAAATAATGAAAAATAATTATGAGTGTTCAGTGGAACTTATCTGCAGGATTTAGAAGACATTAAATTGTCTTAGTATGTCCTCCTGTAACCAAACCCAGGTTCGGCTCCCACTGCGTGAAAGCCAGACAAGAGAGACAAGGGTTAGCGGGAAGGAAAGCAGGTTGATGTGGAAAGCCGGAGGGTTAGCAAACCGAGCAGATGGTGGACTGTAATCGCAGATTAGTTCACCACCATCTCTAAAATGCGTAATTGTAAAAAATGGTGTGTTTTTATTTTTTGGATGTTTTTTTTTTTGTTTTTGTTTTTTTGAGACGGAGTCTCGCTCTGTCGCCCAGCCCAGGCTGGAGTGCAGTGGCGCGATCTCGGCTCACTGCAAGCTCCGCCTCCCGGGTTCACGCCATTCTCCTGCCTCAGCCTCCCGAGTAGCTGGGACTACAGGCGCCCACAACCGCGCCCGGCTAATTTTTTGTAATTTTTAGTAGAGACGGGGTTTCACCATGGTCTCGATCTCCTGACCTTGTGATCCGCCCGCCTCGGCCTCCCAAAGTGCTGGGATTACAGGCGTGAGCCACCGCACCCGGCCTGGATGTTTTTAAAGTTTTAAAAATATTTTAATCAAATATATGTTTTTTAAAAATATTACTGTCATAGTAAAAACATGCAAATGAATTACTTGGTTAACATGTGCTTCTCTATGTGTGATCTAAAATTTTTTTTTTTAATTTACTATAGGATTTTTAAAGAGAAACTTGATATGGGAAAGATACAGAAGTGGTACAGGGTGCAGAGTCTATGTATCTTTGTTCCAATGGCTTATCTTGGGTAATCATCCATCTGGATGCCAGGATGGCATTATTTTGACTTCCACCCCATGGTGGTAGACTAATTCTTTGCAACCCCCTTTAAGCAGGAGGATTCCTCAATCAGGGCTCCATTCCTGGCTTGTTTTGAGATTAGCCTCTGGAATTTCCTAAGGAAGGACACAACTGATAAGTACATATTGCCAGAAGGAAGTGTCTAGAGAGGGACAAAGGATGAAGGGGTGAAATGGTAGGGAAAGAAGAAGGAGAAAGTAGGTGATTAAAATATATTTTTAAAAATGAGGTTCTGGTTACATTCATTTTACTAACAATGTATTTAATTATTTTATTTCCAAGATTCTAAAATTGCAGGTTTTTGTTATTTACCTAATTAACTTTTAGCTAAATATGTTTATAAAAATATTAGTTTAACTATTTTCATGATTTTGGAATGCATACTTTGACACAGGCAAATATATGGACAGCAAATAGTTAAATTTCTTAGAATTTTCCTAACTCTACCTTGATTTCCAGAGTTCTGCAAGTGAAATTAGTTATAACAGAATTCTCTTGTAATTATACAGTTTCGTTAACACCTTATAAGAAGTGGGAAAGTAAGAAAGATTCATGATCAAATTGCAAATCGCTGTGAAAGTACAAGACAGTTGAGGATTTGAGAGTTTCTTAGAAGAATTTAGTTACAAATTTTAAGGACACAGAGTAAGTTTATTATTATACATTTTAAAGTGAAATAGGAAAGTTAAATGTGTGATACAAATAATTGTGAACTGAGGAATCAGAGAAGAGAAAGAGTATGGATATTTAATGTGTTTTGGGTACAATAAAGAACATGATGATTATCCTGTTGTGTAACAGGAAATGATCAGATGATAGTTGTCATTATTTGGAAGAAATGGCTTTGGTATTTTATGACTCAATTTTTATAACAATTGATGAAAAAGGCTCTGTAGTGATTTGAGGTGATATTGTTATTTAATGTACCAGATAAACAAATTTGATATTTATTACAACCAAAATAGTTGGTTCATATTTTTCATGCTAAAATAAGCTATCAATAGAGTTTCATTTTAAAAATATGAAATACATTTTTCCGTTTTAATGGGTTTTATTCACAGGGGCAAGTAAACCTACACATAGTTAAGCCACAAAGAAGGGTGTTTGAAAATACAATACTTCACTTTGATTGAGTAGGCCATTTTATTTTAACTGAAATGTCCTGGGAGGTAGTATCAATTTCTATCAGATTTTTATTCCTTGCAGATTTAATCTTCATTTCTGTTTTTAGAGTTTATTCTTTATGATCCATTTTTAATTTTATCTTATACCATTATTATTAAATATATTAGCACATTTGGTATTTCTAATTTTAATTGTAAATTACCACTTCTATAAGTGATCATTTGTTTCTAGAACTATTTTTTTCTTCATACCTTATTTTATTAACCATGGTTTTAAAATAATCAAATACAAATTTCTAGAATTATTAGACAAAATATAGTAAGCAGAAATAGCTGTTTTTACTGGTTTTGTTGCATTAAACAAACTACCCATTGAGTATAATTTTACCCTATGTATAACTATGTTATAATAATATGGTAATTAGGCACAGAAATGTTTGTAAAAATTACTTTATATTGTTTACATTATTTACAGTATTTTCAAATATTAATGGTTTATATAAAATTATAAATTAAGGGGAATAATTAGAAAGATCAGTGAAATTTAAATAAATATTCACAAATTAAGTACCATAAAATAACCACATAATTCAAATGTCCTTTTCCTGAAGGACTATCAATCCTAAATATGAAAACAGAGGTTAGAAAAAACATCCTTTAGGTATAATAACTTTAAATATTATCTTTGTTCCTAGCATTATAAAATTATCTTCTCCATTACTTGTTTTTAATATACTAACATCATAAAGAAATGGGGATGTGGTATCATTTATTTTTTTACTTTTTATATTAACTTTCAATCATAAAGATTCAAATATTGGTTCTCTAATGTCTACCCAACCCTTGCACAATTTTACATGATCCAGTAACACTAAGAGCATTTAGATGAATGGTTACTGTTTTAGCAACCTCTCTTCTTCAAATACTTAGCATGTTCATTTTCACTAAACCTGAAGACAATACTCACATTAACAACATTTTTATGTATTTGAGAAAACAACTATAACAATTATAAGTAGGTTAACTACCTGAGGAATAGTTCATACTGGGGAAAAATAAAATCAAAATATGTTTTTATTTTCCAATTAATTACTCTGATTATTTGAACAAATTAAGAATGATATGTAATTCCAGGATACAATATTATCTTTTCCATTTAAGGTTAGAAATATAACTTGTGATATTTTAATTTTGGTTAAACATTTACACATATTTTAGCTATTATATGAATATATGTATATGATACATAAAACTATTTTAGGTATTCTACATGGATGTACTTCCTATTACATAATTCATTTCATATATTCTATATTTTAAAAGACCATATTATATTTAAATATTTTTGAAAATATAATATATAAAGATAGCATAAAAATTTCCAGATTGTTGTGAAGCATCATATTTCATTTTATATAAAGGATACCATCCTAAATATTATATATATTTATAACAGTTCAACTTGCCTTAAACATTTTATATATATATATGTATGTGTAGTTCTAAGGATGTTTCTGATCTAATTCACACATGCATATTTTCAAATATATCCTAATTTGAGTTAAATCAATGTATTTTTATTTATATAAATACTCTTATTATTATTAATATGACATGAGATACTAGATATTATTAATATGACACGAGAGGACTCATTAGTGAAAATGAATATTTCGTGTCATACCATATAGCACCTTCATTGTGCAGAGTTGCTAAAACAGTATGAACAAACCTCCTAAGGAAAATTTGATATAGCTTTCCTATGCTTTTCCAGACCTATTTTCAACACTGCTAAAAGGGGGGAAAATTCAAGAAGGCACTGAAGAGACCACCTCACCAGAACCTGATGTTTCTTCTCCTCTGGATGTACATGCTGCAGCTCCATAGGAGCCAGGTTGGAAAAGTTTCTAGGAAAACAACATATGTATTTATAACATTTTTTTTAATGGAAAGATATTTTTGTATGGAAATATGTCATTTTAGGCCTCAGAGTTAAGTACATTAAAAAGTTCACATTTTAGTTTCAACTTAACATTTACTTCTTAAATTTTTTTAAATCAATAAAGAAACATTTGGCTTTTCAAAAATATGTTTGAAATGTAATGGTTTTAAAGCATGCAAAATTAGGTAATTTAAAAAGTCATGTGTCTGCTTTACATAAACCTAAAAAAAGAATGTCAAGCTGTTATGAATCCATTATAATGATAGAGTATGAAATTAAATTATAAAATTTATATCTAAATTTTCAAGCTCTTTAGTGTATATTACGTAACTGGCAGTGGATAATTTCTGTAATTCTTTTTTTTCTGTATTTCAAGCTCAAGGAAATGTATAATATTGCTCTTGGTTTTAAGTTCAAGTTTAAAAATAATAAGTATTCATATGTTCATTTCCTAAGCCTAGGAGAACTCTGGGATACAAACCAGGGTATTCCAAAATGACCTTGAAGGGATACTTTTTTTTAACGAAAACTAATTTCAGACCTAAATTTCATAGTCAACTTACTGTGCAATTGCACACCAGAACTTATTCCTCCTATCTAACTGTAACTTTGTATCCATTGCCCAGTCTCTCACTATCCACCCCCAGCCTCTGGTAACTACTGTTCTGTCCTCTACTTCTGTAAGATCAACTCTTGTAGATTCCACATATGTGTGAGATCATGCAATATTTGTCTTTCTGTTCCTCACTTATTTCATGTCCTCCAGGTTCATCCGTGTTGCAGCAAATGACAGGATTTCATTCTTTTAATGTTTGAATAATATTCTTTTGTGTATATATATGTATTTTTTTCTTTATCCATTCATCTGTTAGCTGTTGTATTCTATATTTCAAAATAGCTGGAAGAGAGGATTTTGAATGTTCTCACCACAAAGAAATGATAAATTTTTGAAGTATATGCTGAATGCTCTGATTTGATTTTTATTTAGTATATATATACAAAACATTGCACTGTGCCCCAAAATATGTACAATTATGTGTCAATTAAAAACAAAACAAAAACAAAAAGATTTTTAAATCCTAAATTTCAGATTTTATATATTAAATGCTTTTGAAAGTGTAGTGACTCTATTCAGAATATTGAAATGTGCTAGGGCTGATAGCCGTTCTGTGAATAGAAGATGCCCATAATGATTACAAGTGCAAATGATGTATTTAAAAACATAAGCAGTTAACACTATTAGTGAGACTAAACTGTCTAGTTATCAAAACTTATTCAAACATAAAGTAAATAACAATGTAGGGTTCTTTCCCTTTTATAATGAAAGCAAAGTTGACTTGTGTATGATAGAGTATGGTGTTGATTACTGTGGTCCTGGCTACTCGGTAGGTTGAAGCTGGAGGATTGCTTGAGCCTGGGAGGTTGAGGCTGCAGTGAGGCTAGCGGCCTATGTTATGCTGAAAAATAAATTGAAAAAAGTATCTGTAAAATGAAATTTAAAGGGATAAGAAAGGAATGAACTTGATATTTCAGAAATTATTGACATGTAAGATGAGTTTTGCAATTTATGATATATATATCAATAATGTTAATAGATCATAAATTGTATTATATCCATCAGTGAATAAACATGTTGTAATATAGTTATCCCTTTTTAGCTACTACATATTTTTCTATAAAATTCCTTGCAAAGTTACTTATATGTTGTCTTGATTAACTCTCCAAGAAAGAATGGTATGTACTCACCATCTGCTCTCACAAAGCCATGCTAGTTAGACTTTTGTCCCACCACTCCACCAAAACAACTCGACGCCAGATCACTTATAACACTCACGTTGTTTACTTTAAAACTTAATGTTAAACCCTCATCTTACATAATTTATCAGCAGCCTTTATCATACATAATAGCTGCCTGTTTTTTAAAACAATTGTATCACTTCTATATTTCACTTTTTTTTTTCTTTTTACCTTTTAAATTTCTCTGGCTGGTTTCTCTTCCATTGATCAGAAATTTGATTCAAATATTACCATATATGGTCTATATGGTCTTACTTAGTTTCAAGGCTTTAAATATGTCATTGGATCCTGAATTTGTATTTCAAGCCTTGACTTCTGCTCTGAACTCCAGCTTGTTCATTTAGTACTGTACCTATTCAACTGGCATGTCTATCAGGCATCTTATCCAACATACCTAAAACTGAACACCTTGGTCGGGCGCAGTGGCTCATGCCTGTAATCCCAGCACTTTGGGTGTCATAGCGGGTGGATCAAGACATATGTAGTTTTCTCATCTGTAAAATAACTCAATATTACCTATCTTTCTAGATTTTTGGGGCGGTTAAGTAAAATGAAAAGATAAGAGATCAAGAGATTGAGACCATCCTAGCCAACATGGTGAATCCCTGTCTCTATTAAAAATACAAAAATTAGCTGAGCATGGTGGCATGTGCCTGTAGTCCCAGCTACTCAGGAGGCTGAGGCAGGAGACTCGCTTGCACCCAGGAGGCGGAGGTTGCAGTGAGCCAATATTGCGCCACTGCGTTCCAGCCTGGGCGACAGAGTGAGACTCTGTCTCAAAAACAAACGAAAACAAAAACTGAACACTTTATCTCCCTACCTCGCTCTGTTTCTTCTACAGTTTTCATTGTTTTATATTTTCAGAATTTCAGTTATTCTAGATAAAAATTTGGAGTTCTTCTTAATTTTACTTTTTTTCAAACTGTATTTTCAATTGAGCAACAGATATCTGATTTTACCTTAAAAATATATCCAGAGTTTGATTGACTTTCACCACCACTATTGAACCAGTCTGGTGCATGATACCACCATCTTTCCCCTAGATTAATAAAATCATATTCTAAGTGGATTTTCTGATTCCATACTCACCTCCATACCAATAGTCTGTTTTCCTGTATAGACCTGTGCTGTACAATACGGAACTCCAGAGTTGACCGATTCCTTGAAATGAAGTAGTCTGCACTCACCCTGTGTTGTCTGAACTGTAAAGCCAGGCAAATTCCATCATCAGCTGACTCATACATGATCAAGGCTAACGAAGGTTGTGTAAGCCATGCATTCGAGTTATAATTGATTACTGGCTTACTCAAATATGTTACATGTGTTACTAACCCTACAAAATAAACCTGTGTTTCTTTGGTCAGGTCACATAACAATTTCATATGTAGTTTTCTCATCTGTAAAATGACTCGATATTACCTACCTTTCTAGGGTTTTTGGAGGGTTAAGTAAAATGATAAATTTAAAGCATTTAGTTCAGCACATTAATTACAGATTTACATTTTAATTAAATAATGAAAAATATATGTATCTGTAAATACCAATATAATTAGTAGATTGAAGTTGTGAAAATTAAAGGCTATAGGAAAGTGAAAAAGAATAAATATATGATCTTGTTACAGGTGATAAGCCTACATTGGTACGTTGTTATCAACCAGAGTTCATCATTTACATTAGGATTCACTCTTTTTATTGTACATTCCAAGGATTCAGATAATTTTAAAATACCATGTGTCTACCATTATAGTATCATACAGAGTATATTCCTTGCCCTAAAAATTCTCCATGCTCTGCATGTTCATCCCTCACTACTACTTATCCCTTGGCAACCACTAATCTTTTTCTGTACCACAATTTTTCATTTTCCAGAATGCTGTGTAGTTTCATTCATACAAAATGTAGCCTAAGATTGGCTTATTTCATTTAGTTATGTGCTTTAAGTTTATTCCATGTCTTTTCCCTATGTGATAGCTCATTTCTTTCTAGTGCTGCATAATGTTCCGTTGTGGATGTACCTGGGATTTTTGAAGATGGGATCCTGTACATATTTTAGATATTTTCCCCAACTATTTTAAAATAAGTATGCATGCAAAAACTTTTTTTTATTGCACTTTGGCAAAGTTTATCTTTGCATGACTCTTAAAATGGATATAGTCATCTAAAATTTGGAGTGTCTTATAGATCAGTTGTTTTCATATATACTTTACTTCTGTATATTCTATATGTTATTGACGACAATTTCTGTCCTTACTTGTCAGCTACCACATAAAGTTGATAGTGATTCTTTCACTCTCATTCTTTTATATTTCATATGTAACCTTGGCATAATTTTGGCTATTTTAAAACGTAGGAATCAGTACATTGTTTAAGCTGTATGAAGATGTCTTAGTAATTCTTATTGATGTACTTTTTCTTTCCCTGAAAGTCAGGAAAAGGAATATTAGATATGTTTTTGAATAGGCCAGCTTTATGGAAAAATGCTAAGTATTTAAAATGTAGTTACACTTTGATAAAAATAAATGAATAAAATCTTATATTATTATATAGATTCGTGGTAAAAGGAAAGTCCTTATATTTGATTAGTGATGTTTCCTCTATCTTCAGATATGCTTCCTTTCACCACAAACTCAAGACTCAAGAAATTTGTACATATATAGCAGATCTAAGATAAATGAAAATCTGGTCGCAGTTCTGTTTATCAAACCAAACACCTATACCTTATTGTCAGGATTGTTTGCTAAGTAAAAATTAATCTGTATTGATGTACCAGAGAATTGGAATAAGGTACAAAAGACTAAAGGGCCCCAGAAAAGATGGATTGCTTGAATTGAGATTGGCTTTACTCATCCTGCATTGTGTCTTTTGGCTGCATGCATCCTAAGTTGTGAGTGACTGGGACATTTGGAGGTTATGCCGTGGAGTCCTGCTATGCTGTTGACCGTCACCATGTAGGGCGTTTTGTTGTATGCCCTATATCCCTTTTCAGAATGCTCAATAAAATCAGTGTTAGGTGAATCCTATTGTCTGTTGCACTTGATTGCTAAATCAAACCCAAGAACATTGCTGCAGTTTTACAAGTGTATACCAGGTCCAAGGTAAATGAGAATCTGGCCCAGTTACTGATTGATAAATAGAGAAAAAAAAAAAGTAAGTTTTTTTTTCACTTGTTTTGAATTTAATTCTAATAAAAATTTAACTTAAATTATAAAAACAAAAAATTATTACATAAAGCAAAAATAGCTATTAGCAGCCAAAGGTGTGCAGCATATACAAAGGCAGTATAAAACTGGCTGTTGAAAGATGGGCTGTGAATTCAAAATTTTGCAGTATTATTTATTAACTGTGTGATTTGGGACATATTACCTAACCACTCTATGCCTTAGTTTCTTTATTTGTAATGTTGGGTTAATAATAATTAATGACATGATGGGACTTTTTGAGAATAGAGTGAGATTTTTATAAAAAGTGTATATAACATTGCTGTGTAAAGTTGTCTATTAGCACATGAAATCTCTGTACATAATAAGGATTGTAAGCAGATGATACAGGGTTCCAATGGGTAATAATTTAAATGACTAAGTAATATTAAAAGGTGGGAAATGTATGTGGGGAATGTATTTATTCCTTAAATACTTGACTAAATGCAAATACATTTAAAAATCACATTTATTTTATTTCTCTAACTTCTATTTAAATGTCAGTATTTTCACTACTTTCTCCTCTGCTTTTCCTCTACTACTTAAACTTACTCTCTCTAGGACATCTCATTTGTGACCTCCATGACCTTAGAAGGTTAAATACTTATCAAAATCTTTTCTATAACCCAGACTTTTTTTTCTGAGGACCAGCACCATTTTCCCAATTGACTACTAAAAATTAAAGTCTTAACATTAAACCTTTTGTATTCACAAATTCAACATTCATAGCTTTGAAGTCTTTGTGTCGTTACTTTTCCTTAAAATTTATCCTTTCCGTGCAGTGTCCTCTAACAAAGTTCTGTTCAGGGAGACCTCACTTTTAAAACTTACATTAAGTTGTCATTATCTCAAGTTACTGTGTTTAGCAGACATTAAAGGATCTTGGAAACCTGGTGTGTGCCACTTTCCCAGGTTCATATTGCATCTTTCCTCATTAGCCTGATGTTCCAACCACAAGGCCCATCTTAGCATCTCGTAATCTCTCATGTGCTTCTGTATACCTATGAGAGGTTCTCTCATTCTCTAGTTCTTGGTTTGTCCAAGAGTACTCATGCACTAGTTCAAATACTAATGCCATTGCCTCACCTATTAAGTCTAGGACCTCTTAGGCAGAGTCTCTGGGCCCCTGTAACAACCTTTGCACAATCCTGGTATACTGGTGTAACCCTCATTGTCCTTGATTTTCTGAAGGATACTGAGTTGCATTTCTCTCTTTCATGAGGTTGTGAAGTCAGGTACTGTTTCTTTTTCTCAGTTGTAATATATTAGTTCATGTAAAAATTACTGTGAGTATTGGATTTTTAAGGTTGAACCAATGAAACAATGAAACAATGGAAGTTGAAGAGAAATGAATCATCATTATTCATGGGTGGTAATCTTCCAAAGATACCTTTATGCTTAATATCTAATTATCTGTTATGAGCCTCCTGATTCTATAAAATTATATTTGAGTATTGATGTTTCGGTGTATATGTCCAAGTTCAACTTTATCCACTTTTCATTACTATATGTATTTATATTGCTATATACACATCATAATTGCCTTTTCCATGATGATATGCCAGTTTTTTACTAGTGTCTATTATGTCTATCTAGATCTTCATTATTAAACATTGAAATATTTTTATTGGAATTTGTTATTTAAGAGAATTTGTGATGGCTGATAATTTTCATTTAACCCAACTTTTTCTTTTATTCTTTTTCTGTTTATTGTTTATGAATTACATATTAGTGTTGACTTCATTGCTTTTTTTTACTTAGTTAAGAATTGATATTCAGTGTTGGCAGTGGAATTATGATTGTAAAAAAAAATTCTTATTCCTTAGTTGCTTCACTGTTATGGATTTTATTTTCAAGAAAAAAATAATTGAGAAACTCTCCAGTAGAAAGCAGGTTTTCTCCTGCATGGTCAGTAATAGTCTGCCAACCAGATATTAGCCCATAGCCTATACTTTTTATACTGTAATACTTTTTACCTATTGATTTAATTCTTTGTTCTAACATACTTTATACCATATTAGTGACATAAAGAAATCAAAATGTGCCTTTAAGTTTTTTATTTTAGTATTAATTGAAGATAAAGTTATTTGATCAATCAGTAACATTTACAACATAATCATTACTATCAACTCAGTTATTAATGCCCCCTAGTAAAAAGCCATATAACTCTTTGCTAAGAGAATTCAAGTATTTCAGAAACAATCTCTGACAGCAAGATGCTTATTTTATATATTCTATTAAGAATATAAACTCTATAATAATCATCACCATCATAATTCTGGTTTACTAGTATCATTTTATAGTTTATTATCTTCACTTGCAGAGATATGTCATAACATCTTAATAATAACCAGAGGGAGCCATATTGTGTCCTTTATGGTCCAATATAGACCTGAAAGTCAGGTAAGTTGAAGCAACTAATTTGATTTTTATTTGAATGAGAGTGCTGAGGCTGTGGATTAAATCATATATTTTGAGTAAAATTTCCAAGTTATATTATGCAGTTTCTCCTTTGTTTATAAAACCAGAGGACAATACACTACAGAGCATGTTATAAATGCAAACGGAGTAGCATAGGTCATACATTATAGCAGTTGAGAGACAGAAGCCACCTCTGTGGCCTGCAGCAGCCATGAAAATTAGCCTGGTCTCCAGGAAGGGATAAAGATAGGAGTCAAGGACATGACTTCCTCTTTCTCAGCAACCTGGGAAACTATGGTGTACTTGGTTTGAGCTAAGGGCAGACAAGGCGGATATACATAATCTTGATAATTAAGATTCTTGGAAAATTCAATTATTTCTCATCACCCAGACTGGGTACTTGTCCTCTTGTTCTCCATTGTAGTAGGAAGAGACCATCATCATTAAGCATTCCTCACTACACCCATCCAGACAAGAAGGTGAGCTACATGTGGTCCGACACGTGTTGAGTAGCTTGATAAGCACTGCCTAGTACAGTGCCTAGCACCAAATAGCTGTTTTCTACACTTACTTTCTGCTATAGTTTGGATGTGTCTTGTTCCCACTGAAACTCATGTTGAAATATAATTGCCAATGTAATGGTATTGTGAGGTGGCAGGGTTATTTAAGAGGTGTTTGGATCATGAAGGCTCTACCCTCATGAAGGGATTAGTGCAGTTCTCACAGGGCTAGGTTAGTTCTTGTGCCGAGTTAGTTCTTGTGAGAGTCAGTTGTTATAAAGAGGTTTGGCCCTCTTCGTTTCTCTTTTCCTTGTGCTTTTTGCCCTTCTGCCATGTTATAACTCAGTATGAAAGCCTTCAAGAGAAGTTGTTTCCATGCTCCAAAATTGTGAGCAAAATACAGTTCTTTTTTTATAAATTACCCTGTCTCAATATTGTTAATAGCAACTGAAAGTGGGTTTTCTATTACCCAGTGTTAACAATATTTGACCTTTGTCAGATGCATGGTTTGCAAAAGTTTTCTCCCATTGTGTGTAGGTTGTCTATTTACTCGGTTGATAGTTTTTTTTTTGACAGAAAATCAAATACTGCATGTTGTCACTTACAATTGGGAGCAAAATGGTAAGAACACATGGACAGATAGAGGGGAACAACATGGTAGTATGCCACAGTGTCTGTCTGTGGAGGGTGGGAGGAGGGAGAGGATTAGGAAAAATAACTAAAGGGTACTGGGTTTAATACCTGGGTGATGAAATAATCTGTTCAACAAACCCCCGTGACATGAGTTTACTATGTAACAAACCTGGCACAAGTACCCCTAAACTTAAAAGATTTTTAAAAATTAAAACATTTAACATAAAGAAATAACCCAAAAAGAACAATATTTGAGTTAAAGATTTCCTGGGTTTTTCATAGACTATGTTTTTCTAGTATATCATGATGCTAAGTTAGATTTTCTATCCTGTATCGTAAGCTAACCAAAGAGTTTATTTTTTTTAAAAAATGAGAAGTTAATTAGGTAATTCAATTTAGTATTTATATTGCTAAAAAATAAAGATTAAAGATGCACATTTCTAATTATGTGATCGCTATCTATTGAGATGTTTTATTTGGAAATTCACTTAGCATTTGTATTATTGAAAGTGGCAAGTCAATTCCCAGAACCGTCACCTTTCCTTTTTCCAGGCTTTTAAAATTGCCTTAAAAATTACACAAATAGTACATGGTAGCACAAAAATACTCACATAATACCAAAATCTATGAAGTAAAGTGTTAAGTTTATGGCTCCTGCATACATTTATAGAAGAAACTTGACTTTTCTCTTTCCAAGTCTTCTTTTTAAACTAAAGCAAGCCAATTCTACACTCTTTTCTGTGTTAAAGTTTGTTATCTGTCTTTTAGGCCCTTTTAAAAAAATAAAAATGGTTTAATTAGATCCCATTTGTCAATTTTGGCTTTTGCTGCCGTTGCTTTTGGTGTTTTAGACATGAAGTCTTTGCCCATACCTATGTCCTGAATGGTACTACCTAGGTTTTCCTCTAGGATTTTTATGGTATTAGGTCTAACATTTAAGTCTCTAATCCATCTTGAATTAATTTTCGTATAAGGAGTAAGGAAAGGATCCAGTTTCAGCTTTCTACTTATGGCTAGCCAATTTTCCCAGCACCATTTATTAAATAGGGAATCCTTTCCCCATTTCTTGTTTCTCTCAGGTTTGTCAAAGATCAGATGGCTGTAGATGTGTGGTATTATTTCTGAGGACTCTGTTCTGTTCCGTTGGTCTATATCTCTGTTTTGGTACCAGTACCATGCTGTTTTGGTTACTGTAGCCTCGTAGTATAGTTTGAAGTCAGGTAGCGTGATGCCTCCAGCTTTGTTCTTTTGACTTAGGATTGTCTTGGAGATGCGGGCTCTTTTTTGGTTCCAAGAGCTTCTGCACAGCAAAAGAAACTACCATCAGAGTGAACAGGCAACCTACAGAATGGGAGAAAATTTTTGCAATCTACTCATCTGACAAAGGGCTAATATCCAGAACCTACAAAGAACTCAAACAAATTTACAAGAAAAAAACAAACAACCCCATCAAAAAGTGGGCAAAGGATATGAACAGACAGTTCTCAAAAGAAGACATTCATACAGCCAACAGACACATGAAAAAATGCTCATCATCACTGGCCATCAGAGAAATGCAAATCAAAACCACAATGAGATACCATCTCACACCAGTTAGAATGGCAATCATTAAAAAGTCAGGAAACAACAGGTGCTGGAGAGGATGTGGAGAAATAGGAACACTTTTACACTGTTGGTGGGATTGTAAACTAGTTCAACCATTATGGAAAACAGTATGACGATTCCTTAAGGATCTAGAACTAGATGTACCATATGACCCAGCCATCCCATTACTGGGTATATACCCAAAGGATTATAAATTATGCTGCTATAGAGACACATGCACACGTATGTTTATTGCGGCACTATTCACAATAGCAAAGACTTGGAATCAACCCAAATGTCCATCAGTGACAGACTGGATTAAGAAAATGTGGCACATATACACCATGGAATACTATGCAGCCATAAAAAAGGATGAGTTTGTGTCCTTTGTAGGGACATGGATACAGCTGGAAACCATCATTCTCAGCAAACTATCGCAAGAACAGTAAACCAAACACCGCATGTTCTCACTCATAGGTGGGAACTGAACAATGAGATCACTTGGACTCAGGAAGGGGAACATCACACACCGAGGCCTATCATGGGGAGGGGGGAGGGGGGAGGGATTACATTGGGAGTTATACCTGATGTAAATGACGAGTTGATGGGTGCTGATGAGTTGATGGGTGCAGCACAGCAACATGGCACAAGTATACATATGTAACAAACCTGCACGTTATGCACATGTACCCTAGAACTTAAAGTATAATAATAATAAATAAATTTAAAAAATAAATAAATAAATAAATAAAAATAAAAAAGGGCCAGTTCTGCACAGTTTTCTGCATGTTGCTTTTATCTCACGTGAGAGACAACCATCTATATCACCATATACTGATCTATCCATGTTTCACCTTCCTTCTTTCTCTTATACCCCATATTCAAACCATTAGCAAATCCTGTCCAGTGAATCTTAAAGCAGAGTCGTTATTTGTGTTGCTGCTCTTCTAATCCAGGCTTTGTCTCCTTTCCCCTGGACTGTTTCAATAGCACTTTTTTTTTTTTTTGAGACGTGGTCTGACTCTGCCACTCAGGCTGAAGTGCAGTGGCACAATCTCAGCTCACTACCACCTCTGCCTCCTTCACTTAAGGGATCCTCCCACCTCAGCCTCCTGTGTAGCTGGGACTACAGGCATGTGCCACCACACCTGGCTTATTTTTTTTTTGTAAAGACGAAGTCTTGCTGTGTGGCCTAGGCTGGTCTCAAACTCCTGGGCTCAAGTAATCCACCCGCCTCTGCCTCCCAAAGTGCTGGGATTACAGGCATGGTCCACCACACCCAGCCTTCAATAGCATCTTAACTGCTGTCCCTTCCTCACTTGCCTCAAGACAGCCAGCAGGATGACCCACCTAAATTGTAAGCCAGATCTTGCCATTCCTCGTGGCAAAAACTCTGCAGTGGTTCAACGTATTATTAAGAATAAAAGCCAAAATCTTCTCAAAAGCCTGCCACAGCTTTGGTGATCTTCCCCAATATCTCTTTGAACTCAGTTCTTAACCACTTCCTGTCTTACACACTGAGTCCTTGTCACACTGGCCCCTTGCTGTTTATCATATAAGCTGTGCTTGCTCCCAACTTGTGTTTTTTGATCTTACTCTTTCCTCTTCCTTTAATGCTCTTACCCCAGACTTTTTTGTGGCTTGCACAAAAGTTTCAAATATCACTACACAGGGAGAAGTGCTCCCTGATTATCTCACATAAAGAACACCTCCCTCATTCACTCATGGCTCCTTTACTGAACCTCACTTTCTATTTCTTTAGAGCACTTTTTACCAACGATATTTTTATAAGTTTTTAAAAATCCTTTTCTTTCCAAACAAATTATCACCAAATAAAAGTTTGTGAAAGCAGAAATTAGTCTTCAATTTTTACTGATGTACATTCTACGTCTAGAATGCTGTCTGGCACATAACAGGTTCTTAATATTTATCAAGTGAATTATTGAATGATTTGACTAATGAACTATATTAACATCTGTAATATATTTCAAAGTATAGATAAAACATAATTATCTATTCACTTATTGGAGATCTTTGTCTCTAATATTTTACTGAGCTTTACAGAGTTAGAACACTGCTCAGCGAACGTTCTTGTGATGTATTTATGTAGAACATGTTTCTGCTAGTAGAAATGCTGTATCAAAGAATATGAACATTTTAAATTTGATATGTGCTGACATGGTACCCTCCAAAAAGACACATCACATGTGTCTTTACTGAGTATTTTTTTTTTTTGTCTATGGACATGTTATATCTCTTTTCATTTACTTGGATTTCCATATAGTTTAATATGAATTTTATTTGTATATGTGCATAGACTTGATATTTATTCATACTATAGCTTTTCAGTATCCATGCAAGGGATATTTATGGTTTTCATTAATGCATATCCTCCAAGGAAGCAGAGGGAAACAGTTTTTGGTGTGTGAAGAATTTCCACTAAAGTTACAGAAATTAGGTTTATTTCTGTTTAATATTTGTACTCCGAGTGTTTTCTTAATTCATTTTTGGTAAATTTCAAGACTAATGGCAAAAATGAATGTACAGTACTAAAAAAAGATACTGTGCTGATGCATTTGTAAAAGCAGACAGAAATTTTAACATAAAGATTGAGGTTGGCACTGTTTATTGAATAATCTTTATTTTAACCTTCATGGATGGAATTCAGTGATTTAAAAATATATATAATGAACAAAAACTCATTATCCATGTCAGTAAGCCTAATATTTCCTACCTTCTAACACATTATGCTAATAACTTTTCAGATGAATGCGTTTTAATTAAAAACAGTTGTCAGTTGAAAAGCATTACTCACAAGTAGGAACAAATACAAAGTGTGGTTTTTGTGATATGAAAAATACTTTGAAGAAATCAACTGAGAATTCATTTGTTGGTAGCTCTGAGGGATAAAAAATGTTTAGAACACATCCTTTTTTATAGTTATGCGAATTTATATTCAGTATGAAATGGAATAAATATGCTCTCTGAATTCCTGAGTAAATATTTCAGCAGATTAGTGTCAAAAGGCTGCTTAATTGAAAAATATTCCATAGTGTAAAAAGAACATGAGACAAAATTTTAGAGCATCATTTAATAAGTATGAATCTCTTCATATGTATATTCCTAAGCTTTCTGAAAAAGTAACAATCCATACACACAGAGAAGTGGTTCACAGATTGGTAATTAAAAGAAAATTCTCCCTTCATATTCTCCCCTCTTCCAGTAAGTTGTAGAGAAAGCACTCATAAGAGACACATAGGTCGTATTAACTAATCCTGATGGATGAATTAGAAAGTCTAAGTGTGCCCAGATAGCTATGATCCATTGAATTGACTAAGATACTGTTAGTCCAGCAGAATTCAAATGGAAACAATAACACTCCTACCCCAAAGCTGGAATACAACTGTCAGGTTTTTGAGCTTTTGGGTGGAGAACTGATGGACTCAGCTGGCATTTTCATTCCATCTACTTAAAGGTATGACTTTGGAATAAAAAGACGATATGTGAAGTGAACACCATGCCACAGAGCTTCAGATTCCTTAAAGAGAGGCTCCTGACAAGCTGCGAGAGACATTTTACAAAGATCTGGAAGCATTTATTTGGCAAGAGAAGTTGATCAGAAAGGCATTAAAATAAAATTTAATACAAAGAGAAAACGTTGTCCCAAGACACAAACCCTGAGACAGAAGAGAAAAATAAAATATATAAAAAATCGAGGCTGGGTGCGGTGGCTCATGCCTGTAAATCCCAGCACTTTGGGAGGCCGAGGCGGGTGGAACACGAGGAGTTCAAGACCAGCCTGGCCAAGATGGTGAAACCCCGTCTCTACTTAAAATACAAAAATTAGCCAGGCGTGGTGGTACGTGCCTGTAGTCCCAGCTACTCCAGAGGCTGAGGCAGGAGAATCACTTGAACCAGGGAGGCGGAAGTTGCAGTGAGCCGAGATTCCACCACTGCACTCCAGCCCTCCAGCCTGGGCCACAAGAGCGAAACTCTGTCTCAAATAAAAACAAAAACAAAAACAAAAAACATCTGAACCACAATGATGAAAAAAGTTAAAATTGGATGAAGTAAAATACAGACTTAACTGAAAGTATATTGAACAAAGCAGAAATGTGCTGGGTGATTCAGAAACTTTTAAAATAAGTATTTACAGGGAATCATTGAAGAAAATTTGTATAACAGCAATGTAATGGCATTAGTGAATCAAAATATGAGATCCAGAAAGGAGGAATATCTACAAAGTTGCTGAGAATTTCAAGATATAAAGGAGAAAAATAGGTGTTTACAATGTTGGATGGCTAAAAATATAACTATGCTAGACAGAGGTTCTCAATTTAATTTTGAAAATTTTGACAAAATAATACAAAATTGGACTTCTGATATCTGGAAACCTTTTTATATATGCAGAGGCAAGCTTTACTTAGTTTTAATAAAACTTTTCAATTTCATAGTATAGATAATTTGTAACTGGGAATATATCAGAGACTCAGAGAATCTTGTAACTGAAGTTTTGTATACTAGAAGTTACAAAATTTCAATCAACTGTTAATTTCTGTCAACTTAGCCCTGATTGGTGTTGTGAAAATAATGGAATCCTTGAGCATAAATAATCAAGTAACATGGGAGTTCTCAGAAGCTAAGAAAATAAGGGGGCTCGGAAAAGTAATGATTTAATTCTGTTAACTTTTAGCCTGAATAAAGAGAGGTATTCTAATGACCCATGCCCCACATGTATTGAAAACATGTTGTTATATGTTTCTTTTTACTTATTTGGCATTACTTTTTATTGCCAAATACAATTCAATTGTGTGACTGTATTACATTTTATCTATGCATTCATCAGTTGATGACATTGGGTTTTTTAAATTACATGTGGAAATACCCCCATAACTGAAATATTTGACCAAAAGACATAGAGAAAATGTAGTAAAGTTGCTTCTCATAGCAACTAGCTTAAGAATTCCTAAAGTCTCAGCAGTGCGAGTTTATTGGACTATACTTTGTATTTTCCAAAAATGTGACTCAACTACTCATTGAATATTAGATTCTTTCTCCATGCTCTACTGTTGTGTCTTAACCAGCCTGGTCGACATGGTGAAACCCCATCTCTACTAAAAATACAAAATTAGCCAGGTGTGGTGGCACATGCCTGTAATCGCAGCTACTTGGGAGGCTGAGGCAGTAGAATCACTTGAACCTGGGAGGCGGAGGTTGCGGCGAGCTGCTATCCCGCCATTGCACTTCAGCCTGGAAGACAAAAGTGAAACTCTGTCTCTAAATTTAAAAACAAACAAACAAAAAAACCAAAAACACTTGCCTTTCAGTTCTGCCATTTGTTAATTCTCTGACTTTGGGATGTTAGATTCAACTTCCGTAAAACTCAGTCTCCTTATATGTAAAATGTGAATAATAATATTGCCTACCTCATAGGATTTTTGTGAGAACTAAAGGTTATATTGCAAAAGTCTCTAGTACAGTGATTTTATTCATTCAATAACTACTGTTAAACTATTGATTACAATAACATTCAATGATTTTCATTGACTTGCACTGGTTATTTGCATGGTATTCTTATTGTTAGAGCTTTTATATTACCCCACAGAAGCTCTGTACCCATTAACAGTCTTTCTTTCCTCCCATCTCAAGAACTAGGCAAACAGTAATCTACTTTCTGTTTTTATAGATTTGCCTATTCTTGGCATTTTGTATAAATGGAATCATATAATATATGTGGTCTTCTGAGTCTGGCTTCTTCCACTTAGCGTAATTATTTCAGGACTCACCCATGTTGTTGTGTGATCATTTTTACTTGTTTAGTATTCCTTTTTATTCTCAAATACTATTCAATTGTAAGACTATATCACATTTTTTCTAGTATGAGTAAAGTCACTGTGAACATTCATGTACAAGTTTTTGTGAAGAGTATGTTTTAAATTCTCTTGAGTATATACCTAAGAATAGAATGCCGGGTAATTTGGTAACTCTATGTTCAACATTTTGAAAATTTTCCACTGTTTTCTAAAGTGACTGTGCCAGTTTACATTCCCACCAGAAATGCTTGAGTGTTCCAGTTGCTCCACATTTTCACCAATACTTGTTATTGTCTGGTGTTTGTTTGTAGGCATCCTAGTAAGTGTAGAGTGGTTTTACATTTTGGTTTTGATTTATGTTTCCCTAATGGCTAATGGTGTTGATAGCTCTTCATATGCTTATTATCCATTTGTCTATTTTCTTTAGAGAATAGCTATTCCAATTATTTGCCCATTTTAAAATTGGGTTATTTTTCTTTCTGTTGTCTAGCTGGCAGAATACTTATACATTCTGGATACAAGTCCTTTATCAGATGTGTGAATAACAATTTTTTTCTATTCAATGGGTTGTCACTTTCTTCATGGCATAATTTGAAATGCAGATATTTTTAAAGTGAAATTAATCTCTTTTTATTATAGTATTTTCCTTTTGATGTCGTATCTAAGAAATCATTGACTAATCCCAAGTGACAAAGATTTACTCCCATAAATTCTTTTAAGATTTTTATAGTTTAGCTTTTATATTGAAATCTATGAACCATTTTTCATTAATTTTTGTGTATTGTGTAAGAAAGGGGTCTGACTCATTTTTCTGCATGTGATATCCAGTTGTCCTGACTTGTTTTTCGGTAATAAATACATTGCTCAGGAAAGAGAAAAACAACAACAAAAAAATCAAAACCAAACATAGAAAAAGACAAAAAAGAGGACCACTTCTGCTTGGAGAGATTAGAGAAAATTTACTTAATATGTAGTATTTGAAGTATTTGAAAGTTTGCCAAAATGTGAATAGAATTTGAATGAGTAGAGAAAAATATTAGGCAAGAGAATTATATGCATAGCTGGAGAATAGAAAGTGCCAAAAAGTTAAAATAACTATTTCATTTTGGCAATAATATACTTTATAGAGAATCTGGAACCTAACCATAAACACACCTTGAGAAAATGATGTAAGTACGAGTTAATGTCTTTGAGAAGTGCCTCAAAGTTATTTTACCCGGGAGGCAAATGAGCTGGTGTATCTGTGAACCAGTTCTTCAGAGTACTTTGGTAAGGATTATTTTGAGATATGTGGCCTGCATTTAGTTCATGTGGTTGGGGTCTGAGACCTGATGCAGAGTGGAAAGTGGTCTTGGAGAATGATTTTTTCTTTATTGGAGGTGAGAACTATTAGTGAGTTTATAGTCAGTATCTTCATCTTCCCTCATCTTTTTTCTGGGCACATCATGGTCTGTTAGCCAGTTCCAGAGATCTCTGTGCCTTAGTACTCTCTGGTTGCCACCCAAGCTTGGCTTCCCATTTTGCCACTGTTGGCAATTGCATCAACCTTCCCTCTTAGAGTTAAGTGTTGCCATCTGGCCTCCGCTATTCTTAAACCTCATCATTTCTACTGAAACTAGGGAATGATTTCATAAGCAGATCCTACCCCAATCTTCAAATATAGTCTACAAAGTACGAAAAAGACTGAGTTTTCATGATGGAGTGTCCTCATTAGCACATTTCTCTTTTGCTTTAAGGAAGAGTTTGTCTTTAGGACCATCACAGGAACATAGCCAGCTGGTGGATTCTCTAGTGTTATTTAATAAATCCATGTCACTATGTCTTTGAATCTTTTGACCCCTTCATCAAAACTTTATACAGGTATTTTTAACTCCTTTATTCTAGATCATTATTTTATCTACATACTTCCAAGAAGCATGCTAATAGCATTTCATAGCCGATTTCAGCTGCTGTTTAATTCTGAGTCATAGGTGAATAATCTCATATCAAACAACTCTGTCTTACCTGGCCTTCCATCGTTCTCTCCCTTTCCACTAGTCTTGAGATCCATTCCCAGACATGGTTTCACAGTTCTTGCCAGTTCATATTAGCCAGGCCTTGCAGGTCTTTTGATGAACAATCCCTTCCCTCACAATGAAGGGAGAAAACCTTTATAGCTGGATTAAACTGAGAATTGACTCTAATAGTTGGCCTAGAAGTCTTAAGAAGAGAGGGAAGGAAGAGCTTGAAGAAGGCAGGTTTCATCTTGCCAGACATCTGAGGTAAGGCCTCTGAATGTCCCCCAGGCAAAGGGAGGCTGCTGTCCTCTAGCAAGAGTGATTGAGCCACTTTTGTAGGTCCACATGTTTTAGGGAAATCTGGTACTCAATATATATTAATATATATCCATCTCTATTCAATAACTTAGAACCTTATCCATCTGTCACTTACTTAAGAGATACAATGATACTGCAGATTCATTCTTCTTTGCAGTTTGCTTGATTGCACAGTCAGATCCTGATCTTGGTTTGCATTCCTATTTGTCTTTTGGGTCAGGAGAAAAGCGTCTTTATAGATGCTATTATGAAAGCTTTGTATTTCACACCATACTGTGACTTGGAGGTTGGCTAAATTGAGTGTGTCATTTTTTGCTTTGCTTAGTACATTGATGGCACTTAACAATAACCGCTGTCTTTTAATTTCCTTTGCTATAGAAAAGTAACTTTCTCCAGTCCTAGATATTTTGCATAAACTAGCACAGCCTTTCTACCTGTGTGATATTTCAGTTTACCACAGGTAAGAATGTTGGCAATTGAGATAATTCAGGATGTTAGCCGTTATCACATCCCACTTACCACCAGCGGCGGAGTCCTTGTTACCGTTTGGCCAGTGAGTAATAGAAGCATTAGGATACCAGGTTCCTAGAATAATTTTCATACCAATTGTTTGAGTTGCAGTTTCCCCATAGCTGATGCTGAGATAGGAATTTTAAGTGCAGGTAGTTTGTTTGGGAGATTCGGGGAGCATGGGTTGGGGAGGGGAAGTGATACAGAAAAAGGATGGCTGCAATAAAGGGTGCTCTATTAAGCTACTTAACACCATTGATTAAGTGGAGCCTATTCCTACCAGGACATTTGAGGAAATCACATAAAACACGTCTCGTGTACTAAATTCCATTAATTATTTGCTGAGGGCTTTTCCTCTAGGGATGTTGATTCCTCAGCACTTTCTGACCTGATGTGTACACAGACAGAGAAGCCTTCTGCAGTTTTGATGGAGAAGAAAAACCCAGCCTTCACACGCAGAGCTGATGTTAGAGCATCCTGAAACGTCTAAGGAAATGGGCAGAGCTCTGACGGCATCTCCCACAGAACAGTGAAATTAAAGTTAATTGGTGTCAGACCATGAAAAGCATTGAATGCCATTCAAGGAAGTATTTAGACCTGATATTCTCTAAAGCAGCAAAGGAAGTATTTAGACCTGATATTCTCTAAAGCAGAAATGTAACACGATAAGAATTGTGCTTTAGGATAGTTACACCAAAGTAGTGTGTAGAATGGATTAGAGAACAGAAGCTGGAGTTGAGAGTGTCATGGAGGAGGAATAACAATGATGTTCTTCATCCTGTTTCCGGTGCTCACTGGGAATTGCTCCCGTTCTAATACTAAACCCACTTTTAGACGGCTTCGCCAGATAACATTCTGAGCCCACTCCAGCAAAAGAATTTCAGATAAAGAGATTCCATTTTCAAAAGAATTGAGAATTTAGTCAGAGAGTTAGAAAATTTGAACTGTCCCCTTTAAGCTTAAATATTTTTTTTTGTTTTTGTTTTTTAGCTAAAACAAATTAGCCTTATATGCTCTGAAACAGCCTCATATAAGGAGAACCAACATTGACCTTGCCTGCACTTGCTATTTTACTGTACTTTTTTATTCACCTCTAAGTGCCCTTTGAATCCCATTTAGTAATTCATCATTCTCAGTGGCAGGTTAGCAAACACAAAGGAATAGAAATTAGATGAGTAAGAGAAAAACAAATGAAAAGGAGGGAGCATGCCAGATATGGTGGCTCAACATCTGTAATCTCAGCACCTTGGGAGTCTGAGGCCCGCGGATCGCTTGAGCCCAGGAGTTTGAGACCAGCATGGGAAACATGGTGAAACCCTGTCTCTACAAAAAATACAAAAAGTAGCTGGGCATGGTGGCATGTGCCTGTAGTCCCAGCTACTTGGGAGGCTGAAATAGGAAGATTGGAGAATTGCTTGAGCTCAGGATGCAGAGGTTGCAGTGAGCTGTGATAGTGCCATTGCACTCCAGCCTGGATGACAGAGTGAAACGCTACGTCAAGAAAAAAAAAAAAAAAAAAAAAGACTGGACGGGGAACTAAAGAGAACACTTTTCTGAATAATCTCAAACAACCTAAAGGGGTAAAAACTAAGCAAAGAAAACGTTTTCATTTGCTCAACACTAATCTAGCAATAGTGCATTAATTTGTCATTTTCTCATAGAACATCAATAAACCGAAACAAATTAGGCTAACTCGGATTTCCATACCCTCATGCACAAATTTAATTCCCTACAGATCTGTAGCCGCATTCAACTATTTCTGGGACTTACAGTCAAAACCCCTCTTCTTTTCATCTTTCCAATGTTGAGGACTTTGTTACTGGGTCAACTGTGAATAGCCTTTCTTCTTTATTTTGGAAAAATTCTCTATCAGTGTATACTTTTTATTGTTACATAATTCAATGAAAAGACTTCTGTAGGGTTTAGCAGTTTACCATACATGGCTGGGTATTTCCATATCTACAGTGGAGGCAACTTGAGTCCATTTCCAGAAAACTCATCATCGGTCATGCAGTGGAACTCTGTTGTCTCCTGCTCCTTACACAAAAGTGAACAGATAGGGCCAGAATACAAATTGGTGGGAATAAATACTGTGGTTTCATTTGTGATCTCTGCTACACATGTTTATGTAAAGTAAATAACATCTTTGATCAGCTTTTATAAAACTCTGGCTTTGAGTAAAATAATATCATATTTCCAAGATACTTTAAATCTGTTCTTCAATTTGCCACAATGAGAAGGAAGCTCAGTCTTTTCATGTGCCTTTACCCAGACATCCAAGTCTCTAGAATGGTTTATTTATGTATAAAAAGTGAGATCCAATAGTCTTTTGAAAATTAAAAATACACATTATTTTTAATATTTGTGGGTCCTAGTAGGTTTATGTATTATAGGTACATCAGATACTTTGACACAGGTTTGTAATGCATAATAATCACATCATGGTCGATGGGATATCCATCCCCTCAGGCATTTGTCTTTTGTGTTTTAAGCAATCCAAGTATGCTTATTCATTATTTTAAGATGTACAATTATTATTGAAGATCCAGTAATCTTGTCACTCTGTGGAAAAGAGGTGGCCCCTGAGGCTGGAAGGTCCAATCACAGCAACCTGTTAAAACTGGTTATTTCAGTGCCACATTATCATCATCGGTCTATGCAAGTCCTCTCTTGCCTTTATTTATTATTCAATACTGTTTTCTACTCGCATTCCTCTTTGTTCATCTTAGACAACTGTTCTACTGTGTTTGAGGGGGAAACTTTAATTTGCATGTATTATTAAACAATGTGAATTGTTTTGTGACTATGTTATTTTGGTTTTTATAAATGACATTGTACCGTAGATCTGATTTTGATCCTTACTGTTTTTTCATCATCACTTTGTTTTACGATCTGTGTTTGTTGCTAGGTGTACATTGACTCTTTTAACACTGATTGATGCAAATGTTTCACTGTTTAGATCCACTACATTTTATTTATCCCTAATGATTATCTCCAGTTTCCAGTTACTACAAAACATGCTCTGATGAATGTACTTACCTGTTTCCAGTTATAGACTTGACAATTCTTTCCCTGGAATATATGTATTTGTGAGTGTGTGTATGCATGTGCACGTTGTGGGGTATATGCATACTCAAGTGCTAGCAGATTGCTCTCTGTAATGGCTGCAAAAGTCTACTCACTTCATCAGTAGTATTGTCAAAAGAAAAACTTCAGCTGAATTAAATTTAAAGGAGTTTAATTGAGCAATGCACAATTCACGAATCGGGCAGCCCCCAGAATCACGGAAAATTCACAGACTTCAGGGATGTCTCATGGTCAGAAAAAAATTATAGACAAGTAAGAGAAATGATGTACAGAAATCGGAAGTGAGGTTCAGAAACAGCTAGATTGGTTACAGGTTGGCATTTACCTTATTTGAACACAGTTTGAACACTTAGCAGCCTCTGCGTGGTTGAAGTATGGACTCTGGGAGTGGCCTAGACTCAGTTACTGTTACAGGCGCATATTCGTAAGTTAGGTTTTCAATCTTGTCTGCCTATTAAGCTAGGTTACAGTTCATCCACAAGGACTCAAATATAGAAGTACAGTGTTTTTCTTAGGCCATATTTAGTTTGCTTTAACACTGTATAAGGCTTCTTACCTACGTCCCTAACGATACTTGAAAAAATTGCTTTTTCATTTTTTGCCTAATGAGCCTAAAATGTTATTCTAGCGCTGTTTCAGTATCTTTATGTTTTAATGAGTTTGTGAATCTTCTCATATACTTGTTGTTTCGACTTACTTCTGGAAAATGTCCTTATGACCTTTGAGTATTTTTAAAAATTGGAGAAGCTATCTTATTATCCATTTGCAAGGATTGTTTATGTAGTCTATATTTTTTCTTACAGATATTAATGCTGCAAATAACATATATAAACCTGTCATCTATCGATTTTATCTATGGTATTGAGTAGAAATCCTTACTTTTTACATAATCAAATTTACCAATTTTTCTCTTTATATTTTGTACTTCAGATTTTTATTTAAGGAGTTTTATCCAGCCCTTGTTCAGCGACATTTGTTTATACTATGTATTAATGTATAATTTTACCTTTCATATTTAAATCAATATTCTTTGAGGATCAGTCTTCTTATAAAGGGCTTATGTAGAGAGATAGTTTTATTTTTCTTCATATAGTAAGCCAGTTTGCTGCTGAACAGCCAGAATAGTTGCACTGATTTCGTATGCACACTTTATTTGATACTTACTTCTCATGTGAACATGGTCTCGTTTGAGCTCTGTCCTCTGTTTCATGATCTATTTCTCTGTTACTGTGTTAGTGCGCAACATTTTATTACTGTAGAATTATAGTGTATTATATATCACTAAGACAATTATTACTCAAGGATCTTTTTATTGAATGAATTAGGTATTCTTGAAATGTTATTCTTTCTGTGAGTTTTACAGTAAGTTTACTGAGTTTTAAAAGAATGTTAAACTGGTATTTTGATTAGAATTGAATTTATAGATAAAACTGGAGGAAATTGTTATTTACAGCATTAAAATATCCCATCATTAATACGGATTACAGTCCAAGGGCATCAGGTGTGCTTTCATTTATTCAGGAAGCCTTGTAAGACCCTTATAAGGAGCCAGCTGGCAAAGCAGAAATGTGGGTTGACGGGGTTCAGTCCTACTGCCATAGAGCAGAGTACAGAAAAATGCCTCTGAAGCCGAGAGACGATGACTTAATGATTACTCAGATAGAAATTTACTGTTTCTTAAAAATTTGGTTGAATTTATTTAAGTTCACTTGCCTAGAAATTTGGTGTAATTACGTATCTGCTCCCAAATTAGTTGAAGCAATGTTTTTGTTGTTATTGTTATTACTTTTTATAGGGGAGAGATTTGTGGATTTTTTGTAGTAACTAAGTTTGTTATGTATTTATTATCACAGTTGTATGAATTTTCTAGAACTGATTAGGATACTTTAGTTTTCTATGCTTGGAAACTGTTTTTCTGATGAGATTTATGCTGACACAAGGAAAAGGACATATTTTTATGCTCACTCAAGGAAAATAACATTCTCTTTTACAATGGGATTTTTCTACTTTCTCAGGTGTATATAATTATTTATTTTTCCATTAACTTACAAACTGTTGCATTTGCTTTAAATTTTGTTCTGATATTTACTGTGTTAAGTATATGTTAGATTCTTTAAGTATACTGACTTCTAATGTAAGCTTCTTGCCTGTGGGAACCACATTTAATTATGTGTAGCATTTCGCTTAATTCTGTGTCATTTTAATTTTTAACCTCTTAGGAAAATAACATTTTCCTGTGTATGCATAAAAATTATGAAAAATGTAAACATTCATAAGTCATGAAGAAGAAAGAAAATTCACTGATAATCCCCTCTTTGAAAAATAATCACTCTTGTTTCAGGTTTGGAAGAGAACTTTCCTCAGCTTTGTGAGTGTGCTTCTATACTATGAATACACACACACCCCTCAACACGTTATGTAACACAGATTATATAATAAATTATATGATGCCTAATTTTCGATGATATATATTATATACAACTTAATGTATTGTTTTATAATATATATGTTTTAAAAATTATTATAGTTTACTTGTTTTATAATTGCTTTTCTCATTATATTATGAATACTTTTCCAAGTCATTGAATGTCTTTTTCACACTGAAGTTTACTGACTGTATGATATTCAATCATTTTACTTTTCCACAATTATTTTTTAAACTTTATTATCTCATGATAAAATTCTAGAAGCAGAATTACTAGATCAGTGTCTTAAATAACTTCTTAGAATGTTTACATATGTTGCGAAGTTTTTCATGATTGATTATCATGTACCAATATCTTTTTCTATAAATCCATTTTAACTGTTTTAGATTATTTTGTTTTAGTTGTTATCTTCTTAACAACATAGAATTGAGTAACAATTGTGTGTGTGTGTTTTAATTATTGGAAGTTCCTTTGTTATGCACTTTGATGGATTTTTGTGATCAAGTTTGGATGTAGGAGACTGATTGCTACTGAATACTCTGATTAGTAAAGGTGAACTTGATGTTCTTGAAGGAACTTTGGAAGGAGAATGGATCTGCAGCTGACACATAGACTTCAGTTGGAGTTTGTTATAAGATCTGAGAGTCTTTATCTTTTGAAAGTGGATATTTAGCAATTATTTTTTGATAATTGACATGTATCGTTTGTCTTCTGTAATGAGGTATTGTATGCCTTTTATTTATATGCTTGTTTACTATTTTTTATCTTTATGACTCATTCTGTAATATTTTCTGTAGTTTACAATGCAGTTTTTCTATTTTATCAGGTGTATATAATTATTTTTCTGTTAACCTATAAACTATTACATTTAATTTTTGTTCTGATATTGGCTGTGTTAGGTATATGTTAGATCATTTAAGTGTACTGACTTTGGATGTAAACTTCTTGCCTGTGGTAACCATATCTAATTATGTGCAGCTTTTAGCTTAATTCTGTGTCCTTTTAATGCTTGACCACTTAGGAAATGTGCATTGCTTTGCTTATTGGATTTAACTATAAACTTTAAATTGGATTTAAATTGTAAACTTCCATAGAGAAAATGGTAAACACACACACACACACACACACACCCCTATGTATTTTGAGAGTAGCTTCAAAAAATATTTCATAAATATTTATTGATAAAATTATCATTTCTTTCTCTTAAGAATATTGGATTAATCAGAAGTATATATGAAGTTAATCATTTTTGTCGAGTACTTAATGAACCTAAGTACAAAAGTACCTCAGTACATTGGATCGATATAATGTATTTCAGAGCTGAAAGATTTATGTTCCCAATGTTACCTTAAAACTCTGTGTGATGCATCATAAGGTTCTTTACTGCTATGCTAACACCAATTTTAGTTTACTATTCTGTGGAATATGATGTGCAATATTCAGGGATAGATTTTTTCCTTAAAGTTTGCTAAGCGAATGACTATTAAGCATTGTTATTTAGTTGGCCTTGAATATTCTTTTTGTTTATTTTCTTTAAGAAAAGATTAATGAAACTTTTTCTAAAGGTTGTTTGAAATAATAGGGTAAGTTTATTACACTGTATTTGGCCTATTACACAGTAGTGATTGCACCAAATCTACATAAATGCATATGGTTCTTTATAAGCAGTTTTACAGAAATAATGTAGTACATCTAAATTACACTCTGGGTAATTAATAATTTATGAGATTAAAAAATGGAATGTAGAAGAAATTCCCAACCTGGGTCAGCAGTTTAAAACAACATTTCTAACTTCTACTAATTTGATATTCTAAGATAATTTTTCACAATTGGAAATCAGCACCATGGAATTATTATAAAAGAATAATGCCTCTGCTTTGAGAATTTTCCCTTTATATATGTACTTACATGCTGTGTTCAAGAATCACTAAATAGAAACATGCTATACAAAATTAAATAATGTAACCTATTGTAATTTTATTCAAGTCAGATTTTCATATCTGGCACCCTATAATTTCTACTGTTAAGTCAATTAATGCAGATAAACTTCATTTAAAGCCATTGGAATGGCCGATGATCATGGATATAATTTCACATGTAGGATTCTGATGTCAAGCAAGCTTTGACCTTCTAAGAACCGTTCCCATAGAACTGAAATCCTAAATAGAGCTGTAATTTTAATTGAAATATGAAGGTCTAATATATTTTGAAAAACCAGGTCAAAACATATATCATTGTGAAGTATTAAAGCAACATTAACGATCCAAAATATAACCTAATAAGATATGTACAGAATCATAGTCTTAAATGGTTCTCTGCAAATTTTATTTCCATGTTGTATATCTTTTTTTTTTTTTTTTTTTTTTTTTTTGAGACGGAGTCTTGCTCAGTCACCCATACTGGAGTGCAGTGGCACGATCTCAGCTTGCTGCAAGTTCCGCCTCCCGGGTTCACGCCATTCTCCTGCCTCAGCCTCCCAAGTAGCTGGGATCACAGGCGCTGCTGCCACGCCCGGCTAATTTCTTGCATTTTTAGTAGAGGAGGGTTTCACTGTCTTAGCCAGGATGGTCTTGATCTCCTGACCTCGTGATCCACCCGCCTCGGCCTCCCAAAAGTGCTGAGATTACAGGCATGAGCCACCGCGCCCGGCCTCCGTGTTATATATCTTTAATAAGAAATCACTCTTCTCCAGATTTCTGTGTGAAGATTGTGCTTCTGTACAAACCAACACTCCACCAAATACTTTCTTGTCATGGTCACTGATAAATTTTCTATTAAAAATCTAGTATCCATTGAGTGGTCTTTATCTTAGTGGATCTTTCAGCATCATTTAATATGCTAAATACTTTCTCCTTCGTTAGTAATTTCCTTCTGTAATGTGTGCAGGACATCGCACTCTCAGGAGTTTTGTCTATCAATGTACATGAACATATACAGTTTGAATATTCATTTATTTCATACACGATGTTTATATCAATTCATACATTAATACACAAATATTATACCTTTTAATTAAGTAGAATATTAATCAGAGTCAGGGCTATAGACTTTATTGTTAGTTACAGCAAAGTGATTTTATTGGATCTGTAAATAGCCTGTTTTTATTAAAGTGCTCCATTAAAGGATGCTTCCTCAGCAGCCTGGATATTACTTCACCTGTTCAGTTCACTGTCTCTCCTGACACAGACACATATTCTAAACACCAGTTTCCTCTTCTCTGCCTCTTCACACACACACACACACACACATACACACGCACACAGAGGAAATACCTCTTAGCTGTAAACCTGAGTTTTCATCCTAACTTACAATTGTGTGCACTAGCATAATGTCCAGTGAGTCATGTGATGTTTGCAAGCTTCAGCTAAGTCATCTGATGTGTCTGTGTTCACCTGAGTCATGCTATGACTAGGTTAGGAGATTGCTAAAAGTTTACATATTTTCCATCTCATGTGATATATAGAATCATGACTTCAGCAGGAGTAGCTCTCCAATTAGTGGAAGCGTTCAGAGTTGTTTTAGTTATAATTTAAGCTTTCTTATTATTAATTTGTATATTTAACAAATATAAAGAACCAACTGCAATCCCTGGTGTGGGAACATCCTATGGGACGCTTGTGTGGGAAGCTCTATGATGAAAAAGATAACGTCCTTGTCCTAATAGAGCTTACATTCTATGTAAATTTATCTTGATTCAAAGCCTTCATGTGGTCTAGCATAACTTTTCACATACTTTTGGTGTTGATTCTTCTGTTTTCTTTGTAAACTCAGATGAGTCAGTTCCCTCCTTTAAATCAGCTTCTTCATCCATAAATCAGGATAATATGCTTCATTCTCCATACAAGAATCAAATTAAATGTGGTTCGTGAGATTATTTTTCTGTGCTTGCTGTATTTGCAAGTCTTACATAACTAGCATGGTATTCGTATATTGTTGAATATAAGACAGGATAATTAAGATAAATATTTGCAATCCCTTTATTTAGAAATCCTATAAATCTTCAAAGATAATATTTGCAATATTTTATTTATTATTTAAGTAAGAATCTCAATTTTTTAAGCCATTTAAGGCCTTTTGGACATACAGAAGACGAACTGTTTAATAAATTTAATCTTCAGAATATGTGACAGTTTTATGGGATAATCTATTCCTTCTTAGTAGAAATTATCCTTATCCTTATTGCTATAGTATTTTAATCCTGTTAATAGGACAAATCCACCAAAAGTAAAAAAAATTAATTGTAAAACTTACTTAGACTCAGCAGTTGTCTTCTAGATATACCACTGAATTCTTACCTTTTTTATTAAATATCTTTGCAGTGTTAATAAAAAAGTTTTAAGTTTGCCCAGAGTGAAATAGAAATGTATCTGCACATGATGAATTTCACTTCTTGTTTTATTCGCCAAAACTAGTTATAATTTAAATGCAAAGCCTTCACTTTGCTGCTGCAAAAACAGATTTATGTTATTAACTACATGCCTAGCAGCAGAATTCAGGGCACTAATTTTCTAAGTTTATGTCAGTATATTGATACAAAGTGAATATTTAAGTGGTTCTGAGGAAAATATAATATTAGAATAAGAAGACCTCTTTCACAGGTTTTACTTTGATACAGAATATTAGATACATATGGTTTAAAAATTAAGCCACTGCAGAATTACACAATGAGATACCCCTGTACATTCAACAACTTTAGTTTATTTGGCTTATGCAAGGTAAGATGAAGAATGTTTGGAACAAATCACATATGTGCCATTTTGCAACTTTTCGTTCTCAGCCATTCTGCATTCTTAATCTTAGAATGAAGTTGAAGATTTTATTTCCCTTTTTGGCTGTCTTTCCCATTTAAATTTAGTTGATTTGGAGGAATGGTTATTGGCATATACTACAAAACATTGAGAACATATTATATAAAAAACCTGGCTAGAAATTATAGATTTGTTATGATTTTGTTGTTGTATGTTGTTTTAATCTATCTTTAAATTGTCTTTTACTTTTGGGAAAAAGATCTGAATAATAATATGCTGTATCATTTCCATATTAATCATCTACCAATGTAGTGCTAGCTAATTTAAAAACGCATTTGGTCTTTTGGATTCTGTATCTTTCAAATGGTCATTTGTTATATTCTATTTTCCATGACTATTCTCCCTTTATATATTTATTATAAATAAACATTCTGAAGAAAAATAATCAAGAAAAATATTATCTCCACATATTTATGTCCTTTTTAGTCTATAACTGGAATCTGTTAGAAATTGAGGTAGAAATAAATTTAGGCCTTAATAGTTTTAGTATTCGAGGACATGGTCTTGCAGCATAATCAATACAGAAGAGGAAAGAGAGGAAAGAGATTTCAGAAACACACACACGCACGCGCACACACACACACACACACACACACACACACACACACACATAGGAAGCACAGGTAAAGACGGAAATACGTTTCTCCAGCAGTCCCAATCTTCCATGTTATTAGAATACTTCCTTTTCTGTTTCCTACTATCAGCATATTTAAGATTGGTTTTAACTGATATTTCATTTCCTTAAATCAGACCAGCCTTGCACCTGTTTAAGGTCCTAAGGCATCTAGGGTGTGACTTCCCCCTCCCTTTTCTCTCTGCGATACAGAGGTGAGCACATTGGTCTGACGGTCATTGCTCTTTTCTTTTGCTCTGTGTTTTGAGTATGTTATCAGGACTTACCCCTGCCTTTTGAAAATATAATTAGCTTTCCAGTAGTCCATTCTGTGCTAAGAAACAAACTATCTGCTCCTATTTTAAAATTTCAAAATTTATTTTGGAAATAAAAGTTTATATTTCTGTTGAATGCTAAAGGTTTTCAGAGGGAAGAACATATAAATTTGAGAGATTTATGTAAGAACTTTGGATGTATGTGTCCATTTGCGGGCATATTATCTGAATATTCTTTGCCTAAAAAGGCTGTTTGATTGCCTTATTTTGCTCTCCAAGAAAAGAAAGCCATCTGATTCCTCAGTGACTGCCAGTTGCTTTAAGAATTAATTTCCTTGTTCTGACTTTCTGTACCCAAAAGGAATCCAGGTTTTTGGCCTAGTTTATTTAGCTTGCCATAGAAACAAAAATTCATATGTGGATGGAGAAGGGTTTCTAGAGAATCCTCAGGCATAAATATTAAATAGATTAATTATTGCTCATAGCTATTCACATTTCCTATCATTTCTAACAAGTATTCACTTCAAATGATACAGCCCCCAAAACACGAATCTTTGTGCGCACACTTTTGGCAACTTTAGTCCTCACCATGTATATCCAAGAAATAAAACTTTTTACCCTTTTTAAAACAAATATACATATAACTTACTCTTTAGCTGTGAAATATTTAGATGTACGTAAGTTTGGTAATTGTAGCTATTACAGGTTTAAAATAATTCAATCTGTCGTTATTATAAATATCTGTATCATTATAAATGAATCTGTCATTAAATCTGTACTATTAAGAATCTCTATATTGCCGGGCAAGGTGGCTCACGCCTATAATCCCAGCACTTTGGGAGGCTGAGGGGGGCGGATTGCCTGAGGGGTCAGGAGTTTGAGACCAGTCTGGCCAATATAGTGAAACCCTTTCTCTACTCAAAATACAAAAAGATTAGACAAGCGTGGTGGCATGCACCTGTAATCCCAGCTACTTGGGAGGCTGAGGCAGGGGAACTGCCTGAACCAGGGTGTGGAGTCTGCAGTGAGCCAAGATCATACCACTGTACTCCAGTCTGGGTGACAGAGCAAGACTCCATCTCAAAAAAAAAAAAAAAAAAAAGAATCTGTATATTATATAATATGTATTTTCCTGTATATTATACTATATAATATAGATTCTGTATATTATATAATATATAACAGATTCTGTATATTATATAATATATAATATACTGTATATACATAAATGTAGATAACATACACAATCTATATTATATATAATATACTGTGTATATTTTATAAAATATTTAAAATATATTTATTAATACAATAAATATATATTTATAATATAATTGTGTATTAGTATGATTAATAATTATATAATGAAATTGTATTTATAATATAATAAAACTTTGTTATAAATAATAAAATTGTATTATAATACAAATAATATATTAAAATTATATTATTAATCGTTGATATATTAGTAAATTATTATACCATAAAATTTTAAAACTTGGCTTTTTGACCTAGTTTATTTAGCTTGCTATGGAAATGAAAATTTATATGTTGATGGCAAAGGGTTTTTAGAGAACCCTAATATATAAGGATCTGTAAATTATATATGTCATTATAAATACTTTTGTGATTAAATCTGTACTAAGTTGGTCAGTTTGGTCAGGTGCTTGCTTTTACATAATAGGCACTGAACTAAAATATCCCAGTTCCTCTGTCTAGTGTTTTTTTGTTAATTTATGTTTTTCATGTAATATTTAAAATATCAACATATAAAATAACTCACCAATATAGAAAGTAGAAAAGAGCTCAGTAAAGCAAACATCGAATTATACGTGCTTCTACAGAATGGAATATCTTGCAAACTACATCTCTTCTTATGTCCTGATAAATAGAACAGAGAGACTCATTTTGTCTTACGGTCGTTTTATGAATCCTTTTTTTTGGATCAAGGAATGACTATATGAGGGAATTTTGCCAGAGTCTCTTGTTCAATGAAAGCTTTTGGTTAAGCAAGAATCAGCTGTCCTTCGACAGGATGCCAGGAGGATTGTCTTAAGATCTGTATAACAGCTTATTCATTCTAAGATGTACATGTGGAATACAGTGTGATAAAGTCACTGTGGTCGTAGGAGGAAATGACAACAAGGCTTGGAAAGAAGTTTATTTTACTCGTAAGTCCCAGAGAGGGGCCAGTGCATGCCATTCAGGGCCACAGGGGAGCCACTGTGTTTTGGTCAGGTGGTAGAAGACAGGAGTGAGGGGCAATCTAGGCTAGAGCCTTTTCTAGGGTTTCTGAGGGAAAGACAGGGTGGGGCAAAGTAAACACTTTGACGTTTGCTTAGTTTGAAAAATTCCTGTGGAATTTGGGCAGTGGGGTGGTCTATAAGTGCCTGATACCTGCCCTATGATCGATCATCTAGGGCAGGGGAAATACTGGCTTGATGTGTGAGAGTAACACATCATAAGGAAAAATTTGGGGCTGTAGACTTGGGAGGGGCAGGCTTGCATATGAAGCCCGTGCTCCAGGCCCAGCTCTTTGCTGTCTCTAATAATTGGCTAGCAATGAGAGGTGCAGTCTCTCCACCCATACCATCTCCTCCCAGCAAGCTTTGTAAGAGGCCTTAACATCATAGAATACATAAAATAAAGGTGGAAGACCTAGTTCTAATTCTAGTCCATGAAACACTGGGTAATTAATTTTATTATTGAGTATTGGATTCTTTATTGTTATCATGAAAATAAAAATACCTGTCTTGTTTTATTGGACCGATGAAGACCACATCAGTTAGCATTTGTGAAAAGGTTTTGATGAATATAAATTCAGTATATAAATAGTGGCCTTAAAGATCATTACATCCAAGGTAACCTTGTAGTATTTGAAAGAAAGAACTCCTTGGAGTACAACTGATTCTTGCTTAACCAAAACTTCTCGTTGAGCAGGACACTTAGTTACAAAACTTTTCCATCCATCTCTTTGTAATCCATCTGTCCACTCCTCGATCCAAAAAACAGCTCACTCATACAGTTCTTTGTTCTACTCATATAGGTCATGAAAACAGAAATAATTTGGAAGATTTTCTCCCCTGCAGAAACATGTATGATTTAATTTGCTTTATTTAGCTCTTTTCTACATTATATGTTAGTGTTTTATTGTAAGTCCTACATAAAATTTTTCTTAAAAAGCATACATGTGATTGAGGAGTTGTAATGTTTTGTGTTCATTACCTATTATGTAAAAGCTAGCAGCTGACAGAAGTGACCAGTAGCAAAATTAATAACTGGTTTGATAATATACTTTATCCTGTAATTTGTACATTTACCAGATTTATGTACATCTGAGTATTTCACAGTTGGATAATAAATTATATGTTTGTTTTAAATAGGGGTAGGAACTTTACGTGGGACAGAACTAGAGTTGTCCAAAAGTATATGCATATAGCTTAGTTTTATAAATTAATTTCTATTCACTTTCCTCCCTCTGGCTTATTGAATTTTGTAATTCTTTATGGTTCAAGTCCAGTGCATGCTTCTGGGCTGAGCCTTCCAAGCAACTCCAGTTCATAAGTGTTGCTGTCCTTTGAACACTTACTATATTTTACTATGTAAACTATTAGATTGTTACACTCAAACCTGTGCTATCAATTAGGTTTTTTAAATTTATTACCTTAAATGTATTATAAACAAGTCCAATGAGAGCAAACTTTATATCATCTTTCTTTACTTCCCTCATAGAACTTACAGATACTATAGATTCACTAAATATTGTTAATTGCTTATTAACACATGATGTGTAGAGTTGACAAAGTAATTTATGAAGTTTAAAAAAAAGGCTTTTAAAGTAAATGTTTCCACTAACTACCTAATAATGAAGTGAAGCATAGGTTTTTGACTCTCTTTGCTATTAAAGAAAAATTCCAGTAATATTACAGTCCAAATTGGATTTTAAAAAGGATTATGATCCTCTTTAGACCCAGGAAGGGAAGCCTCTACTTCATGCTAGAGCTTTAGATGGTCTTGCCCGTTCACTCCTCTGGCTACACTCCTCTTCATGAAGATATGGCATTGAAGGATAAGAAGATATGCCACTTAGATCTTATGGTTTCTTTCCATACCATAGCACAGGTATTCAAGACCCTGGACTTTCTTGCTCAAATGGCCTCAAGTCTACTTTTAGGAGCTTCACAGATTCTTGCTGGGATTCATCCTCCAAAGGATGCTCTGTGACACTGGTGTGCTCAGCCTAAGTCGACTGGAGGACTAAAGTTGGCAGCTTTTTGAAACAGGGAAAAGACAGCTTGTGTATGAGATGCTCATATATGTGCATATGTGAAATCTCTCAGGATGTGAGATAGAGCTAGAGTCAGGTAAGGGCAGAGAAGTGGGATTAACTGAGGTTAAGAGCTGGCTCTCTAAAGGCCACCACATGCTGCCATGGGGTTCTTAGGAGTCCAAGTATTTTAAATATGAAACTGGACTGTCAGGTTGTTATGAAGTATCTTTACAAAGTAGACTGATACTATATATTTTAAGTTTGATCTAATTTAAATAATGGAACTGTGGGCTATTATCTTAAATGAAACACCTGAGACACAGAAAGACAAATACTGTATGTTCTCATTTATAAGTGGGAGCTAAATAATGTGTACATGTAGGTCTACACTGTGGAATAACAGTGGAGGCTTGGAAAGGTGAAAGGGTAAAAGGGGGGTGGGTGATGAAAACTTACTTAATGGTGCAATGTACTTTATTCCAGCATGGGTACACTAAAGCCCTGACTTCACCAATATGCAATATATTAGTGTAACATGTAGTAGTAATTAATGTAATATGTATTATATATATTTATACAAGTAAAAAAAAAAAGATTTATCATTTAAAAATATTTAGGCATGTGTATGTGAGCTGCCATACTCATATTCTTACCTTGGGATCTCTACTTTTTAGAGACCCTATTTATTTTAACACTTGAAATTATAACTAAAAGGTTAAAATTGACCCGTTGAACAGCATGGAGATTGACCTATGTGTTATTGAAATCCATGTATAACATTTGACTATCCAGAAAATTTAACTGCTAGTAGTCTACTGTTGATCAGAAGCCTTACTGATAACATAAACAGTTGATTAACACATAGTTTGTATGTTATATATTATACATACTGTATTCTTAAAGTAAGCTAGAGAAAATGTTATTAAGAAAATCATAGCTGGGCATGCTGACTTATGCCTGTAATTCCAGAAATTTGAGAGGCCAAAGCAGGTAGATCACCTGAGCTCAGGAGTTTGAGAACAGCCTGGGCAACATGACAAAATCCCGTCTCTACCAAAAATACAAAAAATTAGCTGGGCGTGGTGGTGCACGCCTGTAGTCCCAGCTACTTTGGAAGCTGAGGTGAAAGAATTTCTTGAGCCTGGGACATGGAGGTTGCAGTGAGCTGAAATTGCACCACTTTGCTTCAACCTGGGTAACAGAGTGAGACCCTATCTCAGAAAAAGAAAAGAAAATCATAAGAGAAAATATATTTACTATTCATTAAATGGAAATGGACGATCATAAAGTGGCCTTCATCCTTGTTGTCTTTATGTTGAGTAGGCTGAGGAGTAGGGTACAGTGGAAGGGTTGGTCTTGCTGTCTCAGAGGTGGCAGAGACTGAAGAAAATTCACTTGTAAGTGGACCTGCATAGCTTAAACCTGTGTTCAGGGGTCTTTATATATAAATGCAGTATTTCCAAAAGGAAAAGTATGCCTGAAATGTGATATGATTTCTATATCTACTGATGTTATATTTTATGGCAAATTTCATAGGCATTTAGATCTATATCAATCTTGAATTTGCATTCTTGTTTTAGGGAATCAGATCCAAATTTGTATATCTAATATATATTACTTTCTATATTCTTGAATAAGATGAAATTTACCAATTATGTCTGTTTTGACTGTTTTGGTACCTAAATCTAATTCTAATTTATTTTATTTTAAGTAAAAGAAGAAACATTATTTTTCATCAAACATCACAAACTTAGTGTAAAACAATATGCATCATTTTGCTATGTATTTTTGTACTGTATTTGGGAAGAATGACATTTCCAAATATCTGTGTATATTTTGGTACTTCTATATTTCTTGGTTTATATCGGTTCTGATTAGAGAATACATATATTTTTTTCACTTCAGACCCTTCTCTCCTTCTGAACATCTCCCCAACTGAATGTATTTGTAAATAAGGAAATGTTCTAATTTCATAAATGATATTTTCAAAGTTTTTCATATTTGAGTTAAAGTTAATCTCATCTTTTCAGAGTTGATTTTTTGATGAACATGGTTAATGCTTTCTATTAATATGAAGCAATGTAGCCTGAAGATACTAATTAAAGCAGAATTTACTGGGAATATAGTTATTTACTCCTATATGGGAGAGTAAAGTATGTAGTATAGACATTAATAATAATGTATATGCAGTCCCTGAAATATGAAATCAACTCTTAATGTATTCAAAATAAAAATCATCATTGGATGAGTAGATGCTCTTCTATGGGTAAAATACTTAGATTTTTAGACGCTGATTTTGACAGTTTAAAAGTATATCATATTTTTTACTGTTATCTTGGTTCACAGTTACATTTAGAATGATTGTATTGTGGTTCCAATGAGCTGTGATAGTGCTGGTTTTCCTTTAAGTGTCCTCGGAGTAATGTAAGACCCATTATACATTAGGATGAAAGGCATTTAGATGGGAAATCTCATGTATATTCCCTTGAGATTATTGAATCACCCCTGATAAAAAACATGTGTATTTTGTAAAATTAAATATACAGTTGAAAGGAACTTCTTGTTTTCTCTGGAAAATGCCCTCTGGATTTCAAGCAAGGAACTTGCCAAAAATATTTTTTGGATAAATATTGTGTTTAAGTTTGCATGATGGATAATATAAATTATTCTAGAAATGCACAGTAGTTAATTAAAAGTACTTTGTGTCATAATGGTCCTATATACAGAGGAAAGAAGGCATTCTGTTAGAAAGTATACTAATGAAATTCAACTGGCCTTGATTTAGTAACTCTCTATAGCCAGTTAAAATGAGAAACTGCAAACAGAATGTGTTAAATAATCTTATTATAAATAACTGAAGTATGTTATCAACGAATAGAACCCTTATTCACCCTTGTTCACTATAGCAAACCGTTTGTCATTTTCAGTATACTCAAATAGAAATGATAAACTATGATGACTAGCATGTGCTCCCAAACATGCTATAAGGTTACCTGAATGTTTTTCATGTATTGAAAATGATCAATTATAACTATACAAATAAAATGGAGTTATAATCTAAATTTACAGTATAGAAGTATGCAATGTTAAATGAATAAATATTGATAATCGAAACTGCTTTCAGGGTACTCAGATATTTTTATTAAATCTCTTAAAAACAGACAAAGTCTTTCCATGAAATCAAGTCACAAACTGCTTGTACATAAACATACAGAAGTGAAAATAATCCAGTGATCTAGCTCAGAGTAAAAGCCAAAGGACTTCAAATGCTTAGTAAAGACTTTTGGTTTGGCTGCTCTCTGACCCTCTGTTCTTAGTACTTAATGTGCTTTCAGTGCCCACTTAGGCTGTTCCTCAAATATACCTACACACTCCTGCCTCAGGTTATTTGTATTTACTGCTTCCTCTTTGCAAGTTTCACTGTCTCATGTCTAAGACAATGCTTAAATGTCACTACTTCAGTAAGCCTTTTCTAGACACCCACTTAAAATTATAACCCTCAATCTCCTTGCCCCATTTTTCCCCATTGCACTTTCTACCATATTATTTAGTTTTACTCATTTCTACTTTTTAATTGTCTCTCTTCCTTCTAAAGTAAGCTTTATAAAGGCAGACAGTTTTTGTTCAGCTTGTTAATTGCTGTATTTCCAGTGTCCAGGGTATGGGAGTGCCTGATAAATATGGAATAAATCTAAGGCCTTATCTATGTCTGTTTTCTATTTAAATGGTCATGTAAATATTTAATTGAATATTGGCAAAGAAAACAGACCACAATTTGTGGCAAATTGTATATGAGGAAAGATGGGAAACCCAAAGTGCATTTTTTATGTATTTAGTTGTTTTGATAAGATAATGGATGCTATTTCATGTTCTTATAATATGCCAGGAACTGTCTGAAGTGCTGTACTTGTATTTATCTAATTTATACCTTACAACAACCCTGTGAAACAGGTACTATTATCAGCTCCTTTACAGTTGAGGAAACTAGATATTAAATAAAGTTGTCATGCAATTCATGTGTAAGAAGACAAGACAGGACAGCTGATTCTAGAACCCATTCTTTTAACCAAAGGCTCACGGTTAAAATGCTGTCCCATTGTTGCTTTGAATAGCTTCATTTGTATCCTTTTAACTCTTTTTTATTTTGGTAAAACAAAAAAAACAATTGTAAGTAATCATTTCTGTGTAATCACTGTAGTTTAAAATCAATGACTTTTTCCCCTTTTTGCAGTGGGATGCCATCACTGAAATGGATGAACATAATAGACCCATTCACACATACCAGGTATGTAATGTAATGGAACCAAACCAAAACAACTGGCTTCGTACAAACTGGATCTCCCGTGATGCAGCGCAGAAAATTTACGTGGAAATGAAATTCACATTGAGGGATTGTAACAGCATCCCATGGGTCTTGGGGACTTGCAAGGAAACATTTAATCTGTTTTATATGGAATCCGATGAGTCCCACGGAATTAAATTCAAGCCAAACCAGTATACAAAGATCGACACAATTGCTGCTGATGAGAGTTTTACCCAGATGGATTTGGGCGATCGCATCCTCAAACTCAACACTGAAATTCGTGAGGTGGGGCCTATAGAAAGGAAAGGATTTTATCTGGCTTTTCAAGACATTGGGGCATGCATTGCCCTGGTTTCAGTCCGTGTTTTCTACAAGAAGTGCCCCTTCACTGTTCGGAACTTGGCCATGTTTCCTGATACCATTCCAAGGGTTGATTCCTCCTCTTTGGTTGAAGTACGGGGTTCTTGTGTGAAGAGTGCTGAAGAGCGTGACACTCCTAAACTGTATTGTGGAGCTGATGGAGATTGGCTGGTTCCTCTTGGAAGGTGCATCTGCAGTACAGGATATGAAGAAATTGAGGGTTCTTGCCATGGTAAGAAACAAACATTTAAATAATTTATCTTGAATTTAAATGAGTTTTTAAAAGTTTTACTTTTTAAATTAACAAATAGTAATTGTACATATTCGTGGGTATGTACTGTTTTGATACATATAATGTATACTGATCAAAGTAGTTAATATATCCATCATCTCACTGATCTTTTCAAAATGATGATTTATTAAAAGTAAATGTTATACATTTATTTCAAATAATACATTTTTGAGTGGTATACCTGATAATAAATTGCGAAAGAAATTGATTCATATTAACTGTAAGAAAATTGCTATCATTTTTCTCCTGGAAAGGTATATGAAAGTGTGCCAAAATGCTTTCAGTAAAGTAGTTAAACAATATGAATTGCTGTAACCACCTAATTTTTATAAAGGAAAGCAGCATCAACAACAGCAACAAGAAGCAATTCAAAATAGTGATTTCCCTGGTGTTCACATTTTTATGGTTTATAGAAATATGACATTTAAAGACAGTTAGCAATAATTATTTCTATCATATTGAATTATAATACTTGAATTGTATTTAAATAGAATTATATTTAAATAAAAGGAGTTCATGTATATTTTATTTCAAAAATGTATAAGCTAGTTTATACGGGTGTTATGTATGATGTTTGGTGGTTGAATATTGACCTGATCAGAGCTTAATTAATCTTTTGGTATTATTACATAGAATTTTCCACCATATAACACATTAGCTTTTCATTTTAATAGCAGTATTTGTGTAACATCTAATTGTCAGGAAATATTAACATCACACAATGCTAGTTAGGTTTAGAACTATTCCTTTCACATTGTTATAACAATGAAGTAACTATTATTTTCAAGATGAAACATTTTTCACTTTTTATGTAATTCATTTTATGAAGGCTTATTTACCTAATAAGTATATACATTCAAAATTTTTATATGCCCCCCAATAAAGAGCATACATTTGATTTTGTTTAGATTTAGGACTCATAATCAAAACACAGATATACAAATAAAATTATTTCATGGTAAATAGTAATATACTGGAGATATTTCCCTCTCAATGAAAACTTCTTAAGAGGGTATTTTCTATAGCACCAGCTTGAATTTATTGATTTCTTTGTTGATGTTATATTCACATTCATTAAAAAGGATGAGAATAAATAAGAAAAACATATCTATATGCACGTAAGAGTTATAGATAATATATGTGAAGTTTTAAAGGTTTTATCTGTTTATAAAACACTTGGGTTCTTGACTCTTGAAAATTTCACTAGAGCTGCCAGTGATGATTATGTTTTGTAACTGGAGAATATTAATATTTGCATGAGAAGTCAATAGTATATGTTTTACAAAGCATGAATCAGCTTTCCTATGCTTTTAGTCATTAAACTATGTTTCATTCAAGTTTATTAATACAGATTATCATTATAGTTTATCAAAATTGTGTTCACTTATAACAAGGATTTATAACGGAGAAAAATTAAACCATAAATGATCCTGGAGGTAGGATCTAAAGATATTTTACATTGGAAAGTGCATGTATTAGTTTGTTACACTGCTATAAGAACTTTCTGAGACTGGTTATTTCTGAAGGAAAGAGGTTTAAATGGCTCACAGTTCTGCAGGCTTAACAGGAAGCACTACTGGAACACCTCAGGAAACTTACAATCATGACAGAAGGCGAAGGGGAAGCATGCATGCATTACCCTGGCAGAGGAAGAGAGAGAGAGAGAAAGGGGGAAATGCCACACACTTTCAAACAACCAGATCTCATGAGAACTCACTCTCACGAGAACAGCAAAAAGGAAATCGACCCCCATGATTCAATCACTTCCCACTAGGCCCCTCCCCCAGAATTTCAAGATGAGATTTGGATGGGGACACAGAGTCAAACCGTATCAGTGCACTAAAGAAAAATTTATACATATGGATAATTATCCAGTTAAGTGGAGAAGACAATAAGATCTAAGGATAAAATGTATTGCACAGAGAAACCATGTCGTTTTTTTGATACAGGCATGCAATATATGTAATAATCACATCAGTTTTACCGTATTTTAAATTAGGTAGTGATTAGCCATTGATAAAAATAATCCAGTTTTACAGTTTTTTAAATATTCAAAGACTTATTTAATCTAAGAATTTGTGTGATTTGCTATTACTAAATATTTGTATTCCTTTACGGCATTTACCACAGAATTAAAGTAACCAACCATGATGTCTACATATTTTTTTACTTAATATGCTTGGTGTGAAATTTTATTCTTATTTATATGCCTTAAGATTTCTTCTGTGATTTGATAAAGATAGTTTTGGACAAATGTTAAGCAGCATCTGTTTATCTAGAACTTCTACTTGTGTATATTTATGGCTTGTTATCTGTATTATCCTTTATCTGATTGCAGAAACATGAGGGAGTCAGTACAGAACAATTGTTCATCATCTTGTAGTGGATGGCAGAAATTGGAAGGATTAAGTTTGAATTCTATATCTATGGCTTACAAACCTCAAAATCAGGTGTTTTTTTAAATTTATAAAGTAGTGGTTATAGTCACCTAAAAATAAAATACATGTAAAACTATTAAAAACAAGCAACATGCCTGATTCTAGTTAAATATAATGAATTACTATTTACAAACAAAAGAAATGTCAGAGTGGATGTGGAGACTACATTATTTTAAAGATATATATAGTGCACTACCACCAGTGTTCATTTTAGAGTACTTACTTTTACATGTTCTTGATGTTGCATGTTGCCCCTTTCTTTCCTCTGATGAGAATTTTATCATTGCTTTTATTGCCATCTATTCATAACTTATCTCACAAAAAAATCTCTGAATTACATGTAATCAAAAGGTCGAACTAATTCAAACTTATATGAGAAAAATGTAGTATTAGTAGAAATGTGACCACATATATAATAGGAAAAGAAAAAATGAGTGTATCATTATTTTTCTTCTCATCTATTCTGTGAAAACAATTAATCTGCACTATTTTTTTTTTTTTTTTTTTTTTTTAGAAAAGGGCCTTATTCTGTCACCCAGGCTGGAGTGCAATGGTGCGACCATAGCTCATTGCAACCTTGAACTCCTAGGCTCGAGCGATTCTCCTGCCTTGGCCTCCCAAAGTGCTGTGATTGCAGGGGTGAGCCACTGCTTCCAGCCCCAAACTATTGATGTTTTTGAGCATTTATTATTTCTTAATCACTTTCTTAAGTGGTAGAGATAAATATAAATAAGGCATACGTTTCTGTTATCCATTGCTATGAGACAAAACAGCCCAAAATGTATTGGCTTAAAACCACAATGATTTATTATTTTTCAGGGCTCAGCTAGGTAGTTCTGCTTAATGTGCAATAAACAGCCATCACACATGTAGCTGAGTTCCACTGGGAGCTTTGACTTGAGTTGGAATGTCCAAGATAGCCCCTCATCTTCCAGGGCCTTTCTCTACGTGGCCTCTCCTCATTTAGTATCTGTCCCAAGCTTTCCCGGAGTGTAGTTGCTGGCTTCAGAGGGAGTTTATTCACATAACCATCTGTAAAACGAGTGTCTGAGGAGACAGCACAAGACTGAATACCTGAAAGTGTATTTATAGGGGACTGCCACCATGACAATATGTTATTTTACAGTCTACTCTCTGGATTCTCCTGATTAATGTCCCTTCGGCATGCACAAAACCCCACACCCTCCCAAAGGTTCATCCCGTTAGGACATCATGTTGAAGTCCAAAATAGCATGTTGAAATCAGTTCCAGATTCAAATGAAGTTTCATTGCTAAAATCCCTGTTGATCTGCAGAGCTAAGAACCTAAAAGTAAGTTATTGTTCCCTACACACGCAACACACGTGGAACGGGGGCAGGATAATTGGAAAATAGTCTCCCGTTCCAAAAGGCAGGGAACACAACAGTCACTGGTCTATTGTGATTGTGAAGTGTAACTGGTGTTTTCAAGGTCCCTGACTACAGGGGCAGAGAATGTTTTCTGATTAGAGCCCAGTTCTGCTCCTTGTGATTGGTTCCCTGTGTCTTTTGGCTTTCTTACTAGTATCTTGCCCCTGCACTCTTAGTCATCCACTCTTTTTATAAGAATGGCCCATGTGCTAGTTGCTAGTTTCAACAGTAGTCTGGAAACCTCTTTAATTTGATCAACAACATTATGAAGTGCTTTTTCTCTCTTCCAATCTATCACAGGCAGGATTATTGCCAATTGCTCATCACATAACATGTGTTGACCTTTTAGTATCTGTATTAACAATTTCCTTACTGATCTTCCAGCCTCTACTCACAGTCTCCATGCTATTCTTCAGCCTCTACCATCTGTTCAATCCCAAAGCAAATATCACAGGTTTTAACTTTTTGTTATGGCAACACCCATATCTTGTACAAATTATTTGCTTATAGTTTCTACAATCTGGAAATCCAGATTTGGTTCACTGGGTCATTCTTTTCCTGTCTTAGCTGAGGTCACTCATGCAACTGCAGTTATTTGGAGGTTTAACAGAGCTGCACGTCTAGGATGGCGTCACTCATGTATAATGCTTCATCTGTTATGTTTGAGGTAACGTTGTATACTGTCTAAATCCTGGTAACAATTTTAGTATGTTTTATTTCAGGAAATTATTCTAGTTTTTTTTTCTTTCTGATATATCAACTAGAAGGGGTTACTCACCTTAGCATTCAAGGAATTGTACATTTTGACCTTGTCCTGTTCTTTTGCAACCTCAGCAAATTCTGTCCACTATTCTGTTCTTTATAGCTTTTGAACAATCCGTGTGTTTTTGTGTCTCTTACCTTTTTTCATATTTTACCTAGCTGCTTCTGCACCCTTTTCTTTTTCTGTGATGAAATTGTATTTATTCTTCAAGACCTAACACAAATGTCATCATGCCCCTGGGTCTTCACAAAGTTAATATCACCCTCCTCTGTGCTACAATTTGTGCTGATTATTCGTGTATCTGTTTCACTAGGGCTGTCACATAAAAGAAGCGTATTTAAAAATCACGTGATGTGAATGGTCACAAAGCACTGAGGAGTTAAAAGTGCAGCCTGTTGGTGCTCCTGTGGAGTGCTATGTTTCTTCTCATTTCTGTGAAATAGGTAAATTTTCTTGAGGGAGAGTTGTTGTATTTTAGGTCTGGAAGGTCTTAGAAAATATTTTTATCCATCATTTTATGAATCAGGACACTAAATTACTAAGAATAGAATTTAATTTCCTGGGGCCACACAGTAGTAACTAATGGTAGATTGAGAACAAAGCCCAGATATGTCTCAATCTGGCCTTTGTGTGTTTCCCTTTCACCTATCCCCCATTCCTTTGTGTTTTTTTTTTTTTTTTTTTTTGTTTGTTTGTTTGTTTGTTTTTTAAAGTCAGTCTTGCTGTCTTGCCAGGCTGGAGTACAGTGGCACAATCTCGGCTCACTGCAACCTCTGCCTCCTGGGTTTAAACGATTCTTGTGCCTCAGCCTCCCAAGTAACTGAGATTTGTTGGTCAGGATGGTCTCAATCTCCTGACCTCCTGATCCGCCTGCCTCGGCCTCCCAAAGTGCTGGGATTGCAGGCGTGAGCCACTGCTCCTGGTGCCCCCATTCTTTCTCACTCTTTCATTTCCTCATTCCAGATATCCATGCCCTCACTTTGATACTTATTAGTTTCCTGCCTGCCAGACCCAAAGCACAGTAGCCCTAAGTTTCTCATTATTAATTAGGCCTGCTCTGCCTTCTAGTTCTCTTCAGGAGTCCAATGTGGGCACTGTTGGAGCAGGATTTAAGCATCACTTTTGAAATTCATGCTGCTGAGGATGATGAAAAGATATATAGATATGATTTCATCTGGAACTTTGCTTTTAGAGATGATAAACAGGAAAAATTACAGTGAGGCTTTAGGGATTTTCATAATTTGCTTGAATGAATTTGAGAACTCTTGGTCAGCTATGCAACTAAGGCACAATAAGCTGATTTAAAATAGAATAAATCTGTATCTAGTCATACTCCATATCTAATGAATGATGTATATTTATTTGCATTTTAATAACTTGTTATGATATTTTATCCTAAAAGTTATACTACAGAATGTTTGAATTTTTGATTCTTTTTTGCATAATATTATTAAGGCATACCTATATCCAAATTCTAGAAGCACAAAAGAGAGTGGTAGCCTCTTACTCTTGCTGTATGAACCAGGCTTAAATAGATAGAAAGATTATATTAACATGTTTGCTAAAATTTAAAAGCAAACACAAATAATTTGGGTTGCTTTATTATACATCATAAGTAGTATTTTAGTCTTCTTTCAAATCTCAACTGATATTTCATAACTGTTTTAATTTTATTTCATAGGTTCATAATTAAGACTGTCATATTGGGCATGTTGATATTAGAGATTTAACATTGTTTTAATTTATTCTACTTAATGTAAGACTTTTCTAAGGTTTTGAATTTAAAAATAACATTGATTTGCAAAGTGTTATGCTAATTTACATCAAATGGTCTTTCAGTTTATATGTCTAAGACTATTTTAGCACTGTGGAAGAAATAATTGGAAACAACGTGCAAAATTGAATGCAATTTTTGTTTAGTTATGTGAGTTCTAAAGTGGCATGAATTCCTAATAAGCTCCTCTTAAACATTAATTTAGGATAAATCTCATTAAGGTAGTGGTACTTGTGCTTAGAGATATTAGTTTGTGTTTAAAATTTTAGACCTGCTGAGAATATATATATAGCAATAATGCCTTCTTTACGCCTATAGGTATCACTCAGTATAACTTAACAAAATAATATTTGTCTCTGGAAATGAAAATTGTGAAACACCAGGCATAATTAAAAACCTTTCTTCTGCCTAGAAATATGCTTTAAATTTTTTTTTCTAGTAGTGCATTAAAATTCAGAAGAAAAGGATGGTGGCAATTCTCGGACCATCGCATTCTTGTTCACAGAGGTGAATGGGATATACGGGGCCTTTTGTGACATTGTATTGATTTGATCTCTTGAAGAGTGTTGTTATTAAGGCTTCATGGCATAGTCCTCTGCTGCAGTTCAGAAACATTTATGCTGTGTGTTTATGATCTTCTATCTAATCATGTTATCAGAGATGACTGTGCAAGCAGAGAGCATAAAGAAATTTGAGATACCAGGATTTGCTGGCATTAAATAAGGGGGTTTGAGGATATGATGAAAAGCTGAAAGGTAAGATTGGGATCAGAAAAAAAAAAGGCAGATTTATTGGCCCAGGTAGTATTTTCACTTTCTAAAGGTTCTCACACACTAAATATAAACTCTTATATTATAACCTTCAATTCCAAACAAAGCAGCTTTTTCATGAAGCAATTCCAGACTTTCATCTATCTTGAGAAGAATAAAAAATCAAGAAGTCTGAGAAGTCTAAAAATAGAAGGTATTATTTCCAAGCAAGAAAGGGTAAAGTTGAATAATTACAGGCATACCTCAGACATATTTCAGGTTCAGTTCCAGACCACAGCAATAAAGCAATTATCGCAGTAATGCAAGTCACATGAATATTTTGACTTTCCAGTGAATATAAAAGTTATATCTACACTGTATTATTGTCTATTAGGTTTACAATAGCATTGTATCTAAAAACAATGTACGTGCTTAATTTAAAAACACCATATTGCTAAAAAATTGCTAACGATCATCTGAGCCTTCAGCAAGTCAATCATTTTGCTGGTGGAGAATCTTGCCTCGATATTGATGGTTGCTGACAGATTAGGGTGGCAGTTGCTGAAGGTTTTGGTACCTGTGGCAATTTCTTAAGATAACACAACAATGAAGTTAGCCACATCAGTTGACTCTTTCATGAAAGATGGCTCTGTAGCATGCTAGGTGCTTAATATCATTTTACCCAGAGTAGAACTTTCAAAATTGGAGTCAGTCCTCTCAAACCCTGCTGCTGCTTTGTCAACTAAGTTGAAATAACATTATAAACATTTTGCTGTCATTTCAGCAATGTGCACAGTGTCTTTACTGGGAATAGATTCTGTCTCAAGGAACCTCTTTCTTTGCTCGTCCATGAAGGGCAACTCCTGATGTTTTCAAGTTTTATCATGACATTGCAGCAATTCATTTGTATCTTGTCTCTGCTTCTGCTTTTTCTCTTGCTATATCCACAACATCTGCAGTTATTTTCTGCATTGAAGTCTTGTACCCCTCAACGTCATCCTTGAGGGTAGGTATTAATTTCTTCCAAACTCCTGTGATTGTTGATTTTGTTTTACCTCCTCCCATGATTCGTGGATGTTCTTAATGGTGTCTACAGTGTTGAGTTCTTTGCAGAGTATTTTCAGTTTACTTTGCCTGGATCCATTGGAGGAATCACTATGGCAGCTGTAGCCTTAGAAAATATATTTCTTAAGTCATAAGACTTGAAAGTTGACATTTCCCTATAATTGATGGACTGCAGAATGGATGTTGTGCTAGCAGATGTGAAAACAACATTACTCTTCCTGTGTATCTCCATCAGAGCTTTTGGGTGACCAGGTGCCTCATCAGTGATCAGTACTATTTTGAAAGCAATCTTACTTTCTGAGCAGTAAGTCTCAACAGCAGGCTTAAAATTCTCCATAAACCATGCTGTGGACAGATGTACTGTCATCAAACTTTGTTGTTCCATTTATAGAGCATGGACAGAGTAGATTTACCATAACTCTTACTGGATTTAGGATTTTCAGAATATAAATGGGCTTTGACTTCCACTTAAACTCACAAGCTGCATTAGGTCCTAACAGGAGATCCAGGCTATACTTTGAAGCTTTGATGCCAGGCAGTGACTTCCCCTTTCTAGTTACAAAAGTAATAGATGGCATCTTCTTCCACTATAGGATTGTTACATCTACATTGAAACCCTAAGTGTGGCCACCTTCATCAAAGATTTTAGCTAGGTCTTCTGGATAACTCACTGCAGCTTCTACATCATCAGCACTTGCTGCTTTACCTTGCATTATCTTATAAAGATGGCTTTTGTCCTTAAACCTTGTGAACCAACCACTGTTGGCTTCCAATTTTTACTTTGCAGCTTCCTCCCCTCAGCCTTCATGGAATTAAAGAGATTTAGGGTCTTATTCTGGATTAGGCTGTGGCTTAAGGGAATGTTATGACTGCTTTGACCTTCTGTCCAGATCACTGAAACTCCTTATCAACAATAAGGCTGCTTTGTTTTGTTATTCATGTGTTCGCTGGAGTAGCACTTTTTATTCCTTGAATAACTTGTTATTTGCAATCACAACTTGGCTAACTCTGGTGCAAGAAGCTTAGTTTTCACTTATCTCAGCTTTCAAGGCCTTCCTTACTAAGTTTAATCATTTCTAGCTTTTGATCTTAAGTAAGAGAAGTGTATCTCTTCTTTTCACTTGACCATTTAGAGTTCATTGTAGGGTTATTGGCTTAATTTCAATATTGTTGTGTCTCAGAGACCCAAGGAGACAGAGGGAGAAGGGAGAATGGCTAGTGAGTGGAGCAGCTGAAACACACCATATTTATTTCTTAAGTTTTCTGAATTATGTGAGTATGGTTTATGGTACACCCCCAAAAAAGGGTAGGGACACTGAAAATCACCAGTCATACAAAAGTAACATAAAAAATCATTGATAATATCTGTTATGGCTACCTATGATATAAGATCTGCATTACATGTAGTAAGGATGTAAAAGTTTGAAATATTGCTAGAATTACCAAAATTACCAAAATCTGATACGGAGACAGAAAATGAGCACACACTTTTGGAAAAATGGCACAATAGCCTTACTTGATGCAAGGTTGCCACAGACCTTCTGTTTTTAGAAAATGCAGTATCTGCAAAGTTCAGTAAAGTTCAATAAAACAAGACATGCCTATAATAGTTTGTTCTTTGTCATGATTTATAAAGGAGGTTAAAATGCAAACCTACTTGAAATTATAATTTTAGCAAATTATTTTACACATATTTAATATCAAGTTTAGTCCATATTTTATTCTGTTAATTTGAAGTCTTTATATTCCTATAGGGCTGTCCTTAATTTAAAAAGTCAAATTTATGTAAATAAATTTACACACATTTCTATGGGAGCATAAATTTATTCACTATCTCTGTACTCTTTCCAGACATGACTTACCATGTTACCCACTGAAATGCCTCCTTTTCATGTGAATTTTGCCTAGAATTTTAATTCTACCTTTTAAACAAGTGAAATTAATATGTGTGTGTGTATATATATATATTTTTTTCAATAGTTGGATACATCAATATATAGTAACAGTTTTTGTACCTTTCATTTTGTTTATCATTATCTCCTTTCTTTTGGGTTCAAAAGTATGTCTTTTGGTAGTTCTTTTGATAATGTTCTATGAGCAGTTAAGATTTTTATTTAATGGATATTTAAGAATAGCTTTTCTTTCTCTCCTTCTTCATTGATTGTTTATATGGATGTAGAATACAAGATGATGATGATTTTAATTCAACATTCTGAAGATGTTATTTTCCCGTCTGTGAGAATCTATTATTGCTAATGAATGCCGACAATTTAATTGTCATTTCTTGGGAGATTATGTATATAATCTATATTTTTGGTTTTTAGTTATATCTGATGTGTCTGGGTGTGGATTTTTTTACTGCTTTTCATTCTGTGTTTTTAACTTGAGAAAGAAAGAAACAGAGAAAGAGAAATAGAAAGAGAGAGAGAGATTGCTTTCTTTTATTCTGTATTTCTAGAATTTTTATTAAATGTGTTTGTTGGAAACTTTCAATATATCCTCTCTGTCTTTGAAATAATTTTTTGGATATTTAAATATTTGAATATTTAAATCTCAACAATAATTTCCAGGTTTAGAATTTTCACTTTGACTATGCCTAGTTAAGAGTTTACCTCATCTATTGAGATATCTTTATCTTCACTAGTTTTAGTTGTAAATTTTTTCATTCTTACTTTTTGTTTCATTTTTGCCTACTTTGTTACATAATTTTCTTCCTCCTTTATGGAAGTTATTTTATTCTTGATATATTTTAAAGTCCCATTCTAATTGATTTGGATCAAATTAATCTGAGTGTTTAGTGTGTTGCCTACATTTCTAAACTTTTAGGTCTATCACGTACTTTGGAATTGTTGTAGGCTGACTTATCTGAAAATTTTATATTTTACTGTCTGATTTCTGTTACTGTGTCATTAGTTTTTTATTTGAAAGTTTGTGATTATACCAACCCAGTTCCCTAGGCCTTAAATAGAGAAAATTTAAGGGGCCTAATAAATTTCCCAAAGAATTCAAGTTAGAATTCCTGGTTGACAGGTAGTTCTGCTTCATGCATTAAATCGGGGATCCAGACTTCTTGCCTTTAGTAAAGCAGACATCTCTTAAAGCCTTGTAGTTGTCTGTATCCAGCTCAGAGATTAGAGACTTACAACGATAACTCGTTACCAGAAGTTTGAAAGTGTTTATGTAAAATACATGATTCCTCAAATAATGTATGAATTGTTATTGCAGAAGGTTTACCACAAACGTTCCCTGTTGCTATTTTTAGTTTCTATATGAAAATAATCACACTTTCTTCAAAATAGTTGAATACTATTTATTTCTATATAAAGATAATAAGGTTTGAATTTATAAAAATAACTTTAATTTGGCATACTTAGTTCGGTTTATATCTGGTTTTATGAAACACACACATATATATACAAACACACATGCACATATATATATAAATACTTTCAAATTGTTTCTAAGATATCTTGTTGTCTTTTGTAAGAAAATCATCCCGGGGGTGGACATAAACTCTGATATACCTTATGGTGATATTGGAGGACATTCTTAATATTTTTTAGTCCTTTGAGACAATAACTTACAAAAATTTAAGAAATTACTGGTGTTCTCAGTTATTCATGTGATCTTTTTAGGAAATAATCCTTTTTGTACTCAGTTTTTTTTTCCTTTTGACATGTGCTACTATCAATTGAAAATTTGACTTTTATAAATAGTTATCCATTATGATATTATGAAAACTTCTGGTAACAAGTTACCATTTTCAATCTGAAATTACTACAAACTTTTTTTAGAATGAGTATCAATCAATCAATATTATTACTGGAAACAGTAGTCTCAGTTTTACATTGAACTGTAGAGTAATGGTAAATTTGAAGTGATGGAGATGTGCAGTTTCAAGTCACCGTATACGAGGATTATGAGCATGAAAAGAAGCATGCCGTACCAACAATAGATGGGAACTTTGGGGCCGCAAAAACAAGCTCTGCTTTTCTGCAGCCATAGACAGAAAAAAGCATGATTTATTCCCATTATTGGACAGTGTCAAAAGTGACTGCCATAAAAAGTGATGAAAACCTCTTGAAAGATGGAAACACTGTTCTGTTGGACAGAGAAAAACAACTCTTGTCTTGGATAGAATTCTATAACTAGGATTATAGTATCTTTGCTCTTTTTAAAAATAAATGACTCATATTCTAATTTCTCTGTTTTATTTCTATTCTTTTTTAAAAGTTAACTACTCTTCAGGACTGGTTATTTTCTACCCCTTCATAATTAAGGAGCCTATATTCTTTATCTCTATGTTTACAATTAAATATTTTTAATAAAATTAAATGTAAAAATTGTGTTAATTTGGAAAACATTGAAGATTCTCTATTAATTTAATAATTGCATTATGACCAGGAGGACTTTCCTCTAATTTTATGTGGGTGCATTTATATATAGATTGCTATTATGAACTAATTCACCATGGAGATGAAGTATTAATATTATATGTATATAATTTTTAAAATTACCCTATAAAATAAATAGCATACATTACTTATGTAAATATGTTTTATTCATGAGGGTTGTTTGTTTTTCAGAAATTCTCTTTCATCTATTGAGGTGACCATAAAATTTTTCTATTTATCTATTAATGAGATGTGTTATAATAGTATATTTCCTTAGATGACCTATCTATGGTTTAATAAAGTTAAGTTATTTGGCCTTGATTTTGGCCTTTATTAAAAATTGGGATGAGGAGATTCTGTCGAATGCTGTGAAGTATAACTATGTTTTGAGTGACATAAAGAATATATGAGATACCATCTCACACCAGTTAGAATGGCGATCATTAAAAAGTCAGGAAACAACAGGTGCTGGAGAGGATGTGGAGAAATAGGAACACTTTTACACTGTTGGTGGGATTGTAAACTAGTTCAACCATTATGGAAAACAGTATGGCGATTCCTCAAGGATCTAGATCTAGATGTACCATATGACCCAGCCATCCCATTACTGGGTATATACCCAAAGGATTATAAATTATGCTGCTATAAAGACACATGCACACATATGTTTATTGCGGCACTATTCACAATAGCAAAGACTTGGAATCAACCCAAATGTCCATCAGTGACAGATTGGATTAAGAAAATGTGGCACATCTACACCATGGAATACTATGCAGCCATCAAAAAGGATGAGTTTGTGTCCTTTGTAGGGACATGGATGCAGCTGGAAACCATCATTCTTAGCAAACTATCACAAGAACAGAAAACCAAACACCGCATGTTCTCACTCATAGTTGGGAACTGAACAATGAGATCACTTGGACTCGGGAAGGGGGACATCACACACCGGGGCCTATCATGGGGAGGGGGGAGGGGGGAGGGATTGCACTGGGAGTTATACCTGATGTAAATGACGAGTTGATGGGTGCTGACGAGTTGATGGGTGCAGCACAGCAACATGGCACAAGTATACATATGTAACTAACCTGCACGTTATGCACATGTACCCTAGAACTTAAAGTATAATAATAATAAATAAATTTTAAAAAAAAAGAATATAATAGTTATATGTACTGTGTTCTTGGATAGGAGTTGTAAACAAGTCAGACTCAAAATTCTTACTGTTTTTGCTACTTTGAATTTAGCAGAAATGGTACTCATTTTTGTATAAAACAACAAGTGCATTGCAATATAAAGGAGTATTTAAAAAGAACAATAAAGTAGAAGAATATTCCTGGCAGATATTAAAATGTATTTGAAGGAATATATTTAAAATGTATAGTATTAACTTCCAAAGATACATATTCATCAATGTTACCAAGAAAAGAGGTTAAAAATAGACTACATTACATGAAGTAGTAAAACAATGGTGAAATTAAGATTATTAATTAATGGGAAGAATAGACAGATTGTTTAATGCCATGGTTATGTTGTAGGGGTTGACATTGGGGAGGAGAAGCAATACTAATTTGGGCATAGGGCAAGTATTGCAATTTCTTTCTTTTCTCTTCTCTTCTTTTCTCTTTTTTTTTGAGACAGAGTTTCACTCTTGTCTCCCAGGCTGGAGTGCAATGGTGAAATCTCGGTTCACTGCAACCTCTGCCTCCTGGGTTCAAGTGATTCTCCTGCCTCGGCCTCCCAAGTAGCTGGGATTACAGGCACACACCACCATGCCCAGCTAATTTTTATATTTTTAGTAGAGACGAGGTTTTGCCATGTTGGCCAGGCTGCTCTTGAACTCCTGACCTTAGGTGATCTGTCCACCTTGGCCTCCCAAAGTGCTGGGATTACAGACTAGTTTCTTAACTAAGCCCCAGAAGAGTCACCCTCACAATTAAATGTGAGTTGAATGTTGGAAATTAACATCCATTGTACCTTAGTGGAGAGATCTATTTGGGGAAAAGAGAATTCCCACAGAGTTTCTTGTTGCTTTAAAATGAAGCGTAAGGCAACGTTATAACAAAATGAGGCTTACTTGTAGGATACAAATTACGATTTTCATGAAAACTTGCAACTGTAATGAAGCAGTAACTTTTTAAAAATGATTTGCTTTCCTATTTCTTTTTTTCTTTATTTCTTAAAAAAAAAAAGGGGGTATACATGTGCAGAAGTGCAGGTTTGTTACATAGGTATATTTGTGCCATGGTGGCTTGCTGCACCTATTGACCCATCCTCTAAATTCCTTCCCCTCACCCCACACCCCACAGCAGGCCCCAGTGTATGATGTTCCCCTCCTTGTGTCCATGTGTTCTCAATGTTCAACCCCCCAATTATGAGTGAGAACATGCAGTGCTTGGTTTTCTGTTTCTATGTTAGTTTGCTGAGGATGAGGGCTTCCAGCTTCATCCATGCCCCTGCAAAGGACATAATCTCATTTCTTTTTATGGCTGCATAATATTCTATGGTGTGTATATGTAGCACATTTCTTTTATCCTGTCTATCATTGATGGGCATTTGGTTTGTTTCCATGTCTTCGTTATTGTAAATAGTGCTGCAGTAAACATATGCATGCATGTGTCTTTATAGTAGAATGATTTATATTCCCTTGGGTATATACCCAGTAATGGTATTACTGAGTCAAATGGTATTTCTGGTTCTAGATCCTTGAGGAATCACTATATGTCTTCCATAATGGTTGAACTAATTTACATTCACACCAACAGTGTAAAGGCATTCCTGTTTCTCCACAACATCACCAGCAACTATTGTTTCTTGACTTTTTAATAATCGCCATTCTGACTGGCATGAGAAGGTATCTCATTGTGGTTTTGATGTACATTTCTCTAATGATCAGTGCTGTTGAGTTTTTTTTCATATTGACCACATAAATTTCTTCTTTTGAGAAGTGTCTGTTTATGTCCTATGCCCACTTTTTGACGGGGTTGTTTTTCTTTTTCTTGTAAATATGTTTAAGTTCCTTGTAAATTCTGGATATTAGACATTTGTCAGATGGGTAAACTGCCAAAATTTTCTCCCATTCTGTAGGTTTCCCATTCACTCTGATGATAGTTTGTTTTGCTGTTCAGAAGCTCTTTAGATTAATTAGATCCCATTAATCAGTTCTGGATTTTGTTGCCATTGCTTTTGGCATTTTTGTCATGAAGTCTTTGCCAATGCCTATGTCCTGAATGGTATTGCCTAGGTTTTCTTATAGGTTTTTATGGTTTTTGGTTTTACCTTTAAGTCTTTAATCCATCTTGAGTTAATTTTTTATAAGGTGTAAGGAAGGAGTCCAGTTTCAGTTTTCTGCATATGACTACTCAGTTTTCCCAGCACTGTTTAATGAATAGGAGATCCTTTCTTCATTGCTTATTTTTGTCAGGTTTGTCAAAGATCAGGTGAGTGTAGGTGTGTGGTGTTATTTCTGAGGTTTCTGTTCTGATCCACTGGTCTATATGTCTGTCTTGGCATCAGTACCATGCTGTTTTGGTTACTGTAGTCTTGTAGTACAGTTTGAAGTCAGGTAGTGTGATGCCTCCAGCTTTGTTCTTTTTGCTTAGGATTGTTTTGGCTATACCGGGTCTTCTTTGATTCCATATGAAATTTGAGATAGTATTTTTTTCTAATTTTGTGAAGAATATCAATGGCAGTCTGATGGGAATAGTATTGAATCTATGAATTACTTTGGGCAGTATGGCCATTTTCACAATATTGAATCTTCCTATTCATGAGGATGGAATGTTTTCCCGTTTGTTTATGTTCTGTCTTATTTCCTTGAGCAGTGGTTTGTAGTTCACCTTGAAGAGGTCCTTCATATCCCTTATTAGCTGTATTCCTAGGTATATTATTCTCTTTGTAGTGATTGTGAATGGGAGTTAATTCATGATTTGACTCTCTGCTTGCCTATTGTTGATGTAAAGGAATGCTTGTGAGTTTTGCACATTGATTTTATATTCTGAGACTTTGCTGAAGTTGCTTATCAGTTCAAGAGGTTTTTGGACTGAGATGGGGTTTTCTAAAAGTGAAATCGTGTGGTCTACAAACAGAGACAACTTGACTTCCTCCCTTCTTATTTGAATACTCTTTATTTCTTTCCCTTGCCTGATTGCCCTGGCCAGAACTTCCAATACTATGTTGAATAGGTGTTGTGAGAGAGGGCATCCTTGTCTTGTGCTAGTTTTCAAAGGAATGCTTCCAGCTTTTGCCCATTCAATATGATATTGGCTATGAGTTCGTCATAAATAGCTCTTATTATTTTGACGTATGTTCCATCAATACATAGTTTTTTCAGAGTTTTTAACATGAAGGGCTGTTGAATTTTACCGAAGGCCTTTTCTGCATCTATTGAAATAATCATGTGGCTTTTGTCTTTGGTTCTGTTTATGTGATAGATTACATTTATTGATTTGTGTATGTTGAACCAGCCTTGCATCCCAGGGATGAAGCTGACCTGATCGTAGTGGATAGTTTGTTGATGTGCTGCTGGATTTGGTTTGCCAATATTTGATTGAGGATTTTTGCGTCAGTGTTCATCAGGGATATTGGCCTGAAGTTTTGTTTTTTTGTTGTGTCTCTTCCCCGTTTTGGTATCAGGATGATGTTGGCTTCATAAAATGAGTTACGGAGGAGTTCCTCCTTTTCAATTGTTTTGAATAATTTCAGAAGGAATGGTCCCAGTTCCTCTTTGTATTTCTGGAAGGGTTCAGCTGTGAATCCGTCTGGTCCTGGGCTTTTTTTGGTTGGTAGACTATTAATTACTGCCTCAATTTAAGTGCTTCTTATTAGTCTTTTCAGGGATTCAACTTCTTCCTGGTTTAGTCTTGATAGGGTGTATACATCCAGGAAGTTATCCATTTCTACTAGATTTTCTAGTTTATTTACATAGAGATGCTTATAGTATTCTCTGATGGTGGTTTGTATTTCTGTGGGGTCAGTGGTGATATCCCCTGTATCATTTTTTATTGTGTCCATTTGATTCTTCTCTGTCTTCTTCTTTGTTAGTCTGGCTAGCGGTCTACTTATTTTGTTAATTTTTCAAAAAAACAGTCCTGGATTCGTTGATTTTTTTGGAATGTTTTTCGTGTCTCTATTTCCATCAATTCTTCTCTGATCTTAGTTATTTTTTGTTTTCTGTGAGCTTTTGGATTAGTTTGCTCTTTTCTCTCTAGCGCTTTTAATTTTGATTTTAAGGTGTTGATTCAAGATCTTTCTAGCTTTCTGATGTGGGCATTTAGTGCTATAAATTTCCCTCTTAACCCTGCTGTAGCTGTGTCCCAGAAATTCTGGTATGTCATCTCTTTGTTCTCATTGGTTTCAGAGAACTTGATTTCTGCCTTAATTTCGTTATTTACCCAGGAGTCATTCAGGAGCATGTTGTTCAATTTCCATTTAATTAAGTGGTTTTGAGTGAGTTTCTTAATCCTGAGTTCTACTTTGATTGCACTTTGATCTGAGAGACTATTTGTTATGATTTCAGTTCTGCATTTGCTGAGGAGTGTTTTACTTCCAATTATGTGGTTGATTTTAGAATAAGTGCCAAGTGGCACTGAGAAGAATATATATTCTGTTGTTTTGGGGTGGTGAGTTCTGTAGATGTCTATTAGTTCCACTTGATCCAGAGCTGAGTTCAAGTCCTAAATATCCTTCTTAATTTTCTGTCTTGTTCATCTATCTAGTACCAACAGTGGTAAGTTTTCCGCTATTATTGTGTGGGAGTCTACGTGTCTTTGTAGGTGTCTAAGAACTTGTTTTATGAATCTGCGTCCTCCTGTATTGGCTGCATATATATATTCGGAACAGTTATCTCTTCTTGTTGAATTGTTGCCTTTACCATTATGTAATACCCTTCTTTGTCTTTTTTAATCTTTTTTGGTTTAAAGTCTGTTTTATCAGAGATTAGGATTGCGATCCCTGTTTTTTCTTTTTCTTTTTTCTTTTCTTTCTCTCTCTTTTTTTTTTTTTTTTTTTTTTTTGCTTTCCATTTGCTTGGTAAACTTTCCTCCATCCCTTTATTTAACCAAATCGCCAGTCTGTGTCTTAATTGGGGCATTTAGGCCATTTACATGTAAGGTTAGTATCATTATGTATGAATTTGATACTCTCATCATGATGCTATTTGGTTATTTTGCACACTAGTTGATGCAGTTTCTTCACAGTGTCAATGGTCTTTATATTTTGGTGTGTTTTTGCAGTGACTGGTACCGGTTTTTCCTTTCCATATTTAGTGCTTCTTTCAGGAGTTCTCACAGGGCAGACCTGGTGGTAACGAAATCCCTGAGCATTTGTTTGTCTGTAAAGGATTTTATTTCTCCTTTGCTTAAGAAACGTAGTTTGACTGGATATGAAGTTCTTGACTGAAAATTCTTTTCTTTAAGAATGTTGAATATAGGCCCCCCACTCTCTTCTTGCTTGTAGGGTTTCTGCTGAGAAGTCTACTGTCAGTCTGATGGGCTTCCCTTTGTAGGTGACCTGGCATTTCTCTCTGGCTGCCCTTAACAGTTTTTTCATCATATTGACCTTGGAGAATCTGATGGTTATATGTCTTGCGGATTATCTTCTTGTGGAGTATCTTAATGGTGTTCTCTGTATTTTCTGAATTTGCATGTTGGTCTGTCTTCCTAGGTTGAAGAAGTTCTCCTGGATAATATCCCGAAGTGTGTTTTCCAGCTCATCTCCATTCTCCCTGTCTCCTTCTGGTACTCCGATCAATCATAGGTTTGGTCTTTTTATGAAGTCGCATTTTTTTTGGAGGCTTCGTTCATTCTTTTTCATTCTTTTTTCTCTATTCTTGTCTGCATGTCTTATTTCAGTAAGGTGGTCTTCAAACTCTGATAACCTTTCTTCCGCTTGGTCAATTTGGCTGCTGATACTTGTGTGTGCTTCACATAGTTCTTGTGCTCTGTTTTTCAGCCCCATCAGGTTGTTTTATGTTCAAGGTACATAAACTGGTTATTGTAGTTAGCAGTTCCTCTATCCTTTTATCAAGGTTCTTAGCTTCTTTGCATTGGGTTAGAACATGCTCTTTTAGCTCATCAAAGTTTTTTTATTACCCATCTCCTGAAGCGCTACTTCTGTCAGTTTATCCATCTTGTCCTCCATCCAGTTCTGTGCCCTTGACGGAGAGATGCTGTAATCATTTGGTTGAGAAGAGACACTCTGGCCTTTTGGTTTTCAGCATTTTTGCATTGATTCTCAACTTCGTGAATTTGTGTAGTTTTGGTCTTTGAGGCTGCTGACCCTTGGATGGGTTTTTTTATGGGGGCCCTCTTGTTGTTATTATTGTTGATGATTATGCTCTTGTTGTCCCTTTCTGTTTGTTTTGTTTTCTTTCAATAGTCAGGTCTCTCTTCTGTAGGGCTATTGCAGTTTGCTGGGGGTTCACTTCATGCCTTATTCATCTCATTTGCTCCCCTGCCTGGAGATATCACTCAAGGAGTCTGGAGAGCAGCAAAGATGGGTGCCTTCTCCGTCTTTTGGCACCTCTGACCTTGAGGGTCACCAACCTGATATCAGTAGGATCACTCCTGTATAGGGTATCTGACAACCCAGTTGGGTGGCATGGGGAGCAGGACTCATTTAATGAAGCACTTTGTACCTTGGTGGAGAAAGTGTGTTTTGCTGGAGGGAAACCCACTAGTCTGGGTCGCCTGGATTCCTCAGAACTACCAAGAGGAAAGGTTAAGTCTGCTGGTCTGCAGAGACAGTGGCCACCTCTTCCCCTAGGGGCTCAGGCCCAGGGAGATCCAAATTCTGTCCCTGATCCTCTGGCTGGAGTCATTGGAGATCCTGCAGGGAAGTCCTGCCCACTGAGGAAGGATGGGTCCGGGTTAGACCTTAAGAGGCATTCTGGCTGCAGATTGCCACAGCCGGTGTGTTGGGCTGTGGGGACAAGTCTTGGGACCAAGCAGTCCAGCCTGCCTGACTCTAGCAGGGGAAAAAGCAGCCTGGAGCTATAGAAATGGGTGCTGCCCTTCCCCCATCCAGGGAGCTTAGTGTGGCAGGCAGTTGCCAGTCCCAGTGCTGGTTGCTGCGCCTCCGTCAGGGAGCTCAAAGGGCTTAGACAGCAGGCAGCTGCAGATGGTGCTGGTCGCCCCTCCCTGCAGGAGTTTGGTAGGCTTAAGCAGATTCCAGCTGAGAGGCTGTAAGAATCTGCAGATTCCAGGGTTGGGAGGCTAGGCCCTGGTGGCATGGTTTCATGAGTGGGATCTGTTGATCCACGGGTTGCTCAGTTCCACAGAAAAAGCAGTTTCCCTGGCTGGGTAGCATGCTCACTCACCACCTCACTTGGCTGGAGGAAAGGGACTCCCCTTCCCCTTGTGGCTCTCAGGTAGGCGGCCGCACCCCTCTGCTCTTCCTTCTCTCCATGGACCATGCTAGCCTTATAGTCAGTTTTGATGAGATAACCTGGATACCTTGGTTGCCGTTGAAGAATTCACATGCTGTCTTTTTTTTTTTTTTGATAGGAGCCTCCAAAGGCCACTGCTTCTAGTTGGCCATCTTGACCCACCCCAAAACAGTAACTTTTGAAGAATAAAAGCAAAAGAGAAACATTACTAAAATGTTAAAGGATTACATTTACAGCCAAAATGTGTTTTGTTTTTGTGTGTGTGTGTGTTTTCATTAAGAAGGCATTGTGTTGGTGTGAAATATGGGTTCTGGTCAATCAGAGGGAAATTCTAGATTATTTGTAATATCATGTAATAACTTAGAGCAGGAATTGGCAGACCGTAGCCTGATTGCCAATCCCAACCCATTTTTGTAAATAAAGTGTCTTGGAATACAGCCAAATTCATTCATTTACATATTGCCTGTATCTGCTTTCAAGCTATAGTAGCAGGGTTGAGTAGCTGTGTCAGACACCATATGGCCTATAAAGCTTAAAATATTTACTATCTAGTCATTTACAGATAATATTTGCATACCTCTGCCCTATAGGCAAATTAATGCATATCTGGAAAATACAAAGTTATCAAACTTATTTTTTAGCCATATATTAGTGGGTAGCATTTTTGTAATTAAACGTAGAATAAAACCTCTACTGGAAATATTTTCCTCAAAAGATAACCATCTTTTTATTCAGTCATTTATCTTTTTTTTTAAAAAAAAAAACTTATTTCTTCATTTTGAGGCAGAGTCTCGCTCTGCTGTCCAGGCTGGAGTGCGTTGGCGATCTCGGCTCACTGCAACCTCCACCTCCTGGGTTCAATCGATTCTCCTGCCTCAGCCTCTGAGTAGCTGGGATTACAGGCACGTGCCGCCAGGCTCAGTCATTTACCAAAGCATCTATGCTAAGGAATGTACATTCAAAAGCATTCAATAGAGGATTTCATATTGTTTTGTCTTAGGAAATAATTTGGTTTTTATTAAAATGCAGAAATAGAAAGGAGATTATGTTAGTAAAAAATGTAGGGATGTGTCTGTGGTGCGTGTGCGTGTGCGTGTACGTGTGCGTGTGCGTGTGCGTGTGTGTGTGTATTTTCATAAAGGAGTGTTAGGTGCTTGCTACTGACTTGTAACCAAAGTAAGGTTTGGCTGTATGCCACCTGAAAAGACAAACACATAAGAAGTAAGGTTTCGTGGAAGAAAGCAGCTTTATTCAAGTGTTGACATCTTGGGAGACGGCCAGACTCAAGCCTCAAAAAGCCGTCTTAAATTCTCAGACTGCATAAGGGGATTTTCAGGGGGAAGGTTGCATGGAAACTGTACAGGAGTGTACATGGTGCAGGTCTGCTTCTTGTTTTCCACTGGCTAGTTTAAGTAACAGACTATCCAGAGGCCTGGTTGGCATCATCTCAGTAGGGGTCAGGTTAGGGATTAACTGCACAACTGTTTCATCTTGAAAGGGAGAAAATTGAAACTGCTATCTCTACCTCATGTCTGGATTGTTGTAAGATTAGCCTTTGGACATTTCAAGCAAACAGGTAGTTAGATATATGGGTATCAAGAAACAAACAAGGGAGGGATTATCTTTAGAGGAAGCTAGCAAACTGGCTATACTGGTTACATTAGGAGACATTTCTCAAGGACTCTTTAATACTAGTTAATTCTCTCATTTTGCATTTTGATTAATTACGATGACAGACACTAAAAATGTATTTGTGATTTGTTTAACTTCTATTTCTTTTTCAACTTTTATTTTAGATTTAAGGGATACATGTACAGGTTCGTTTCATGGGTATATTATGTGAAACTAAGGTTTGTGATATAAATGATCCCATCACCCAGGTAGTGAGCATAGTACTCAATAGTTAGTTTTTCAACCCTTATCCCCAACCCCACTCCTTCCTCCAGTAGTCTTCAGTGTCTATTGTTGCCATCTTTATATACATGAGTACCTAAGATTGAACTCCCACTTACAAGTGAGGACATACTTATAAGTATGGTTTTCTGTTTCTGCATTAATTTATTTGGGATAATGGCTTGCTGACTTCTCTGTGTTGCAGCAAAGAACATTATTTCTTTCTCTTTTTTGTGGCTGCATAGTATTCCATGATACATATATACCATATCTTCTTTATCTGCTACACAGTTGGTGGGCATCTAGGTTGATTCAATGTGTTTGATACTGTGAATAATGCTGTGATGAACTTACAAGTGTATGTCTTTTTGGTAGAGTGATTGATTTAAAAAAAAAAATTACCCAGTAATGGGATTGTTGGATCAAATGGTAGTTTTAAGTTCTTTGAGAAACCTACAAACTGCTTTCCACAGTGGCTGAACCAATTTACATTCCCGCAACAGTATATAAGTTTCCCCTTTTCTCTGCAGCCTCACCCAGCATCTGTTTTGTTTTTTTTTTTTTTTTTTTGGAGACAGGGTCTCATTCTGTCACCCAGGCTGGAGTGCAGTGGCATGATCACAGCTCCCAGTAGCCTTGACATCCCGACTCTGGGCTCAGATGAGCCTCTCATCTCAGCCTCCATGGTAACTGGAACTACAAGTGTGTGCCACCTGCCCAACTAATTATGTAATATATATATATATATATAAATTATATATAACTAAAATATATATATAATTTATATATATACACACACACACACACACACACACACTTTTTTTTTTTTAAAGAAACTGGGTTTTGTCGTGTTGCCCAGGCTTGTCTCAAACTCCTGGGCTTAAGCAATCTGCCCCCGTCGGCCTCTCAAATACTGGGATTACAGGCATGAGCCACCACTGGACTGTTGTTTTTTGCCTTTTTAATAATAGCCCTTCTGACTGATTTCAAATGGTATCTCGTTATTGTTTTGATTTGCATGTCTCTCATGATTAGTGATGTGGAACATTTTTCATATGTTTGTTGGCTACTTATATGTCTTTTGAGAAGTATCTGTTAGTATATTTGCCCACTTTATTTATTTATACTTGTTGAATTGTTTTAGTTCTTTACAGATTCTGAATATTAGACCTTTTTCAGATACCTAGTTTGCAAATATACTCTCCCATTCTGTAGGTTGTGTGTTTGCCCTATTGATAATTTCTTTTTGCTGTCTAGAAGCTCTTTAGTTTAATTATGCCTCACTTGTCAATTTTTGTTTTTGTTGCAATTGCTTTTGAGGACTTAGTCATAAATTCTTTCTCAAGCCCAGTATTCAGAATGGTATTTGTTTAGGTTTTCTTCTAGAATTGTTGTAGTTTGAGGTCTTATATAAATGCATTTGTTGAAAAAAGTGTGAGTTAGTGGTTTATATTCTTTGTATAAAAGTATACACAGCATCAAATTATAAATAAAATTTAAATTATATTTTACTTAGAAATGATAAAAAAGGATTTTCTGTGAACCATAGACTAAATTTCCAGTAGGTTCTCATTTTTTCTCACTACATCTATATTATATGGTACTTTTAGCAATCCTAGATATCTGTTTGTTAAGGTGTTATGGAGGTATAATATTTACTGCGTACCCACTACATCCTGCGAAACCATGAATTGCCATTAACTATTACAGTCTCTGTCAAACAATACACAAGTCCTTGGAACACAGTATTATTTATAATTGTGCTGTTGCTTATATGAAGGGATGTACACTCACATGGAGGCCATAAGTATATATATACTTTGTATACTTAGCTTGTTATGAAATATGTTTAAAATGGGTGTTCTTTGAAATTTTCCCAAAATTGATAATCTTGAATAAGAGTCTTTTAATGAAGATATTTCTAAAATAAGGAATGTATCTTACCTGCTTAAGGTATAGATAAGAACCTTTGTTTTCAACCAAAATAATAGTTATATTCAAATTATGAAGCATGTTTATGCATAGGAGTTTTATGTTTTTGTTTTTGGCATGGGTCTTCAGTAATGCCTCCTACAAACTCATCATTATTGTATTACCTTATTTTTGTACTTCTCTCTCTCTCTGTCCTCTCCACCACCCAATCTGTCTTATTTTTGCCCTTTAAAGAACTTAATTTATGCTGAATGGTTAATATTTTATCATTATGTTTATTTATATTTGAACTTTCTTATACAATATACTTGATTAAACTTTCCTGTAAAATGTCACTATATTTTCCCATTTTATACCCCTTGTCTTTTAAGATAAACAGATAGAGAGATAAAAAGATAGATATTCAACACATTAATTCTAGTTCATCAAAAGTAAGAATTTGGAAAAATTATTTACCATTACGTATTTAAATGATTTTTCAGAATTTTACTGTGGGCATTATTATCTGCTTCTTGAGGAGTATCAGTCTACTTCATGCTCTTCACTATTCAAATGGGGTCTTGTTCTCCAAGCAGAAGAGCTCCTTCATTCCTTCATTCATCCCTCTCTCCCTCCCTTCCTCCCTCCTCTCCTCTCCTCCCTCACTCCCTCCTTTCCCTTTCTTCCTTCCTCCCTCCCTCCTTCCCTCCCTCCCTCCCTCCTTCCCTTCCCTTCTCTTCCCTTCATTTCCTTCCTTCCTCCCTCCTTCCCTCCCTCCCTCCCTTCCTCCCTACCTCTCTCCCTCTCTCCCTTCCTTCATTTCTCCCTTTTTCTTTCCTCTCTCCCTTCACCTACTTCATTCCCTCCCTTCACCTCCTCCCTTCCCTCCCTCCATCCTTCCTTCTCCCTTCCTTTCCCTTCCCTTCCCTTCCCTTCCCTTCCCTTCCCTCCTCTCCCCTCCACTTTTCTTTCCCCTTCCCCTTCCCCCTTCCCCCTTCCCCTTCCTCTTCCCCTTCCCTTTTCCCTTTCTGTTATGGTATAAATATGCAAAACTTGTTTGGAGGAAATGGAGAAAATTATTGCTTAATACATCTCTTCTTCCATTAAAGTTCTTTCTGTATATGTATACTTGACATTCTTAGGAAAGGACTGTGATGTTGAAACATAAATTAGCAATGCTTGCAGAATTTAATGATCTGCCTGTGAATGCAAAATATATCATGTAATAATTCTGTACCTACTAATGAAACATTGAAGAATTCAGCATTGCACGTGGAATGTTTCTTTAAATGAATATTACTTCAAAGGGATGATGATCAAAGTATTTAAAAATTCCTAAAGGATCAGAAATTCTTTTTTGAGATAATTTTCCTTAACATAACAATGCATGTTTATTTATTTGATGTCTGATGGCCATGGAGTAGTGGTATTTTATGAAAAAAGTCTTAATTTTGCTGTGACAGCCTCTTTTCCCAGAAGATTAGCATACCAAGGTTTGTCTTCTATATATATGTAAGCTAGATAAAAGTGTTAATTCTAATTGAAATGGTTCCTTTAGTATATTTAATGAATGCTCCACAGACAAGTAGATTAAAATGAAAATTATTGACACAAGTTTTATCATTGCAGAAGAAAATAATCACCAAAATCATTGTCTCCTCTTGATCAAATTTAACTCCCTTGTCATAGAAAATTGTACATTGAAGTTAGGAGTAAAGGCCTGTGTGGAAAAAGAAGTAACATTATACAATAAAGTATTGTAGAAGAAAATCTTACTAGTTTATGAAACCTTATACTGAAAGAAAAAGCAAGGAAAATAGATGTTCAATTGGTAAAATCAGTATAAGGTAACAACTTAAAATGATTTTGTCCAGCTCTGTCATTAAGTAGGGCCTGTAAGCAGTAGGGGAACTTTACCCCAGAAACATATGTGTGTGTGTTTTCTTTTCCAGAAAGATCCAGGAGTGTTTGGGCTACAGCCAGTTTCATTTCTTAATACAGGAAAATTATGAGGCTGTATCCAGACTGTCTTTTCAATGTCAAACTAAATATGCTTTTAGAATAAAAGAATAAGTGTTGTTAGGGAAAAAACCCATTAAAACTACTCCCATCTCCAATTTTAGTGTTAAAAAGAATATATATACATAATTAATTAAAATAAATTATGTTTGGGAAAGGCCGTGAGCTCACAATGATAATCAAAAGGGACACATTAAAATACAAATACAACAGAATGGAAGGGGATCGGGAGAGGAGTGGACACTCCTGGTGAGGCCAGTGCTGGAGAGCATGATTCCTCATCCAGAAGACGCAGTTCCCCACATACTTGGCAAGGCTCCCAGCCTCTGAGACCATTATCAAGTTCACTGGGCTCACAGAAACAGATAATTTATTTAAAAATTAGACACAAAAACTTCACTAATAGCTGACGATCTCTGGGTAGTGACTTTTTTTAATTACGAGAAAACATTTAAGGAAAATCAGTGCTTTTACATTCCATTTCAGAATTGCTTAGGCTGTTTGTTTATTGTCTTTCCTTGTTTACTTGCACTATTTGGCTAACCTCTTCCATTGTTCATTCTTCCTGAAAAAACAAAAAACAAACAAACAAAAAAACCCCAACAGCTTCATTAATCTTAAAATATAAAAAGAAAATCCCAAAGTGGCAAATGAAACATTAAAGATATGTGTCTTACTAAAGCAGCTTGCTGTAGGTGTTGGCTACGTTTTTTGTTTGAAACTTTGTATATTTAGATATTTATGTAGAAGTTAAATTCTACAAGCTTCTGGTAATGACTTTAAACAATTAATGTATCTTCCAACAATAAAATCAACACTTCTGATTTTGAATGAAAAAGATCTGGATTTTGGCAATGATTCAAAGCTTTTTCTCTGAATTTCAAAATTTTCAACAGAATCTCCACTTTAAATTCCCCCCCCCACTCTGTTAGATTTAACTATAATAATGTGAATGTTCCAATTTCAGAGACAAAGTAAATTAAGTATAAAAGTTCTAACAAGAAACAGTTTTTTACACTATAAAGTATTTATTTACTTTAAAATAAAATGCGTACAATTCAGTTAAAATCAAGAGACAAGATGTGACTTATTTATAATAGCTCTATTAAATATAATGGCATAAAATAAACTGTACTTTAAAGTGTGCAACTTGGTGAGTTTTAACGTATGTCTAGAGCCATGAACCCATTGTCACAATGAAGACAATAAGCATATCTATCACTCCCAAATTTCTTGTTATGCACCTATGTAATTCCTCTCTCCTTTCCTTTACTACAGCCAATAACTATGGCTCTATACACTTGTCTCTTTATGTTGGTGAACATTTTCTAGAATTGTCAGAGGCATCTACAGTATCCACTCTTTTGCCTGTTCTTTAATTCAATGTGATTATTTTGCCAATTATTCATGTAACTGGATGTATCAGTAGTTCATTACTTTTAATGCTGAGTAGTAGAACATTGTTTGGATATACTACTAGTTGTTTTATCCATTCATTTGCTGATGGAAATTTTGGTAGTATCTTGTTTGTGGCTGTTACAAATAAATTTGTTAAGAACATTTATGGAGGGGCAGAGCAAGATGGCCCAACATCCATCTCCAATCATCCCACCACCACAAGTCACCAATTTGACTACTATCTCCCGAAAATAAGCACCTTCATAAGTACCAAAAATCAGGTGAGCATTCACAGTACCTAGACTTAATTTCATATCACTGAAAGAGGCACTGGAAGAAAGTAGGATTTAGTCTTGATTTACTGATGGCACTCCACTTCCATTCCCTGGAAGTGGCTGTGTGGTTCAGAGTGAGAATCTCTGTGTCTGGGAGAGGGACAGTGCAGCAACTGTGAGACATTGCACTGACCTCAGTAGTCCTTTGTAGTAGCCAAAAGCAAAACCAGGCTGAACACAGCTGATGTCAACCCTCAGAAGGAGTATTTAAATCAGCCTCAGCCAGAAGGGAATTGTCCATCCCGTCAGTCAAAAAATTGAGTTCTGGCAAGTCTCACCACCACATGCTAAAGTGCTTGGGGGCCCTAAATAAATGGGAAAGGCAGTCTAGGCCCCAATGACTGAAACTTCTAGGTGAATCTAGGGCTGAACTGAACTCACAGCCAGTGGACTTATGGGGCAAGTGACCTACTCAGACAGCATTTAGGTTAATGAAGGGAATGCTCATGCTGCTAGATGTATTGGGCTCTATTGTATGTTGTTTCTTTTCTCTTGCTGCCTTTAGGATCCTTTGTCCTTGATCTTTGGGAGTTCAGTTATTAAATGCCTTTAGGTAGTCGTCTTTGGGTTAAATCTGCTTGGTGTTCTGTAACCTTATTGTATTTGGATATGGACATATTTTTCTAGGTTGCGGATGTTCTTTGTTGTTATCCCTTTGAATAATCTTTCTTTTTATTATTATACTTTAAGTTCTAGGGTACATGTGCACAACGTGCAGGTTTGTTACATATGTATACATGTGTCGTGTTGGTGTGCTGCACCCACTAACTCGTCAATTACATTAGGTATATCTCGTATGGCTGTCTTTTTCTCTACCTCGTCTTTAAGGCAAATAACTCTTAGATTTATTCTTCTGAGGCTATTTTCTAGATCCTGTAGGCATGCTTTACTGTTTTTTATTCTTTGTTTGTCTCCTCTGTGTATTTTCAAATAGCCTACCTTCAAGCTCACTGATCCTTCTTCTGTTTGATCAAGTCTGCTACTGAAAGACTCTGATGCATTCTTCATATGTCCATCACATTTTTCAGCTCCAAAATTTCTGCTTAATTCTTTTAAATTACTTCAATCTACTTGCTAAATTTACCTGATAGAATTCTGAATTTCTTGTCTATCTTTTTCTGTCTCCCATTTATTTTGGGGTCTTTATTTACATGCATTTTTACTGCTTTATGTTCTTTCAGAGTTTACTCATGCTCCGATCATTTTTCTTAGTGTTGATGCAAGACTTTTCTAATCTTCTGGGTGCTTCTTTCTGTGGCCTTGGGTAATTTTCTCACATATATGTGCTAATCATCACTTGGTCAAGTATTTGAGGAGGCCCTCTACAAATTCAGTTTTTTTCTTTTGCCATCACTTTCCTCTCTAGTAATCTATCTCCTGTGAACTCTTTCAGTTCACAGCTGGAGCTGTGACTCCAGCTATGTTTTCTCAACACAAAAAGACTGTCTGTCTCTACCTTGCTTCCCCCTCACTGTGTTGTACCCTGGACACTTTCTTTAGGCATAAGTTGGAGCCATATTGAGGTTGACTTCATTTTATTCCTTTCTCTTGGGGATTATATGTTTTTCTCCTTTTTTAGTTGTTTCATCAGTACATATATATTTATTCTCTGGTATACCCCTGTGGCCAGATGTCCTGATAGAACAGATTTAATTTATCAGCTTTTCAATAAACTAGAGAACATGTATATACACATAGTATATATGTATGTGTTATGTATATATAAAACCATATGCATAATTATTATATTTTTGCTTTTCTTTGTAAGTTTGCATCTATTATGATTAGTATGTGATATTTGTATATAGGTGTCATCATTTGAATCATTGGTCCCAGTTTTTCATTTCTCCTTGTATTCATGCTTTTTCCCATATAATTTTGAAGTTCTTTCCACTAAAGCACAAGTGCTTTTCCGGATTCCTTGACTTTGACCTTAGCAATAAGGTTTGTTTGGGCCAATGGAACATGAGTCTAAGTTGCAGTCTGCCAGTTCTGAGCCTATGCCTCAAGCCTATGCCTAGCTTGTTTTTGCTTGCTCTGTTATACCTCTATCAATACCACGAGGCTTTCCTAGTGTTTTCTGGTGCAGACTGAGCCCCAACTGCAGTGAATATCGAAGCCAGCCAAGATCCACAGACCGAAGCAGTTTCCTGCCATGTGCAGGCTAGATTAGATGACCTCAGCGAATCCCCAGAATAAATGATAGAGATGAAAATTATGTTGATTCACTGACAATAAGATGAATAATGCATGCAGAAATTTCATAGATCAGGTCACTGTAGCGAAATAATAGGATAACATGTCATGTAGCTCTGGACAAGTAAGAAAAATAGTATTTCTAGGGCAGTCCATTTTACAAAATACTGAAATGGACCTGCAGATTACCTAAGTCTGTTGGAGCATAGATGAAGAGTCAAGAAAATGCAAGATGGAGAGACAGAGCTATAGCAATGCTAACAATAATAGAACACTAAGAATTGTAGTTTTATGGTCAGCAATAGGGGTCATGATGTGATAAATGCTATTATCCAGACTAGAGCACAGTCTCTGTGAGTTAATCAAAAAAAGTTTCATAGGAAGAGATTCCTGCTGGTCCAGTACAATAACTTCTCCTAGCCATTTGGATAAAAATTTACTTGCTGAAGGAGATCTCAAAATATAGACCCACCTTTAGGTTTATTTTTTTAAATTGTTTTTGTATAATTTTCATATATTCCCCTTAAGAGTCTGTTCTTAACCCATTTATTATGCCTAGTGATCCATTATTGGAATGCTAAGCTTGTGGGAGTTATTTATATCCTACTGCTCAAAGTCATTGCTAGGGTTTAATTTTTAAAAAAAGGCAACATCTGGCATAAATGGGTTAAATCATTGTTGATGAAGTGTTTTCTTCATTTTAATAAATTACTACTTATTAAAAACATTCAGCATAGATATCTAAATATTGTGGCTCCTATATTACTCTTAGAATGAAAAGACTTGCAGCCAGAGTGGCCAAACAGGTAAGTGACACTACTTTCTCATAATTCATCAACAAGTTTAAATATACTGAAAATCTGTTCCGTCCGCTTGATCACTATTAATTTCATAGGCCAAACTTGGACTGTATAGCCTAACAAGTCCACATTTGTGCCCTAATTATTCATTTTCCAAGGAGCAGCTGGTCATTTCTTTTTCTTTTGCTTCATTTTATCTTTAAACTAATATCCAAACTCAGGGTCGTGGCTCAGGATGACCTCTTCTCCTTCCAGGGTCTAGCCTTTGCCTACCGCTACACCTTCATCTCCAACATTGGCCTCACTTCCTGTGACTACACTGTTACTCACATCACTCATTGTTTAGAACTCTCAAAATTTCTTCCTTTAGGGTCTTTGCATTTGTTGCTTCCTCTGTCTTAAGTATCTCCCCTTCTGTATGAGTCTTCTAGGGCTGCCCTAGCAGAATGCCACAAATTTACTTTTTCACATTTCTGGAGGTGGGAAGTCGAAGATCAGGGTTATGGCAGGGTTAGTTTCTGGTGAGGATGCTCTTCCTTACTTGCAGAAGGCCACATTCTTGCTGTTTCATCACATGGTTTTTCCTTTGTGCTTGTGCACTTGTCATGTCTCTTCTTCTCATCAGGACAACAATCCTATTGGTTTCAGGCCTGAGCCTTATAACTGTTTTCAATGTTAATAACCTTTATAAAAGCCCTATCTTGAAATATATCACACTGGGGGTTAGAGTTTCAACCCGTGCATTTTGGGGACACAGTTTAGTCTGTATTACCTTGCCTTATCCCTTCCCGCTCATCACATAGTCAATGCCTTTTCATTACTCAGGTGTTATTTCTAATATCATCACATAGTAAATGCCTTTTCATTACTCAGGTGTTATTTCTAATATCATTTCCTCAGAGAGTTCTCCCTCAACTATTGTTTAATCACAGTGTATTGTAACTCTACAGGCATGCCTGACCCTGTTCACTCATCACTGAAATTACTATATACAACCAGAATTGTGCTTGGCACATATGATAAAGCATTGAGAAAACATTTGTTGAATAAATGTTTTCTTCTAATACTGGTTTATGGGCATAACTATTTCTGAATGTGTCATTTCTCAAAGGTAGACACCTGAGCTTTATGATCCATGGTGTTATCCTAAAAAACAGAACACAATATTCTTATATTAATATACCACTGTATATAGCAATTGGTGTTCTGGGGAGTTACAACATGTCATTATTTAAATAGGTTATCATATTTTTTTCCAGTAATCTCCCCAGCTATATTAAAATGAAACTTCTCCCCTTTTTCTCGCTAAGTAGCATCTTCCTTGACTATTTCTTGGACAGATGCTATAACCTTTCAGTTACTTGAGCTATTAGTTTATTTCATTATTCATTTTAAAATGCCAATCTCAAATTATACTCAAAGGTTTTTCTACATTTCCCATCTGTGATGACAGCTCTTATAGCTTTAAGAGTACTAGGTTGTGGGTGGGCTTCACGACATCTCTTTTCACTCCCACTTCTAGATGCCAGCTCCATCTGTGATGTGACAAGAGCGGGTAAATATCTTCTTACTTGACTCAATCAGATTGCCGTCTTTTTTCCTTGGTTGTTGTTTCTTCTCAGGCTGACACTTACTCCAGATGTCCTCTGCGTGATTGGGCTCCTAATACCTGTACTTCTGAATGGTCTCCATGTACTTTCTTTTGAGAATTACCTGAGAGGTTTCCACTTCTTGTGTCACTGAAGAAGCTGGTCAAGATTCAAATCCACTTATTTAATCACTTTATTCTTCATTAAAATCCAACAAAGGCTGATCCTAGCATACCTTTTCTTTGTTTTCTGCCTGAATGAGTATTAGCAGGCCACCTTGAGCACAGCAGCATTATTTGCATCCATGATGTCTAAGAGTACTTCATATCCTTGCTTCGTCAAATAGGAGAACAAGTTACTTACCAGAGTTCCTTATCTTAGCACCTCCATCTCTCTGTTGGTCATTGCTTTCATGCCTGGGCAACAATAAAGTATCTGTGGATCCAATGCCTCACTAACTGTTTAGAAGATAGAATAGATTTGATTTAATAAATGAAGGGTACATTTTAGGCAAGCCCAAATTTACGAGGGATTCTTTTGACCAATCCTCACTTCACATTACTCCAAAGGCCATTTTCTCTCGTTGCTCAATTTACTGTGTTGCCTGGGGCCATTGAAACTGGCAAATCCCAGTAAAATAGTCCTTAAGTTAGACGGCCCCAGTTGTTAAACTTTGGGAATTAGGAGTTTAGATTTCTAGAAATAATTAAATTCAACTTGGACTTTTATTAAAATTGTTAGGCTATGGGAAAATTCCCATTCGACATTCAGTTTTGTCGCATTTTGCAGCCTAATAAGCAATATGGTAAATATCTCAACTAAAATGGAGATTTTATATGAAAACAAGATTTACCTTTTCTCTTTTCTCTTTTTATTTTACTGGTAGTTGGTCATTCATAGTCTCAAGTGTTGTGAGATTAAATTGTGTTGTAAGAGTGAAGTGTTTTATACTTTTCACAGTGTTTTATTTTCTAATTATTTTGAATATTTAAAAATGTTTTTATATGGAATAATTTAAAGTGTTTTAATTTACGTTATAATTTCGTTTTGTCTTTTTTTGTTGTTGTTTTTTTTCGAGATGGAGTCTCACCCTGTCGCCCAGGCTGGAGTGCAGTGGCGCTATCTTGGCTCACTGAAAGCTCTGCCTCCTGGTTACAAGCATTTCTCCTGCCTCAGTCTCCTGGGTAGCTAGGACTACAGGTGCGTGCCACCATGCCTGGCTAATTTTTTTATATTTTTAGTAGAGACAGGGTTTCACTGAGTTAGTCAGGATGGTCTCAATCTCCTGACCTTGTCATCCGCCTGCTTTGGCCTCCCAAAGTACTGGGATTACAGGCGTGAGCCACCACTCTTGGCCCTTTGTTTTGTCTTTACATCTCTTTTTCAAATTTGAAATTATTTCTCATGAGAGATTGTCCCTAACCAGAATATTATTTCAATTTCAAATACTTTATTCTTATTCATTTTTATCTTTATAACTTGCCTTCTAAATTTTTTTCATGCTCTTATTTTGCTACTATATATATTTACTTAGTGATATGTTAGATATAATATTAGCAAACAAGACTAATATCTATTATCAGGGAAAATACATTTTCAACTTTATAGTGTATGACCTTTAGAAGTAAAATGTTAGTTTTTTTTTTTTGTTTTTTTGTTTTGTTTTTTTTTTTTTACTATTTTACAATGTTTCTTTTAAAACTATTTCTGATTTATATTCATTTAGATTAAAATCCTCCAATAAGGAAATAACTCATTTTCTCTGCTGAGGAGTTATAAAATTCAATTATACATAAAGGCAAATATCACCCTGAGTAAAGAATCATCTGAAAGATTAGCAGAATGAATCTGCTGCAACATTTACACTTCATACTCTGAAATTGATTTTTATGCATTTTAATGGAAGCAATATTTTGCATTTAAGTACATTACACAGGAAAGTAAAATGTCAAGGTTTATTCCTCAGAGTTCACAATCTCCGTTTCTGTTTCTGTATTTTTTTTTCCTTTTACTTAGAGGAATTGTTATGAGATGATCTGGTGGTCAGTTCATTTCTCATTCTTTTAGAACAATAACTTGCACATTAAAGTCCTAATAAAAGTAAATATACCCTATGTTCTCATCTGCTGTTCTTACTCTATTGAGACCTAGTATAAGAGTAGAGCGTAAATGGAATATAGTCTTACTTCTCAACTATATCTTTTTTTCAAATGGCAAAATACATAAATATTTCTCATATGTTTAAATTTTTACTTTTATTTGAAACCAATAATGCCCAAATAATACACTGATCTCAGTCATGGGAAGAGGTGGTAAGGTATGATTAGTATGTCTTTATTGTAGCTTGCTGTGATTTCATATAAAGAACGTGCCATTTTATGACTCTCACTAGTGTAATGAATAAGTAAATTTTTAGCTTTATAATTAATGCACACACCTGACATTTTATTTCTAATTGATCTGAAAGAAATTCTAAAGAGAGTTAAACACTTTAGATTCCCAAACATGAAGAATTTGAATAAAGCATGAAAGGAACCAGAGATATTTGTTGTTTACTTTATTCTTCAAGCAGCTAAAACTTAGAATCTAAAGCATAGAAGAAAATGTCCCAGTTTTCAAAATCAAGAAATCAAGAATCATGTTTACATGTTTTATTTAACTCACATTTTCTATGAGCCAAGTGTTGTATTTAAAGATATTGCATTGAACATATTGGTCACAGTTTCTTCCTGCAAAGAGTTAACATTTGCAAAGCTGTTCTCTTATTACTTCCTGCATATTTTTTCTTCCCATTTCAGTGTTAGATTATTTAAAGTGACTCTCGATTCTTATTTTATTATTTGAAAAAATATGGGAAAACAAAACAAAAACAAACTACCATTTAGTGACAAACTATCTGGTTTCCAAAATCCTGAAAAATTAAAATAGCTTTTGTATCATAATAAACCCATGTAAGAAGTTAGTTATGACTTAATTGGAAATGCTGCCTCTGTATATGTAATTTAAAGAGGGGGCAATGTAATTTATTGATGGGGCATGCAGGCTCTGGATTTCAGATTGACTGAGTTCTAAGCTCAGTTTTGCCACTCACAGAGCAAGCTGTTCAACCACTACAATATAGGAGAGAAAGCAATACCTATGTCATAAGATTTTTGTGAGGATTAAATGAGATAATGTACATAGAGGATTTAGTATAGCACCTCTCACTTTGTAAGCACTCATCATTATGATGCAACATTTCAAAATTTTTTTAATAAAAAGTAATTTTAAACTATTAGGAAAGAGAAAGGAAGAGAAAGGGAGAGAGAGAGAATGAGTTGGATTAATGAAAGAGCTGATTTTAAAAAGTCTCTGATATTAGTACTTTGGGTAGAAGAATTTTATGTTAGTCTTTTTCCAGATGCATAGTTAGTAAAATTTTCTCCCATTCTGTAGGTTGTCTGTGCATTCTGTTAACAGTTTCTTTTTTTGTGCAGAACCCCTTTAAATTAATTATATCTCAATTTTTGCTTTTGTTGCAATTGCTTTCAATGTCTTCATGAAAATTTGCCCATGCCTATATCCTGAATGGTATTTATGGTTTGGGGTTTTACATTTAAGTCTTTTTTGTGTGTGTAGGAGTCTTGCTCTTTCACCAGGCTGGAGTGCAGTGCCATATCTCCTCTCACTGTAACCTCCGCCTCCCGGGTTCAAGCAATTTTTCTGCCTCAGCCTCCAGAGTAGCTGGGACTACAGGTGTGCACCACCACATCCAGCTAATCTTTGTATTTTTAGTAGAGACGGGGTTTCACCATGTTGGCCAGAATGATCTCGATCTCCCTGACCTCGTGATCTTCCCGCCTCAGCCTCCCAAAGTGCTGGGATTACAGGTCTGAGCTACCGCACCTGACCTACTTTTAAATCTTTAATCCATCTTGAGTTAATTTTTGTATGTGGTGTAAGGTAGGGGTCCAGTTTCAGTCTTCTGCCTATGGCTAGCCAGTTCTCCCAGCAGCATTTATTGAATAGGAAATCCTTGCCTTGTTGCCTTTCTTGTTTTTATCAGGTTTGTTGAAGTTCAGATAGTTGTAAGTATGTGGTTTTATGAATGAGTTCTCTATTTTGTCCCATTGGTCTATGTGTCTGTTTTGTTTTTGTTTTTGTTTTTTGTTTCTGTTTTTTTTTTGTTTTTGTTTTTGTTTTTTAACCAGTACCATGCTGTTTTGGTTACTGGAGCACTGTAGTATAGTTTGAAGTAGGATAGTGTGATGCCCCTAGCTTTGTTCTTTTTGCTTCGGATTGCCTTGGCCAATCAGGCTCTTTTTTTGGTTCCATATGAATTTTAGAATCATTTTTTCTAGTTCTGTGAAGAATGTTAATGATAGTTTAATGGGAATAGCATTGAATCTATAAATTGCTTTGGGCAATATGGCCATTTTATCAATTGATTCCTCCTATCCATGAGCATTGAATGTTTGTGTCATCTCTGATTTCTTTGAGCAGTGGTTTGTAGTTCTCCTTGTAGAAATCTTTCACCTCTCTACTTAGCTGTATTCCTAAGTATTTTCATCTTTTTTGTGTGTGGCAGTTGTGAGTGGCAAATGTCTGTGACTTGGCTGTAAGTCTAATATCCAGCATCTGTAAATAACTTAAAGAAATTTACAAGAAAACAACCCTGTAAAAAAGTAGGCAAAGGACATGAATAGACACTTTTCAAAAGAAGACATATATGTGGCCAATACTCACATGAAAAAAAAATCAACGTTACCAGTAATTAGAGAAATGCAAATCAGAAGGAGATACCACCTAACACCAATCAGAATGGCTACTATTAAAAAGTCGAAAATAACAGATGCTAGCAAGGTTGTGGAGAAAAAGGAAATCTTATACACTGCTGGTGGGAGTGTAAATTAGTTCAACCATTGTGGAAGACAGCGTGGTGATTCTTCAAAGACCTAAAGACAGAAATACCATTCAACTCAGTAATCCCATTACTGGCTATATACGCAAAGGAATGTAAATCATTCTATTATAAAGTCACATGAATGTGTATGTTCATTGCAGCACTGTTCACAATAGCAAAGACATGGAATCAATCTAAATGCCCGTCAGTGATAGACTGGATAAAGAAAATGTGGTACATGTACACCACAGAATACTAAGTAGCCATAAAAAGGAATGCAGTTATGGTCTTTGCAAGGATTTGGATGGAGCTGGAGGCCATTATCCTTAGCAAACTAACACAGGAACAGAAAACTAAATACCACATGTTCCTACTTGTAAGTGAGAGCTAAATTTTGAGAACACATAGACACATACAGGGGAACAACACACACTGGGGCCTGTCAGAGGGTGGAGGGTTAGAGGAGGGAGAGGATCAGGAAACACAAGTAATGGGTACTAGGCTTAATACCTGGGTGATGAAATAATCTGTACAACAAACCCCCATGACATAAGTTTACCTTTGTAATAAAACTGCAGCTGTAACCCTAAAATTAAAATGTTAAAAAAGAGTAGCCACTGGAAGATAAACCACCTCCGAGGAAAGAAATACCTCCAAGGGAAAAAGGAAACAAAATCGACTTTTTCCGATAGATTGTGTTGATTCTTCTTGAAGAATACTAGTCTCAGTAGAATTTTAGCTATTTTTAGTCTGCCAAGAATTGGCATGAATAAACATTAACAGGTTAATGAAGTCTCTGTCTGAAAATAAGTGAATCTAGTTGCTTGTTTAATTTGTTTAATGTCCCGAACTCAAACTTCTAATGCTTTATAATGGTCTCAGCTCCTTTTGTAACTGTGAGGAAATAGTTTCTTTCCCAGAGGCATACTCCCTTTAAAAAAAAAATGTCTATTTTTATTAACATCCCTTTGTGGCCATAACTACTATTAGGTGGTTGGAGTCAATTATCTTATTGATGACCTGTTTCTGTTTCTAATAGCTTTTAATCAAGAATGATATGCAATCGGGACACAGATTTTCTTCTTTCAGACTTACTCTTAATTCCCGTATCCTGGTCCCCAAGGTGGGATTGTGTGTCTAGAATTCCCTTTAAAACTGTCAATGGCCAAATTTTCTTTTGTTACTGTCTGGCATTTTAAACAACTTTGGCATCATTTAAGAATTTTGATGTTTTATTTTGAAATTCCACAAGTGGAAAATAAAAGCATATGGAGGGTAGGATTAACAATACTTGATTGGACCATCTAGAAGTGACTGAAGAAACTGGTTTTGTTTATATAGAAAGGAGAAACCCAAAGACTGATTTAGTAACTAGCTATATAGAGGGCAGAACTAAATTGCTGCTTTAATTTCCCTGGTGAATTTGTAGAATTTATTTAACCACTTTAAATAACAGTTTCCCCATTTGCAAGATGAAGATAATATTTCTGCTTTACAACTGTTTGGGGAGGATTAAGTGAGACAATATAGATTAAATATTGAATATAGTGAACTGGTAATAATAGGAGCTCAATAAAAGTGTCTTCCTTTCTTTCGTCTTCTTTAATAGGTGGTATGATCACTCTGGGTATCAAAATGGGAAGTTATAGTTGTGATACTTAAAACATTCAGAAACATTATCTGCTATGGTGGTTAGCTGTGGAATATCCTTTCTCTTTCTCTTTCCAAGGAAAAAAATGCAAAATTGATTTTTGAGGAACAAGTACAATGATCTTCACAATCAAAGATTATTTCTAAAAGAGTTTAAAAACTAATGGTGATGATTTTCCAGTTTATTAAAGCTGGAAAATCATTATTCACATGCTATTTATAGACATTTGATTTTAAGATCCTAAAAAAAGATGCTGTAATTAAAAATGGTATAAGTGAAATATGATTTCTCATTAATGCAACTCATTAAAAATATTTATATTAAGGATCATAGTAAAATATAAACATTACGTCATTTGATAATTTTTGTTTAATTCTTGATCTGTTAAATGTTTTTAAGTCTAAACAAACATTTTTGCTTAAAGATGAACATTCACCTCAGAGTTAATATATGTCTTCCTTTTTCTATTAATCCTTGGATATAACAGCTTCAAACATTTATAAATAAGAAGTAAATGAAATATTGGAATTTCATAAAATAAAAACAAAAGTTAGAACGTCGATTTAAGTATATAAAAATTGGAATTAACATTAACACTTCTTGCAAAATAACAAAATTCTAATATGCATGGAATAGCCTACTCCACATTTTGTTTAAATGTAGACACAAAAGTTAGTAAATATTATTTTCTTTGTTAAAATACTGAGTTATCTAGATATAAACAGAGTAATTTGGTAAAAATTATTTTCTAAATTCCATTTTTATTACAGCTTCTAGTAAGATTGTTATAAAAGTAAAAATTAGTATATAATTACATATAAATTACATAAAATTTTTAAAAGTTTAAATCCCCCATGATGTTTTTAATAAATTTATTTTAATAAAGACCATTTTTAAATTTATTTGAATTTAAATGAGGAAAAGGCCTAAAATAATTTATGTAAGAGAAATACTAATTCTCAATAAGAATTATGCTGAAAGACAAAAGCTAGAAAAAAACACATACCGAAGCACAAAATAATATATACTGATTGATACATAAATATTTAGAAAATGTAAACTATTCTATTCTGAGAAAGCAGACCAGTAGTCAACTGGAGCAGAGTATGTAGGGACGGATGATTTGCAAAGAGGCAAAGAAATTCATGGGGGTGATAGTAATATTTTGTAACTCTGTTATCATGGTGGTTTCATCAAAATTTATTAAATTGTGCATTCATCAAATTGGCTGCATTTTGCAGCAATCATATCTCATCAAAGTTCATTTAAAGAACAAGAACAATAGTTTCACCTTTTTAATTTTGAAGTAAATAGAGAAAATATGAAGGCACTGTTTTTATTAACCAATGGATTAAAAAATACAATGAAAACAAACCAAAACATTAACAATACTGGTATTGAAATCTACTATGAAGATGGTAGCAGGATCAATTGGTCAGACTTTTGGATAAGCAATTTGGTACTGCATCTCCAGGTTCATCAAAAATATCCTTACCCTTTGACATACCAGTTTTGCTGTCATGAAATTGTCAGTAGAATGATCCAGAAGGATAAAGTGACATGCAAAAAGACTTTCTTTTCTGAGTGGGTTATTTTAGTAGTTTTGAATCTTAGTCCAGATATTCAGCTGTGCAAAAAATATCTTTCCTTTCTCCAAATCAGTTGAATCTATTTTTTTACCTATTTGCTGAGAAGGTAGAAATTTAACTTGAGTTATTATTATTGACTTCACCAAATTGTGCCAAGTTGCTGAAGGCTCACTTAATACTTATGAATCAGGGACACTTGTCAAATCATTTGCTATTAGTTCACACTGGACCCCATTCCAGCCTGTAGCGTTCAGAGATCTGCTATATTCCTACCACTCTCTGAGAAAGGCCATCTTTGGAGGGAATGAGGTACACTGTACCTAGAAGCTAGCTTATTTGGTTTTCCAGGTAGCAATTCCTTTGATGTCTTACCATCATCCAGTGTTGGAGCCACAGAGCAGGGCTTATATCCCCACTACTTCTGTAACCCCTTTAGTCTCTAACTTTTTTCCTCCTTTTCCGTAGCCACTAAAGTTCTCCTAACCTCTCTTCCCCTTCCAGAATATCTAGCATAATCTTTTTAGTGAGCTTGTCTACTTCTTAGAACTTGGGTGTAGAGATGTGTGTGGTGCATAATTATTACCTCATAAATCACCCTGCTAAATTTTTTTTTAATGAGGAGTTTGTAAATGCAAGGAATAAATTAGAAACGTATCTAGTGGATGAAATATTATCACTAAAATTGAAGAATAGAAGCAGAATACAAATTTATATTAACTATGAATATGATGTCATAAGAATCATGTATACTGTTTGTTATGATGAGATAAATTATGAGAGCTTTTCCATCGCCATAAACTATGAAGTTGTGTGGGTGTGTGTGTAATTTCTTAGGAAAAGTACATGTGCATTATTTAACATACTAAAGTATGAGTTGGCCAATTTAAATTCAAAGAGTTAAAGAATACTGACTGATCGTAGTTATAAGGTCATCCTTATTATATAAGTTATCCAGGGGAGGAGAGACTGAGAAACTTTGAAGAAAAGTTAAGAAGTTCTTAGAAGTGTACCAGCACCACAACCGAGGAATACAGGGAATCCTGAGCAATGAGTATTATGAGGAGGCTGCTGGAGACTCGGTACTCTTGGAAAGGTTGTTACGAGTTGGCTTAGGGTATAACAATTTAAGCTTTACTGTGTGTACCACTTTATTGAAATTGCATTTTTAATCACAATGATTGTAGTTAAAGCATTCTAAGTATGCACTGATGTTAATCAAATTATTCTAAGTTGTAAAAATCTTGTAGAAAATAATGTAGACAAAATTTAACCTAGGTAAATTTCCAAACTAATTTTAGTGATATAGGTGAGAAGCTGGTCAGTCGGTCAGCACAAGTAAGCAATAAGGTAACACTCTGAATTTATCACCACATATATCATGGATCTTTGAGAAAATTCAAGTAGAGATATTCAAAACAAATTCTTTAAAGATCACTAGTGAGCAAACAAACAAATTAAAACATTCTGGTTGTACTCATAAAAAGTGGTAGCTATATGATGGTGTTTGGCTGATAAGAGTATTAGAATGCTGAACATTATAGAAAATTGCACATATTCTTAACCTAATAACTGAACAAAAGATGGTGAGGAATGTCAACTCAGATTTAAAAAAGAATCCTTACTTCCTAAAGTGAGAGACAAAGAACAAATTAATGTTCATTCTATGGAAATAAAATTGAGATTCAAGTAGACACTGTATTTGATAAGAGCCCCAAATTAAAACTGTATTGTTCAAGACTATAAAATGCTGTTCTGTCTAATCACCCCCCAAATTATAATACATCTTTTGTCAAATAATGAAAGCTTGATATAGAAAAGAATACATCAGGCCGTTGTGGTTTTAGAAATCAAACAATATTTTCTGAGAATTGTTCTGAACTAAAACAACAACAACAACGAAACCTCAGACTTTGGATTTGAAGGGGTTTACCTTAGTAGTCTGTTTAATTTATTTTTTAAACTTATTGCTGACCACAATCTGCCTATTTATGTCACATAATAAAATATATTCTAAGTCTACAGTCTAATTGGGAATATAACTTTAGGAACATGGGAGTTTTCGGAACAAAAAACTTTCTTGGCAAGATTGTATTTGAGCATTCTTTACTCAACTGACATAATCAAATTATTCTAACTGATAAATATGAAAATATAGTAATTTTTGGATTAAAGTTTCATGTTTCTATGAGAAACAGTTTGATCATAGTGATGAATTTTGTACTTTCTGACCTCCAATGTGATGTTAATGTGAACAGATCTGAGCAAACTAAATTCTGCTTCTGTTCCTTGAGGAGAGTTTTACAGTCTGCAATTATCAGTGCCATGGCTGTACATTATCACAGCCTCAATGTTTTCAGTGTTATAGACTTAATATATAATTTTTTTATTGTCCATGAAAACACCAGTGTGAGCAGTTTGTTCATCTAATGAATCTCTTTCAATTTCTGTATGGCGAATGTGTTCTTTTGAAGGTTGTATCCCTTGCTTAAAGTCACGTCCAGCAATAAATTATTTTTTAAAACATCGGGAATTCAGTTGTGTCTGAACAGATGGCTTTTTGGATTTTCCTTTACCTGATTGCTTATCGTCACCCAGGTTTAGGTATTGTTTTTAGCATATTGCCTATACCAGTTGTTTTCAAATTAGCATAAGCAGTCTACTGAAATGAATATGTGCACACACACACATACACATACAGAGTACTGTTTCTGTGTTCCAGATTGAATTGTTCATGGAACTGCAATACATAAATCAGTTAGACGGAGAGGTCCTCTTGTACTTCCTTTGGAATTTTTCTGAGACCTCTGAGCAATTAAGGTTCCTCACACAGCAGTTTGAAAACTTCCTTTATCATTATATTGTTTAAGTGGTAAAAATTCTTTTAAAAGAAATTAAATGGTAGCCATATTTTTGCATGCAATACTTCCAGAATATTCTGCCAAACTTCAAAGAATAATTTTATTATTATTATTATTATTATACTTTGAGTTCTAGGGTACATGTGCATAACGTGCAGGTTTGTTACATGTGTATACTTGTGCCATGTTGGTGTGCTGCAACCATCAATTCGTCAGCACCCATCAACTCGTCATTTACATCAGGTATAACTCCCAGTGCAATCCCTCCCCCCTCCCCCCTCCCCATGATAGGCCCCGGTGTGTGATGTTCCCCTTCCCGAGTCCAAGTGATCTCATTGTTCAGTTCCCACCTATGAGTGAGAACATGCGGTGTTTGGTTTTGTGTTCTTGTGATAGTTTGCTAAGAATGATGGTTTCCAGATGCATCCATGTCCCTACAAAGGACACAAACTCATCCTTTTTTATGGCTGCATAGTATTCCATGGTGTATATGTGCCACATTTTCTTAATCCAGTCTGTCACTGATGGACATTTGAGTTGATTCCAAGTCTTTGCTATTGTGAATAGTGCCGCAATAAACATACGTGTGCATGTGTCTTTATAGCAGCATAATTTATAATCCTTTGGGTATATCCCCAGTAATGGGATGGCTGGGTCATATGGTACCTCTAGTTCTAGATCCTTGAGGAATCGCCATACTGTTTTCCATAATGGTTGAACTAATTTACAATCCCACCAACAGTGTAAAAATGTTCCTATTTCTCTACATCCTCTCCGGCACCTGTTGTTTCCTGACTTTTTAATGATCGCCATTCTAACTGGTGTGAGATGGTATCTCATTGTGGTTTGGATTTGCATTTCTCTGATGGCCAGTGATGATGAGCATTTTGTCATGTGTCTGTTGGCTGTATGAATGTCTTCTTTTGAGAAATGTCTGTTCATATCCTTTGCCCACTTTTTGATGGGGTTGTTTTTTTCTTGTAAATTTGTTTGAGTTCTTTGTAGGTTCTGGATATTAGCCCTTTGTCAGATGAGTAGATTGCAAAAATTTTCTCCCATTCTGTAGGTTGCCTTTTCACTCTGATGGTAGTTTCTTTTGCTGTGCAGAAGCTCTTTAGTTTAATGAGTTCCCATTTGTCAATTTTGGCTTTTGCTGCTGTTGCTTTTGGTGTTTTAGACATGAAGTCTTTGCGCATGCCTATGTCCTGAATGGTACTACCTAGGTTTTCCTCTAGGATTTTTATGGTATTAGGTCTAACATTTAAGTCTCTAATCCATCTTGAATTAATTTTCATATAAGGAGTAAGGAAAGGATCCAGTTTCAGCTTTCTACTTATGGCTAGCCAATTTTCCCAGCACCATTTATTAAATAGGGAATCCTTTCCCCATTTCTTGTTTCTCTCAGGTTTGTCAAAGATCAGATGGCTGTAGATGTGTGGTATTATTTCTGAGGACTCTGTTCTGTTCCATTGGTCTATATCTCTGTTTTGGTACCAGTACCATGCTGTTTTGGTTACTGTAGCCTTGTAGTATAGTTTTAAGTCAGGTAGCGTGATGCCTCCAGCTTAAAGTTGATTTAAATCCTATTCCTTCTTTTTAACACCCTGACTTTGTTTTGCTCTCAATTACGATTTAGAGTTTCTCCAAAAATCCTTTTAGAAATAAGTGAAATCCTGTTAGAAGCATGTGAAATATTTATATAGGATCATTATTATAGGTCAAAACCACCCAGTTTTCCTGAAAAGTGCACAAACACTCTAGCAATTTCCATTGTTATTTTATCTAACTCCTCTCAGCTCCCTTTTCCTCTGTCTTCTTTTTTCTTGTGCTAAATTAAGTACCTTACCTTTTCTGCAAGTCTCTCACCAGGATGCTTTGCAGATAAAATTTCCCTTTCATGTAAAATGGGACAGATGAGTAGGTTTTGGTGGTACATAACTTTAATAGACACTAGCACTTTTTACATAGTGCCCTCTTATCATTCTTCTTTTTTTACAATATATCCTCAACTATATTTTGAAACAGTGATATGCTCCTTTTAGTATTGTAAGTATTGCTTGCTCTTTGATTCTTTGCTATTGAGTATTTCCTTAATGATAAAATTATTTCCTACTTATAGTTCTATTTTTGAGATTTTGGCCTTCAACATTATAAAATTTTTGTAGCATACTCCATGTTTGAAAATCATTTTCTTTATATTTTCAACTTCTTACCTGTAAAGATTGATGTTTCTTCATTTATTGTCAGAGATCTCTGCTTCTTGAGTTACCTTGACTTGATAATATATCTTGATATCTTAGTCATTTATAATGTATCTGAATGTTTCTTTGCTATGGTAAAATATATGATAGTGCTTTCATTTAATATTTATTGTATTAGGGTGTTGTGAACAGAATGTATTTCCCCAAAAATTAGGGTGTCGTGGACAGAATGTATTTCCCCAGAAATTCATATATGGAAACCAGATTCTCAGTGTGATGATATTTGGAGGTGGGCCTTTAAGAGGTAATTAGCTCATGAAGAAATTAACTCTCCTGAATGGGATTAGTGCCCTCATAAAAGAGGCTCCGGAATGCTTCCTTGTCCCGTCTGCCTTGTGAGGATACAAGAACGTAGCTATTTATGAACAAGGAAGCAGGCCCTCACCAAATACCGAATATGCCAGTGCCTTGATCTTGTGCTTCTCAGCCTCCAGAACTGTGAAGAATACATTTTTGTTGTTTATAAGCCACCTAGCCTATGATATTGTTTTTATAACCCAAACAGACTAAGATAAACGGTGATTTGAAAACTAAAGTGTGAATTATGTCATTGATTCTTTAAATCAGTTTCTGTCTTGTTCCATTTTTGGCCCATTCCTATTTTATAGAAATAGTATTAGGCCAAAGGGAGGACTAAATATGAAAATGCTTTCAAAGATTTCAAAGAAAGGCATATAATAAACACCAAATAGTATAATAACTATTATTATCTCCATTATTAATATAGTTATTTTCTTCATGATGAGCAGAGCAAAATCATTATTAAAAACTGAGTTGTGAGTGTTTTTTGCATTTTAATCTTTCTGGCAGTTTTCTTACCTAGCTTAAAAAGATGACATTGGCAACTAAGTCAATTGTTTTTTTTTTCTCCCAACTTGGACATTCTTCTGTTTGAGTCCCTTTGTATACACAAAGAAGGATTCAATTCAAAGGAGAAGAGTCCTGGTTTTAAAGTGACATTCTTGAGCTCTATTCTAGGCAATACCCTTTGCTGGAGTTTTCTCTTGAACTAATCACTTAACATTCTACATTTACTTTCATCACCATAAAATATGGTTAATAATCTTCCTAGATGATTGCAATAATCATTAAATGAAAAGGTATAGGTAATGGACACTTTAGATCATCTTCCTGTATTTCATTACTGAGCTATTGTACCCATCCCTCAGTGCTGATTGTTGGCTGCTAATAGCTCACAACTGCTCCCTTCTCTAAAAGTTGCCATTGTCTGGGAGCTACTAGGTCAGTTACGTGACCTGCCAACCCCTGGAAAATTCCATGGCCATTGATGGACTAATACGAGAGGTTCAAAAGGTCAGACCCCTTCCTTTTCAGGTATACTAATGATGCAAAATATTTGTTTATTAAAAAAAATTAAAACTACCATTGACTTAAAAGTTGTATTTGAACAAACTAGAGAGTGAGTTTTCTTAACCAAATTTATTAAAGCACTTACTATGTGTCATATCTATGCTATTTGCTAAGAACAAAATGGTAATACATACATGGTCCCTGCTTTCAAGGACCTTATATTTCAATATGGGAAGTATACACATGCACACAAATACAAACATACACAAATCACATTAACTCTTGGAAATTTCTATGACTTATAAAACACGGGATAACTGGAGGTCTAAACTTAGGGTAGTCGAGAAAGACTTCTTTTAGTAGATGGCAGTTTGACTGAAACCTGAACAAATATGAAAGGGCTACAAATAAAGTACATCAGCAGAGGGAATATCATCATATGCAGTCTTTTAGGCAGGATATATTTGGATATATTTGACATTTGCAAGAGAATAGTGATGTGTCAGCAGCATAGTGAGTAAAGGTGATTGAGGGAAGAGATAAAGTTGAAAAGAAAGGTAAGATCACACAAGATTAAATGCCATACTTGAGAGTTTGGGTTTTGCTCTACATGCAGTGGGAAAACATTAAAGGATCATAAATGCCGAGAGTGGAAGGTGATATAATTTGAAAAGAGGACAGCGGTTCATAAGAGGAAAGAAGGGAAACAGGAAACAAGTTAATCCATTGTCACATACTGGTTGACATGTCATGCTGGACAGAATAAAGGCAGTGACATACAAGAGGATATGTTTCTAAGGTAATATTTGCAGATGATTTAATGTGGTAATTCAGGGCATGGAAAATAATGTTCGCAGAAGGATTGAATGTTAGGTAAGAGGAGAAAGTGTGATAAAACAAGGATATGATGGCAAAAGATAGTGAAAAACTAGGAAAAAATGAGTTTCATTGTGAGAATGTTAAATGTGAAATTGTAGTGAGGCATTTATTTATTTATTTATTTATTTATTTATTTATTTATTGGGAGTGCCAAACATGTTTAAGGCTTGCAATTTTTTTATTGATAGATAATGTATATATTTTGAGAGTACATGAGATGTGTTTATACATTCATATAATGTACAAATATCAACTCAGGGTAATTGGGATATCTTTCATGTTAAATATTTATCTTTTCTTTATGCTAGGAACATTCAAATTATTCTCATCTAGCTATATTGAAATGCATAATACATTATTGTTAACTATAATAATCCTGCTGCTCTTTTGAATACTAAGTCTTATTTCTTTTATCATGGTATTTGTTATCATTGATTAATCAACCCCTCTTCATCCTCTCTCCCCCGGTTCTTCCTGGGCTGTGGTAACCACCAGTCCATTCTCTGTTTTCATTAAGTACAATTTTTACACTTCTAATTATTAGTGAGAACATGCAGTATTTGTCTGTCTGTACTTGGCTTATTTGACTTAACGTAGTGATGTACAGTTCCATCCATGTTGCTTCAAATGACATGATTTTTTGGCTGAATAATAGTCTATTGTGTATATATGACATGTTTTCTTTATCCATTCATTCACTGATGGGCAATGAGGTTGCTTCCATATCTGATTTAAAGAGCAGAGTTTTCAGGACTGAGGGTGGTAGTCCCATCATCCCCCTTTGTCTCTGGCTGTCCTCAGAAATATTTGCCTCTTCAGACACTTGCAGTGCTTCCTTTGGATTTGGGCAGGGAACAGACTTCTGTCAGGGAGCCCAATGGGGAACCTGGTTGTCTACTTCAGTCTTACTTTTTTTCCAGCGTGGAAGTTGTGAGTCGGGGGGAATTGTTCCACCTGCTAGATGTCAGGCAGATTGGAGGGAAGGGCATCGCAGATATGGAAGTCTCGTTTCTTTCCTGTGTTCAGAGTTGTTTCACTTTTCTGTAGCCCCAGGAACTCTCTTCTTCAAATTTGACTCTCAGATATTTCTGGTGGTCATCTAGGCACTGTACATTTGGTTTTGGTTTTCTGTTCTGGGGATTGAACCAACTTGCTTTCTTGATGCCATTTTGAAACTGAAAAAATTCTGCAGTGAGACATTTAAATGAGTTGTACATAACAGCCTAAATGGGCTGGAAGTGTTTATCTTATTATCAACAACATAGATAAACTATGGCAATGGATGTGCTCAGTTAGGGAGGGCAGGAAAACAAGAAGGCCTAAGACTCAACAAATAAGTTGGCAAACCATAAGCATTCAGGAAGAAGACGACTAGAAAGAAGGAGTTAGTAAAGGAGAGAAAATGATAATGTAGGAAGTACGAAGGGAGAAAAACAGTTTAAACGTGTTTAACTACATAGAATGCTTCAAAAACATGAGTTAAAATGAAGTTTGAGAGTGGTTCATCGGAATTGCAATTTATAGAATTCAGATGACTTTAAAATACAATTTTGAGAGTGGTAGACACAAGCCTGTTGGAGTAGATTAAAGAATGAATGAGAAATGAAGAAGTAAATTAGCATCCATAGAAAAATTATGCAGAAGAGATATAATTAGTTGGAATAGATTATGAGAGTCATGGAACTTTTTTTTTAATTGGGAGAAAGTGGAATATTATGGGCATATGAGTTTTGTTTGATTTTTAAAATCTCTTAATTTGGGGCATTTTACGTTTAGCTTGCAATTTCAAATATCTGGAGAAGTAAGAAGGTTTTTCAATGAGTGTTTTTGTAAAATTTACATGTATTCGGCAGTAAAGAGTTTGAAAACTGACAATTGTTTGCTACAAGTTTACAGCTTTTCATCCTGATGTTTTGTTGCAGCAAGGGGACACTTTGAAGTAAGTTGTTAGGCAGTAAGTCCTTGTAATATAATTGGACACTGAGCAAATTGTAGTCTCAGAGTGAGCCCTCGTAACCTTTATACTACTAAGTTCAATAAAAGTGCAGAAGATAATGAAGGAGAAACATGACTCAGAACTGATAATAACAACTGAACAACTTAAAACTGGACCTATCATCCTGTTGTTTGAAACACACTGTTGACTCCAGTAAGAAGAATCGTAGTTAAAATGAGTGAGAACCATACCTGCTAATTATAATAATAATTATAAATCATATGATATAATAATGATAATTATTATGATTAATTATAATAATGATAATTTTGCTATTTATTACAAATACATATATTTATCAGCACTCAATTCTTGATGTCCACTTGGAATCCTGGATTTAAGCATTCTTAACTCTTAATGCCTTTATTTTAAATTAATTTTAGATACTTTCCCTGTGTGTCTTAAGTCTCAAGTATGGAGAGACACTGAAATATATTCAGCATAAAAGAGTTAGTATTATAAAATGGATTTATCCTAAATATAGATCATGTTTCATAACATAGAACAACTTCATTGTATCAGAGATTTCATATCAAAATGGGTTTTTAAAGTAAGAAACAAAAGATAATAGATCTTTATTAAGGTGTGCAAGCCATTTTCAATTTATCATGGCCTTTGCTCTTAAGGATAGAAAAGCTTATTATGAATTCTTCATGTTGTGGGAACTGAAATTCCTTGGAGTGTTTTCTGTATTATTATTTCAACTCTCTTTCTCTGATCGATCCAAATTGATTTTAACATAGCTATAACGATCCAAGCGTTCATATTTTCCCTAGAGATGATTCCTGAAATAAAATAGTTTTATTCTTTGGCTATGTCAAATTCTTAAGAGATAATTTGTTTTGTAATCTGCAACAGCAAAGCAATGATGCAGTTGTTTACCACAGAGTGAGGAAATTAACCATTTGCCCTCTCCTCTTACTATGTATACCCATAGATTCAAAATTTTAGATATCAGTGGTGAAAATATTGTTAATTCTGATGTTTAAATTTAATACCGACACTTTTACAAGGAATGTAACACCAAAGGACCTATTTACTCAAAAATTATAATAATCTTTACCCTTATCCAGACAATTTTTCGTTTATTTTCTTTCTCCCTTGGTACTTATTTCTATTTTTGCTTGTTTATACGAGTTTGAGATGAATTAGCATACTGTTTGTAGTTTTTGTTTTTCTTTTGTTTTCTTTCCTCTGTACTAAGAGTCCTAGTCAAAAACAATGAAATCAATTATTCCCACTCGGTGGGGTCAGTTTTCTCAGTCTTCCTGTGCATTCTCACAGCATTACAGACACACCTTCTTTTAGAGCATTTATCCCCTATTTGTATGTAATTGCCACTTGACTATTTATTTATCACTTGAAATCAGATATCTTTCCTGGTTTTGGCAGTCCTTGTCCTTCTGATTTAAAGCCTGGAGTGTATAGATGGAACTGAAAATTTTGAGTCTATTGAACATTATTCCTGGAAGCACTGACTGCTCTCTTACAATGCTGTAAGGTGAATTGCGTCATTTAGGAGAATTTTGCCCTGTTATGGCTCAGATATAAACCTCCTATAAAAAGGTGTCCTTTCTGTGACTGCCGGCTTCAAAATCCACATATTTATGTTTGACTGTATTTCAATCCAGATGTTTGCCTTTTTTTTTTTTTTTTTTTTTTTTGACGGAGTCTGACTCTGTTGCCCAGGCTGGAGTGCAGTGGTGGGATCTTTGCTCACTGCAAGCTCCGCCTCCTGGGTTCATGCCATTCTCCTGCCTCAGCCTCCTGAGTAGCTGGGACTACAGGCACCCACCACCATGCCTGGCTAGTTTTTGTGTGTGTGTGTGTGTGTGTGTATTTTTAGTAGAGACGGAGTTTCACCATGTTAGCCAGGATGGTCTCAATCTCCTGACCTCGTGATCTGCCAACCTCGGCCTCCCAAAGTACTGGGATTACAGGTGTGAGCCACCGCGCCTGGCCGATGTTTGCCTTTTTAATTACTGAGTTGGTACCTATACCAACTTGTAGTCCGTTCTCACATCACTATTAAAAGACTACCTGAGACTGGGTAATTTATAAAGAAAAGAGGGTAATTTACTTACAGTTCCTCAGGAAGTATAGCTAGGAGGCCTTAGGAAACTTACAATCATGGCAGAAGGTGAAGGGGAAGCAGGCATGTCTTATGTGGCCAGATAAAAAGGGAGAGAGAGTGAAGGGAAAGAGCTACACACTTTTAAACAACCGGGTCTCCTGAGAACTCACTCACTATCATGAGAACAGCAAGGGAAAATCCTCCTGAATGATCTAATCACCTCCCCTTAGGCCCCTCCTCCAACACTACAAATTACAATTCAACTTAAGATTTGGGTAGGGACACAAATCCAAACCATGTCAGTATCTGATACCTTAGTGAGACAAACCTTAGTGGCCCTGGTCCTAGAGATATGTCATAGTTATCCAAGGTATAATAGCAAAGATCTGGATCCCATTCCTGAAGTAGTGTGTGATAAAGTTTGCATATTTGTCTCCGCCCAAATCTTATGTTGAACTGTAATCCTCAGTGCTAGAACTGGGGCCTGGTAGGAGGTGATTGGGTCATGGGGGTGGATCCCTTATTAATGGCTTAATGTGTCTTCATGATAGTGCTCATGAGGTCTGGTCCTTTAAAAGTAGGTGGCACCCTCTCCCACTTGTGCTCTCTCCCTTTCTCCTGCTTTTGCTATGTTATGTGCCTGCTTCCCCTGCACCTTCTGCCATGATTTTAAGCTTCCAGAGGCCTCATCAGAAGCTGAGCAGATGCCCAGAATCATGCTTCTTGTACAGCCTGCAGAACTGTTAGCCAATTAAATTTATTTTCTTTATAAATTACCCAGTCTCAGGTATTTCTTTCTAGCAATGCAAAAATGCCCTAATATAGTGTGGTTCTTATCTCAGCCCAAATTATTGAAATTTTGAGCACCTAACTGTCACCATTGAAGAGGATTGTGCCTATCGCTAATATTTGTTACACATCTCCATGTCTCAGAACTCTCTTAGGACTCGAAATCAATGCTAGGTGCTTGCCTCCCTGTAGATCTAGCTGTGGTTCCAACCATTAGAGTATCCCCTGCTTTCCAGCAGGCAAGGGTACTCAGCAGGAGGGACTGTGGACTTCTTAAATCTCTCACTAGGCTGTGAGTAGAAAAGCATACACTTAGCGCCATCCATATTGGAGCAAGAAGATCAGACATACTGCCCCATGTATAAACCGTTCAAAATAAAATCGTGATCACCACCTAACCACTCACATTCTCTGCAGCAGGCAGTCTAGAGCCTGTTGTGGTGACTTGGCCTAGCACTGTAGCTCCCTGCCAGCTTGATCGCAGCAGGTGAGCCCTTAGAGCAGACTGGGTAGCAGAAAGGTAGCTTTAATAACACAGTGGCAAAGTGAAGCAACTCTTTTACTGCAAACCACTGACGCATATAAGTAATTCTCTGATCTTGTATTTTATCTCTTTTGTTTAATCCTATCATTCTTTTTTCCCCCCAGGAAAGAAAGTCTGAACTTTTATGCTTTGTTTTTGAAATCCCTAAATATGTGGAATTGACCCAGTGGTCTTCCCTTCTGTATTTCGTGAACCAAAGGAAAGATAGCCAAGGCCTCAATCCTAATGTAGGACCAGACAGAAGATGTAATGTCTCAGTGGTAGCTCTACACACAGGCCAACTCTCCCTTGGTAGGGACAGGTAGTCAGCTGTGTGTATCCAAACCTGAGCTACCCATTCTCTCCTGGAACTTTATAAGGCCACGTGTCCCAGAAAGATACCTTAATCCTCTGAGCAGGAAAATAATGGACACTTGGAAAACATCAGTGGGTCACTTCATGTATCAGGAACCCGGGAAGACCTTGCCAAGAATAACTGCATTTTCTATGCTGATGCTCTTCAGGAAATACTAAGAGAACTCTAACTGGTCTTGTAGCAAACTGCAGAAGCTGCAGTGTTGTGGACCTTTTCAAAGCAGGCTCCACAGCTGGGTCACTTCACTTCTACCCTCCCACCCTGCGTGACCTGCGTAATCTTTAGTTAGGGCTTTTGCTTGTCTAACTCCTCAATGATCGTTGCCTTTTCTAATACCAGTCAAGATAGGAAGCATCTAAAATTTAGCAAGTATGAAAACCAAAATATTTATTTTAAGATCTATAGAGATGTTTCCCAGGCTTTTGAATATATTGTCATACAAAGAAATATATCTGTTCAGCACACTGAGATCTTCATGCCTATATTTATTGCTAGAAGTGGTTGACCCCAAGGGCTGCCCCAGACCCTGCCCAAAAGCCTTGATGGCTGAAGGCATTTATCCACACTGGTTGGAAATCCCAGATATATGCAGAACTAAATGTTTTAGCAGGGCACTTACGGTTCTTCATAGACTATTTTCCTGCATCATCTCTCTCTGTTTCTCCAATGTGTGACCTTTCAGCCAATGGATGATCTCCATACAGTCAGTAGAGTTTTATCCTTCATAAATTTGCACATGCTGCTTTCTGAACCCAGAATACCTGCTCAGCCTTTCTACATGTGACAAAGTCCTTTTTATCTTTTAGGATTCAGCCAAATATTATAATCTATTTTTGCAGAAAAATTTAGGCATTCATTCTTTCTTCAGTGTTTCTTCAGTATCTTGTTTGTACCACAGCTTTATAATATTGCACACTTGATGTCATTATTTCTTCATTAATCAAACACTCTAAGGAAGAAAATGAAATTATCTTTTGATTAATCAACCTCTATATGCCAGTATTGGTGCTTTGTGCTTTTACAGACATGATTGCATTTGACCCTCTATGTTGTGAAAGGCATGAAGTCTCAAAACCATTTTTGCATAAGAAAATAATAATTAGAATTATCCTACAACTTTCTTAAGGTGAAACATCTGATAAGTGATGAGGAATGAATTGCTATTAATGTTCTCAGATTTTACCAACCGTGGCCTTCTTATTTGCCTAGTTCTTTAAAACCCAGCCTAACATAAAGATACCCATCACAATGTTTAACAAATAAAATGGGGAAGGAACAAAACAACAAAAGGAAGAAAGGAAACATTGAAGGAGAGGATAAAAAAGAAAGGAATCAATTAACCAAACAACTGCATTCTAGGAAAAAAAAAAATCTCTGGATTTGTATGCGGAATACAGACTCTGTTACCTTCTGACTTTCAAATAATTGTTGAACTGTACATTAGAATACCGAGATATAGTAAATGGAATGAAAAAAAGTGGAGGTAAACCATAAAAACTTGGTCACCTCAACTTTATTTTAAACTTAAAATATATGCATCAAGATAAATACAAAGAACTTTGTCTAACTCAAATAAAAATCCATCTTTAGAAAGTCTAAGGAAAAGAACTCTTCTCATATGGATAAATTTGTAGAAGGAAACTTCATTGTGAAGTATTATATCAATTTGAATAAGTTTAAATTCAAATATGTAGTTATTGATATATTTTAATATCTAATATTCTATGAGGCACTTTGAACTTAGTAAATGTCGGTGCCAATATTTTAATAAACTGCTGTTTTTAAGACTTAGTGATATTTAGTGATCTAAAATATCATCTAGTGAAGATAAAATTCCATAATGCATTGTTAAAAAGCATAGTTTCTCTTTCTCAAATCTAGCGTTTTTAAGAAAATATCTAATACTGGTATTTTGTATCATTATATAGCTCAGTCAAGATTATCTCCCTGACAGGTGGCTACATGCAAAGCTAATTGCAATATAATTAAGAAGGATTAGTATGTCACAAAAGGATAAAGTGCCATAAATAGCATAGAGCAAAAGTCACATAATCAACACTTCTCTGACGTAGTCTCTTTGTGAAGTGTACAAAGCTCTAAACTGCTTTTCTCATTTCATTTTTTAATTTCCTTCCTCGGAAAGAAAGAAAATTGTTCTTTCTTTCAATAAAAAGAAAGAAGCATTGATTGTTCTTCTTCTACATAAAAAGAAAGCTAGTTAGATACTCAAAAGTAATCATAAGTTACACAAAAATAGATAAATATCTGAAACCGAAATATCTAATTTCATTGCTTTGGAAATTTTATAAAATGTAGTGAAAACTACCAATTCCTCATAGTCCCATTACACAGAGACAACATACTTTGTACGTTTTTTGAAAAGTAGTGATTTAAAAATGATCGTGTGTTTGTCAGCAATGTTTGACCACTCCCCTTTTAGAAATGGTGGGTACATATGCAAGTATGTGGGTACAAATGATGGCGAGCTTTGTGGCCATTCTTTTTTATTTCTTTCATTCTCACAATATAATAAGAAGCAAAGTAACATGCTGAGAGTGTTGGGAGGTGGAAATATTTAAGATTTGAAAACATAGCGTAAAACAGATAGCCGGGAGTCTGGAAATTAATGTTCTAGGGAAGTATTAAAGTCCTCAAGACACAGAAAATCTCTATTTTATGCAAATTCCTCCATTGATTAGAAAAAGAGAGATTCTTCCTAACTTATAAAGCTAATATAACCTTAACACCTAATCTGCACAAGGGTAGTATTAAAAGGACAAATCAAGCCATTTTTATATTTGAACAAAGACATCATAGTCCCAAAGAAAACAGAAGCCTAAGCACAATGATGTGCAAAAACTAATGCAGCATGCCCTGTTTGGATTTATCCCACGGATTGAAGGATATTTTAACATAAAATCTTTTTATATAATTCATCACCTTAGCTGATTAAAGGAGAAATATGATCATCTCAATAGATGCAGAAAAATCCTTTGATAAATTTTAACCACTACTCATGGTAAAAACTGTTGGCAAAGTAAAAATAGAACACAATGTCCTTAAAACAGCAAAGGATATATTCAAAATACATTTCGTTGTGAAAGTTTAGATGAATTGAAAGATGTGACAAGATGCCCACTACCGCTACTTTGTTCAGCAATGTGTTTGATGCCCTCATTCTGCAGACGGAAAACATTTAAGAATGGATAGGAAATACAATTGTTATTTACACATATCATCATCTGTATAGAAAATCCAAGATGAGCAATAAGCTATCCAAATCAATAATAGAATTCAGCATATCACTGAACACAATCAGTTTACAAAAGCCAATGGTAATTCTATCTACCAACAAGAAACAATTGAAAATTATAATTGAAAGAAAATTACATTTAATAATATTGTTAAAAAGCATAGGGGCCTAGGAAAAATGTCCTGCAAAAATTGTAGAAAATAATCACAAAACTTTATTAAAGGTCCAAAACTAATATTTAAATAAATTACTATTTGCATAGATGAGAAGCTTCAATACTAAAATAAATATATATTATTAATAAAAAACTAATACATGAATTGTCTAAATGAATAATTCATTTTAAATTTTTTATTCATAATGTGTTTTTCTCAGTCTTGTTTAGGAAATCCATATGTACCCTATCATCATAGATAGTATATTCTTTTAAATGTTTTTAAGTGTTTGATTTTGATATTAGTATTTTATCAACCTGGATTTGAATTTGTATATGGTATAATGATAGGGTGTATATGGATTTCTGAAACAAGATCTGGCAAGATAAGCTATTAAAAAATACTAAACCTATTGATTTATTTAATACTAAATTTCTGTAAGATGTAAGAAACCAGAAGAAAAGTGGAAATACTGTCCACATCTTATATAAGGGATAGGTAGTTTATATTATGTGTCTGAAGTCTGGAAATAGAAAAACTTTGTACAGATTACCTTTTAAAAATGAAATCTACAGTGAAATTTGCTTGAAATCTAATATTTGTAAAATATTAATATTTGTAAAAGAGTAGTACAGAGTACTAAATAAGTGGGTTGTATAAGTTCAGTTGGAATGAAAGAATCAATGAGTATTGGGGTAATAATTGCACTAAAATCCATGTCAAGGCATGGATTATTTTCCTTCTGAAGGAAATACTGGAGAAATGCTGTAGTTGATGTTAATTTGAGCAAGACATTTGGCAGTCATTCACAATGGCATTATTGACAAATGAAGTTCCAGGATTGTTCAATAATGGATCAATGTCTACTTTAATAGGATTCTCAAATATATATTATAGAGCTCTCTTCATAGAAATATCATGTTTTAGTTTGATCAATACAGTTGATAAACATATAAAACAGTTTTGTTAAAATGAAGAAGAATTCAAATATGGAACATATAAATAATTATAAAACAAACATAATGTTTGCCCAAGATGAAGATTTATTTTGATGCTTCAGGTAAAGTGCTTGAAAACTAATAGAAAAGCTATGACAAGCATATCGAGTCATGCTAAGGCTGAATCTTTTGAGAAGATTATTTTTGACTGGGAGAATAATTCACTAAGAATATAGTAGTTGGGCTGTGGCTTGATGGAAGGGTAGGGTTTAGTAAACAGGGAGTAGAGTGAGAATGGTTGCAGGTAGAAGACACTGCATGTGAACAAAGGCATAGAGGTGAGAAATTGAGATACGTAGTCACAAATGGCTTAAATGTGACATCTAGGGATCAAATTAAAAGTATATTGAATGCCATGTTACAGATTTGGGGCTTCATTTATTAAACAATTGAATTGAATGTAATCGAACATAAAGATTATTCTTGCAGGAGAATGTGTGATGTATTAGATTAGTGAGAGACATTGTAAGGAAGACAATAATTCCAAAAAAATATAATTTTATTCTGAGCTGTGACATTAGTGATGGGTGGGATTGATGTGAGAAAAACCACAGGGGTCATTAGAGCACTAATATTTGTACACAGAAAAGGTATTCATTTAACCAATATCCATTGATTGGCAAGTAATGGAGATAAAATAGTGAACAAAACTGTGCAAAAATCCCTGCTTTTAAAGACCTTATATATAATGAGGAAGAGAGAAAGATAAGTAACTAAACCCACAAATACAACTTATAATACATTAAAAAAAATAAATGCTACAGAAAAACATGAAGCAATGAAGAGAGAATACGAAGTGTGAGATTTCAGTGGCGGGGGGATGTGCAATTTTATGTAAAGTGATCGGAAAATGCCTCATTCTGAAGATGATGTTTGAGTAAAGACACGAAGGAGGTGAGAGAGTCCCCTGGGATATTTTGGAAATAGTCTTTCTTGTTTGAAGGAATGGCAAGAACAAATGCCTTGAGACAGAAGCAGCATGTTGGAAGAATGTCAGGGCCAGTGGGGCTTGGGGAATTGAGTGAGTGGGTGGCAAGGTCAGAGAGGTACTGCAGTGCACCTCCTGGGTAAGGCCAGTGAAATGTAAAGGCTTTGGGTTTTACTTCATGGCACATAAGATACATTGGAGAAATTTGATCAGATAAGTGTTATGGTCTGACTTGTTTGTTAACAGCATGTCTCTGGCTACTGTTTTGAAAATAGATTGAATGGAACAAAGAGGAAGCAGTGAGAACAGTTAGGACCTTACTAGAGGAAGCACCTGAGAACAGTGAACGTTATCCTGGCAATTTAATTTGGAAGAAGTATGGCTGTTAATTTGGTAAATCCCATAGAAATGTTAGGAAGAATAACAGATTTGTGGTCAAGATAATAGTGCTGGGGTTGGGTCGTGTTGAGTTGTAAGTGCCGATAGTGCAGATAGAGCTTTCAAGTGGATTTGATAATTTCGTTTTACAAGTCATCTTCACCAAGAGCTTACTGATCAGTACACAAATTATTTGGAAAATGTAAGTCTTAGTGAATTTTGGGTCACTATAAAGGAATGAATACGTGAGACTGGGTAATATAAAGAAAAAAATGGTTTATTTGGTTCAGGATTCTGATGGCTGGGAATTTCAAGACTGGACATCTGATGAGGGCCTCGGGCTATTTCCACTCATAATGCAAGGCACAGGGGAGCCGGGGAGATGCTAGGCTCTTTTTAACAAGCAGCTCTTTTGAGAACTGATAGAATAAGAACTCACTCACCCCTGAGGGGAGACATTATTCTGTTCATGACGGATGTACCTTCTTGGCTCAAATACCTTCCGTTAGGCCCACCATTGGGGATCAAATTTCAACATGAGTTTGGCAGAGACAAACATCCAAACTATAGCAATGTGTTTAGTGAAAAACTGTTGAAACTTCAAAGAAAAGAGTGTTAATGGGTAAGAAAAATAACTGTTTTTAAACCATTCGAAAGCTGTCAGACAGAAGACAAGTTAAATATTTTCCTCTGCTAATCCCTCTTTCATTGACAGGTGATCTGAGACTCTGGACTCAGACCAAGGTGGTGTGGTATTCAGACAGCCTTGGGTGGGTTAGGGTCACAGCATCTTTAAATAGTTCATGGTAGGAACCCTCCAAATAAGCATTAGATCCAAATGAGATCAGGAAAAGAGAGACACTCTGGATACAAAGCAAATTGTGCCCAAGAGGGCTTGACTAGGGAGAAGATTTGACGCAAGAGGTAAGAAGCAGACGTGCCAGAAATAATTCATGTACCAATTAGCAGACAGAGTCAGTGGCTTTTTATAGACTCTTGAGCTACATGTGACTCAGGTTGGGATGTATGTCAGAAGGTTAAAAGGCACAGCCAGTAAGTAAGCTTAGAAGAGAATGTGAAAGATAAAATTTAAGTTGTATTTCAAGAATATGTTTCCCATAAATGGACTGTGTTGTTTTGGGGGCATTAAAAATACTGATAAACTAAAATGGAGGGCTGCCTATCAGAAATAATTTTTAAATGGATATTTCAACAGAGATAAGGAAATAGAGTTTATTATTTCTATATTATTCTCCAGTTCTAAAAATACATGACTGTGAGACTTCTGATTGCTTGTGATAGCTGCTGCCTTTTATGATTGTTTATTTTTTACTTTTTCATAGACTTAAACAGGAGAAAGTAAATAATTGCTGTTCTTTTGTTGAGTACTACTCATGTAGAGAAGTTATGAAATTATAAAATTCTATATTTCAGGCTGATTATTTAAGAATAAAGTAGAGATAAAAATGTGATTCTCAGCATAACCTTGGGATTCACTCACTAAACTTATATACTAATATAGGACTTGAATTTAGTTAGTCCTGGTATGAAGAATTATTTTGAATGAGGCTTCTATTGAATGAAAATATGGATGTTGTCAGAAAGAATAAGTTTACCCAGGAAACATGTCCAATAATAATATTTTAGACAGGCTTGTCAGGACCCTTAGAGAATTGTGAAAATTGAGAATGGCAATACATACTTGAGGCAATCTATGAAACAATTAATAAGCTATCCATCACTCATTTGTTTAACACTAAATAGTCTCAGTAGTTTTATCTGCTGACAAAATATCTTGAAAACAACCACTGGGACATTTAGGATTCGGAAAATGTCACTTTTTCCTCTAATAAATGAAACACAGAACTACTTATTAAATCTCCTCCGTAAGGAGATAATAGTATGTATGTTTATGTGTGGCCCAGAATTTCTGGTGCTTAAGACTTGACCCCTGCTGTCTGGGAAATGGCTGTTTTGTAAAGAAGGTAAAAATGTACAAAATAATTACAAAACCAGACACCATATGCTCTGTGCCATATGATATACAGTGTTATGCAGTCTCATAGACATGTCATCTACATCAGAATAACGTGGAATACTTTTTAAAAATAAATATCCTTGATGCTATTCAATCCACATCCATGGAACCAAAAACTCTGTGGAAATTAGGAATGTGTATTTTTAAAACTCATTTGATATTAGATATGTACCCTCAAAGTTACATGATAAGTGTTACAGTAGTTTTCAGGAGGAAGATTGCTTCTATTTAATTCTGTGGTTCTCAATCTTGGCCTCACACAGGAGTTAGTTGGAAAGCTTCAGTGATGTTTAGATCTCACCCTCAGAGATTCCAACATAATTGTTCCAGATTGCAGCCTGGACACTGATTATTCACAACCAAACATAGCAGATGATATATTCCAAATGGTATAGTCTGTGTATAAGACCATTCATGGTATCATACTTCTAATACTCCATCCCTTAGCCATATTGAACTACTTGAAGACTCCAAAGTCGTGATAATAATGACAATTAAAATAATAGTAATATTCAATGTGTGTTTTGTTATTATTATGTGCCAACTATAAATTTGTTTATCTTCATGAAAATTCTTTGATATGAATGCTATTATTATTACCATTTTACAGATGAGGAATAGAGACAAAGTGACTTGGCTATGTCTGCATGGTTAATAGGTGACCAAACTGGGATTTGAAGCCGAGCAGTCTGGCTCTACAGTGCACACTGTTACATTATGCCACTCACGCATATGCTATATCTCCCCCATGCCTGCCTCATATGATTGAACCCTGTCATATGCGTTTATACTGCCTTGAGATGTCTTCCTCTAACTTCTTGCATGATGACTGTTTACCCATTTTCAGTTCATAGTTGAATGTCACCTCCCTACAGGAATTGTTCCCTATTTCCTGAGAAGTGATGCTTCTCTTGCAGTTAGTTGCCAAAGACTTATTTTTTTTTCTTTGTCTGTCCACATTACTGTAGAGTTCCTTGAAGAAAGAGACTATGCTACATATATTTTTGTAGCTGCCTTAACAATGTCTGCGTCGTAGTCGCCGCCACTCAATATTTGTTGACTAAGTGAACAATTTAATGGAAGAATGTATCATTGAGTGCATGGGAAAATAAAGGTGTGTTTTGGTCTTCTAAGTAAATTAATTGCATTAATTGATTAAGAAGTAAAGCCAAAAATGTTTCAGAAGCCATTACCAAGCTGTTTTAGTTCCTGACTGGGGTTTGGATTTCATTTTCAGATAGTAGGGAATTAATGAGGATTTTAAGTAAGGGAGTCAGATAATATATCCTGTTTCTACCAATAACACTTGATAAACCCAGGGGACCAGCTAGGAAATCCTGTAAACAAGCCTTAAACATCCCAAGCCGTCTTCGATACAACGCCATCTCTATCAGGGGGGCCTACCTCCATCTAACTAAATGCACATTGTGAACTATGGTGGTGGACAGAAATAAGGAAAATGTGAGAGATGAAGGAGTGGTGCTAAGCCCAGTTCCAAGAGTTGAGGTATATATAAAATAGTTGCAAATGGCCTGCAAAGCATAGCATATTATCTGGCCCTTTACAGAAGTGTGACTGACTGGAAATGTTAAAAGCATAGGGATTAATTCGGAGACTTCTATAGGATATTACAATCTATATGAAGTAATGAATGTACGAATGAGGTAATAAAGGTAGTTTATCATGGAGCCTTTTAAAATTGAATCTATCAAAGTTAATGTCATGTCGGAATAAACGACTAGGAGTATAGAGCATAAAGAAGGGTGAAGGTTTATAGTAAGTAAGGGTAGAGGTTCTATAGAGAGTACTCACAGGGTTAGTCTGGTTTAGAGAAGGACGAGTAAGTTCAATTCGAGCAGAGCTGTGAGATCAGATGTAGTACATGGGAACATGTGCTGGTACTGAGATAGAACCAATGGATGACCCAGAATTGGAAAGAATTAAAGGAAACTATAGAAATTCCTCTCCTGACCACAGCAGACACTTAAAAATGATTACTAAGTTAACTAGACTAGAACTGACAGAAGAATCAAGCAATCTTTAAATCCAGGCAAACTATGGAGAGTAAGGTCCCAAGAACCAAGAAATGTTATGCAAGAATGGACGCATCTCAAACAGCCTAGATTCATGGGAGTAGCCTCAGTCAGCCTTAATCTGAGCCACTGTGTCCTATACAGCTTGCATTTGTAAGACACTAAATGCACTTTCACATGTTATTTTATTTAGATTTCTTATACAAATCTGATAATGTAGTTTAAGCAGACATTTTGCCTTCCATTTTACATTTTACATTAATTGGAATGGGGGATCATGAGTATCTTCTCAGAGGCAGATTTACCATGTAGCTAACAAAGCTTAAGCTTCAGAGTACCTCATTTTCATGTGTCTCTTTGAAGGCCCTATATTTCTATCTTAGAGAAACCCTCAAATTATGTAATTTCAGGACAAACACAATCTTCATCTTCCCAGTGTTTCACCTAACCTAGATGGCATTGGGTGGGTCTGGAACATCCGAACCATGGTTCTTTCTGTTATACCACGGTGTCCACTGCCCTTGGCATCATTCATGGCTAGGTGGTAACCAACACCTAGAGGGCTTACTACATACGAGATGACAAAATTCAAAGCAGCCAGCAAGTGCGAAAAGCATGTTACAGGGAAAGCAGCGGATTCTGACATAACTATCTAACACACACACACACACAAACGGATTAAGAAAACTGCTTGAATCCCTAAAGAGAGATACTTCATCAAGACTTACAAATTTAATATTTCTTTCGAATGATTTAGTACATGAATGGCTAGAAATAGGTTTCATATTTGCTCTAGTATTCACAAACACCAGATTGCAATTCATAAACATGATTACTATGAGGTTACTGAAAATAAATATTAGTTATTAGAGAAAAGAAGGTGGGGTTGTAACTTGTGAAGAAGGGGCATTCCTCTACTACTTCCATTTATTTTCCCCTTTAGAAGACTTTAATAAGTGCACCATTACAGAATGGCATAAAATTTGACCAAAAAAAATCACTAAACTGATTTATGTAACTGCTTAAATAAGGAGAGGAATAAATGTCCACTTTGTAAGTCGTTATGTCATTATGCACTGAAATGAGAGAAGATGTTTGCATTTAGTTTTGAAAAACATCTTGAATATAACAGTAATCAACAATGTGAAATAACTATTTCTTATAATTATTACTTCAAAAAGATATGCTGAGAAAAATAAATCCTTTCTAATTTTTACCTGATACTAAATTTTACTTAGCCTGTTTTATATATCAATTATGTATTTCTGTATGTATTTAAAGATTCTAGGTTTCACTGTAACTTTTTTTTCTTTATAAACCTTTCCAAGGGTAATGATAACCTTCACTTTCTCCCATTGCTCTCTCTACCATTTAAAATTTTTGTTACTTTCTTAAAAAGTTCCCCCCTTTGGGAAATAATGAGGATGATTCTGCTTAGCTGTGTTTTTGAAAAACTGAGTCTAAATTGTGTAGACTTTCCTGATTTGTAGTAGTGGAATGGGAACTGGGCCAACACATTTAATTTGCATTTCTCCTAGAAAATGTTGCAGACTAACTCTTTAAAAAGCACCAAATCAGAGATATATTCTAGGCAACTTGCAACAGAATGACCTGGGTTGCCTATTAAATATGAAAGTTACTGTGTTCTAGCCAAAAACCTATTGAACCTGACCCTTTGAGGATGTAGACTAGGGATATGTATTTTTAACAAACAAACTTCCCAAGTGATTCTTATTCACATTAAAGTCTGAGAACAAAAGCTTATATATAGCCTACCTCATTTAAGTCCTAGGAGTGTTGCAAATGTATTATGATATAGTTGCAAAGAATTATACCCCTCAGCCATAGGGGGAACTTGGGAAATTTTAGCTTATAAACCTCTACCAATTAAGATTCATGAGTAGAAATGGTTTGTTTATAGAAAGATTTTGCCTGGGTCATTAATTTTTAGGAAGGTTTATAATCTTTTAGGAGTTAGATTCATATGGAAATACACAAGGGTTTGCAGACTGACACTAAAATGAACAGCTGAGTGCTTGAGTGTGGTAGGAGACATTAAGAAAACAGAATGCTTGTTAGATAAAATGTAATGTTGAGGAAAAACTGTCCTCCAGGCATCTGTTTCCTTATAAAACACTTGAAAATGATTTTTCTAATGGCAAATCATGTATACAGTTTTTCAAGACTATAATTACATTAAATAGCATTTTCATATTTTTCCTTTAGCAGCACTCCTTTGATTTCTTTATTTTTAAGTAAAAATAATGTATTTCCTAGGGGATGACAATAATGAAAAGCTTAGTACCTAAAAAATATAGCAAAAGGCAAGAATAGGCACTTTAGAAACTCAATTTTGTGTTTTTAACTTGGGAAGGTTTTGATCTGACATAATAACATATGGTATTTTAATTTCCAAATGTATTTAATTTTTGTACATATATTCTAAACTTACATATTCTATACTTATGATTTGCCTAATATTATTAAAACTTTCTTCTGCAAATGATATTTAATATTACTATAACCAGAATACCATCATTCCAGTACCTTGACGATTTAGAGACAATCAAGATTAATGCTTTACACAGAATATTAGAACATGTTATTCATCTCATGATAACTGATATTATTGCTGGAGTAGACAATACAGCATCCCAAACCTACCTTGTGTCTATTTGTGCTACTGTATAATCTACTGTGTCTGAAAGTCTCAATTTACACTTGTTATGCCAACATACTTACTCATACTGCCTCCTTCACTCGGTAGTGTCTTGGTTTAGATAAATTATATGCTCACCCTAAATTTGACATTCTTACATACTTGGAATTACAAATCCCTTCTCCTATCTAAACATTTTCACAAATCTGTTCTCATATCAGCATCCCATGATAGGTAGCAAAATCACTGTCACAAGAGAAGGGAGGAAATTGGTCTTCTAGTTTGACTTTCTCCCTCAGTTTGGAAATGTTTGCACTCGTAAGTCTCATTACCTCTTGTTGGCTCTTGGCCTCTGTATTGTATAACACCCATGCATTGTATAACATCTCATGTAGAAAAAAGTCCAGATTCACTGGCGCTCCTGGCATCTTGGTGAAAGACGTATTGCTTGGATCTGGACCCAGACTTCACAGAGCCCCTTGTCAGTAGTGCATATGAATATAAAATGGCGGAAGTGTTTTAACATAGAGGTTGAGAACTTAGCCTCTGGAGTTAAACAGACCTGGGTTTGCAACCCAGCATCTTCATTTAAGCTTCCATTTCTCTGTAAAGTGGGAATATTAAAAGTACTTTCTTCATTTCTCATAGATCTGTTGTGAGATATTATTGAGATAGGAAATATTTCATAATACATTACACACAGTACCTATTATTTTGACTGCTACTACCACCACCACAATTATTGCTACCAAGACTTGCTCCTTCTAAATAAATTATACACTTCCTGTAAGAAAATTTGAGAAACAGTTTAAAAGGATATGTGTGATCATTATCCCTATCTGTTGCCTTGTCAAGATAAATTGCAGAGTTACATCATCCATTCTTCCATTCAGTCAGCAAATACCTAGTGGTTAGGTCTAGAAAGAATATAAACAAAAGAATAGTGGTATGTGTGTGATTTTACTTTAAACTGGTTGCCGGGGATATTTCATCACAATGAATTTTAACCATCACCCACACACTTTCCCTATACATATCGATATTTATAATTGATAACTTTGATAACTAAACCTTATTCTATCCTGCCAAATGGAGTAGATATTACGAAAAATTACTTGTGTCAGCTATACACTGCTGGCCTGTTCCAGGCTTACTCATGTAGCTATGTACAGCACACAGGTTGCCTGGGGATTTGGCTTAGCTGAGGATGCCGTGGTGATTAAGTCTCCCTCTTCATGTGGTTTTCTGTCCTCAAAAAGACACTTTGCTTGGTGATAGCAGTGTTTCCAGAGGGCAAGCCCCAGTATGAAAGGAAATTCGAACTTCTGCTTGGGTCACGTTTGATGATGTCAGGTCACCCAAAGCAAATCATGTGACCAAGTCCATAGTCATTGTGTGAGGGGAAGACACAGTGAAAGTATCAGCAGAGTTGTCTTACTGAGAGACATTAATACATGCAATTACCACAGCGCTAATAATCACAGTTATTATTTTTGATAGAAAGGATATACTCCTAATATGTATATAAGAGTGGGATATTTTGACCAGGCTTTATAGCTGAGCTAGATATTAATTCTCCTTCTACTTCCGCATGAAAGAACTTCCTATCTTATTTCCAAGAACAGAGGGGAGAATTGAGCATTTTTGTAATGAAGCTTTAATTTAGACCCTGATCCTTTATCATGGGCAGGCACTACAGTTTCCATCTCTGTACAGACAGTAAGATGAATTATCTGCTTTTATTCTGTTCTTGGGCTTATTATATGTTGCATTCTCATTTTTTTTCCTAAATAATAATATTGACTTTTATATGGATTTTCTATTTTAATTTAAACAACATTTTCACCACAGTTTTTAGTTGTAAACAGTGAAAATAACTTATAGTATTTAAGAGCATTGCAGAAAGAAATAGGTAATCAATTTAACTATATTATTCTAAAATTTAATAATCTGCATTTGTTTTTATAAACCTTACCATGTTTACATATACAAAGGTATGCATGTTTATATATAAATATGTGAAAAAAAAATATGTATATATAAAGCTAACCAGTGCTTTTTACCTGAAACCTAGAGTAGCTAGTATAATCTAAGAGTAAGGAGTTTTTTTGTTGTTGTTTTTGAAACGAATTTTGCTCTTGTTACCCAGGCTGGAGTGCGATGGTGTGATCTCAGCCCACTGCAACCTCTGCCTCCCAGGTTCAAGAGATTCTCCTGCCTCAGCCTCTCAAGTATCTAGGACTACGGACAGGCACCGCCACCCCCAGCTAATTTTTGTATTTTTAGTAGAGATGGGGTTTCACCATGTTGGCCAGGCAGGTCCTCAACTCCTGACCTCAGGTGATCCATCCACCTTGGCCTCCCAAAGTGCTGGGATTACAGGCCATGCCTGGCCTAGAGTAAGGAGTTTTTAATCAAGTTCTTTTATTGTTAATTTCCATATAGGTATTCAAGTGATCAAGAAATGATTTTCAATTACTCAGTGCTTAAATTCTCTTATTAAAATGAATTTCTCCTTAATCACTTTTTGCCTACAAGTGGACTTTAAAAAATATTTAAAGATCTGTAAATCAATCCTATGGATTTAAAGTGTGTTCTAATAGAGGTAGCTTGAACAAGACTTCTTAGTGATTTATCTTGTGTCAGTAAGATTGTTTTTATATTTTTATATGCAAAGTGATTTATCAAAACCACAAGAGACTCAGATAAATCCTGGAGGGAAAATGTCTTTCTGATCTCAACTGAAAGTTAACCTCAAGAGCTTGGGTTATTCATTCTACAACTGGGGCAGCAGCGGAGGAGTAGGGGAACGCAGATTATCTCTTCCTGAACAGCGGAGTCATTAGATCAAACACCAAAAATAGAAGAGGAGGAAAAAGACAAGCCTTAAGTAAAATATACAAAAGCAAAGCAGTGGGAGAATAAGAAAACTATTGTTTTCTTGGATGTAGGAGCAAAGAGAGGAACCCCAGAAGAGAGGAAAGCAAATATATGCCTCTTAGTATCTGATTTTCAGAGTCATTGAACTAGGTCTCGGAGAATCAAATTTTTCTTCTCAAATGATTTTTCTTTACAATAATAGCCTATGCAAAATAAAACCAGCTGTCTCAAAGGAAAACACACATCTTTCCTCGCATTCCGAATGCTTTGATTGGAAAGGAAATTTCAGACCCCTTAGGGCATTCCTGTCTCTTGGGGAAGATTATCATTTTATGATTTGGTAAGTGTAACACACATTGCAATTCCTGCAAGATGTTTGACTGGTACAGAATTTCATGTTTTGAGTCATTAGAATGAATAAGTTATTTCAGATATATTATCATCAAAGGTATTGTAATGTGGGGACACAGGAAAGATTCACTTTTCACCTATGCATTCCTGAGAGCTAAAAAGCAAATTAGATCATCATAAATCAGCTCATATTTTCACCCACACAATTTTTGGTGTGAATTTTATTTTTATTCTGATTTATTTTATTACTGATCAAGAATTTAGCACCAGATTCATCCTAGATATACATAATAAATATAATAATAAGTGTAACTTTCAAAATAATTTATAATAAATACATATTCATAATTATTCAAATGTGTATCTCAAGTACAAATGTGTTGAGCATATCCATAGTAAAATAAGAGCTAATGGTCGGGTGCAGTGGCTCATACCTGTAATCCCAGCACTTAGGGATTAGAGGCCACGATAGGCAGATCATGAGGTCAGGAGTTCAAGACCAGCCTGGCCAATATGGTGAAACCCCGTCTCTACTAAAAATACAAAAATTAGCCGGGTGTGGTGGCATTGGCCTGTAGTCCCAGCTACTTGGGAAGCTAAAGCAGAAGAATCACTTGAACCCGGGAGGCAGAGGTTGCAGTGAGCCGAGATTGCGCCACTGCACTCAAGCCTGGGTGACAGAGCAAGACTCTGTCTCAACCAACCAAAAAACAAAAAACAAAACAAAAGCTAATATTTATTGAGCACTTCCTATGTTTAAAACATTAAATCCAATACTTTCTTTTTATCATTTAATCCTCTGTTAGATAGTATGCTCTTACCATACAAAAGAAAACTGAAGTTAAATAATCAATATGGTATAGAGAATAACATTTGAATTAATAATATTAAATGCCTTATTATACTCTGAGCTATAATTGAAGGAAACTAAGGTATTACAGAATACATATATAGAATAAAAAGTAATTTCATCATTTCATCAAATGAACATATATATTACGATGAGAACTTATTTTTGATTAACAACTGTGCTACTTCTCTGAAATTTAGAAACAATACTTTGTGGTTGATTTGGATGACCCAAATACCAGCTGAGAAAAGTGCCATGAATTTCTTGTTTTGTTTCCAAATTTTCTTCTAACAAATAAAGAACTACACTTTTAAAATGATTCATTAATTAATATGCTACATTATTAAAGAAAGTCAGCTAATGCTCAGCCCAAGAACCTAGTTAATAAACCCAAGGATAAAAAGCTTAGCATAGAGAAACAGGTAATGGTGGCTTGGGTAGTTCAGAAATGTCAGTAGAATAAAGACTTGCCGAATCTTGGTAACAGACATTACACAATTAGGTAAAGAAGTAGCAGCTAAAGGTTTTCTTATAGGACCCAAACAGCAAGAAATGAGGTGACAGGAATTGTTTGTGGTATATAGATTTTATGAGAGGTGGAGTTACACCTGGAGGTGAACATGAATTATATGTTTAACAAGAACTAGGCAGGAATGAGAACTAGGAAAGTTTTCCTTTAAACTTAGAACTAAAGTCAGAATGTAGTTGAGACAGAGGTGCATATGGGGAAATGGGGCAACATTGAATTGGAGAGCCAGGTGAAGGTGTTACTACCAGAGAAAGTGGTCATATCCAAGTATACGAACAGCCAAGTTCTGTAGTTTGGGCCCAGAGCCTTTTTCCTCTTATTCTTTTACCTCAAGTAGACGTTGATCAGCTTAAGCAGTTGCAAGGATCAGCCCTGCCTGTATTTCTTCAAAAATTATAGAATTGGAAATCATAGAAAACAATGTTTGGTTTAAAATGTAAATAACACTATGTGTTTATGGTAAGATAAGATGGGAAAATAAACTCAGGGGAAATATAGAAGGATGAGAAGGTAAAAAGAAATAAGACTGTGCTTTGGATATCCTATCTCTGAAAGTGGCTATCTGAAAGTCACTTAAACAATGGTGCCCTGTAAGAAGCCAAGATAAGGCAGAGAATAAGAAAGAAGAGAGTTCATTCATTCATTCATTCATTCATTCATTCATTCATTCATTCATGTATTTAACAATTGTTGAAATGTGTACTATAGTATGTGCTATTATACTATAGTATGTCCTGGGTGCTGGAAATACAGACATAAAAAGGCATACTATCTACCTTCAAGAGACTCCCAATTTAGTTGGGGAGGTAGATTTGTAAACAAAGAAAACAAAAATTATATTACAGACATATTTATAGTGTGAATGTGAGAAGAAAGGAGACACTAGTTAAGCCTTAGTCCTTGGGCAGTAGAAGAGAGAAAAGAGGTAAAGATTCCCAGTGACTATGTAGCTTCGTTGTGTCTTGAAGAGTGAACAGGGATTACACAGTCATACAAGTGTATAATGGAGAATGGGGATTATAGGAAGACAGAGTGACACATTATGCAGCCTATAGTTGTGATGTAGTATAACATGTTTATGAATTGAAAGTATCACACTGATGGATGTATCAGTCAGGCTCTAATAAGGAGACAGAAACCACATAGTAAATTGGAGAGGAAATGTTTATATAAAAATTATTATAACAGGATTTCAGTGAGACGAGATTGGCTAATGAGAAGTAAAGAGAACTATAAAGGATGACTAAATAGCAGAAGGCAGAGCCACCACCCCTAAGGCTGAGATAGGGTTCCCGAGATAGAATGGGAAAAATGTTGCAATCTGAACATCTGACAAAGATCTAACACCCAGCATCTATAAGGCATTTAAACAAATTTACAAGAAAAAAAAAAAAAACAATAGCCACATTAAAAAGTGGGCAAAGGACACTGATATGGTTTGACTGTGTCCCCACCCAAATCTCATCTTGAATTGTAGCTCCTATAATTCCCATGTGTTGTGGGAGGGACCCAATAGGAGATAACTGAATCATGTGGGTGGTTCCCCCATACTGTTCTCATGGTGGCGAATAAGTCTCACGAGATCTGATGGTTTTATAAGGGGAAACCCCTCTTGCTTGGTTCTCGTTCTATCTTGCCTGCCACCATGTAAGGTGTGCCTTTCACCTTCTGCCATGATTGTGAGGTGTCCCCAGCCACATGGAACTGTGAGTCCATTAAACCTCTTTTTCTTTGTAAATTACGCAGTTTCAGGTATGTCTTTATCAGCAGCATGAAAACAGACTAATACAGACATGAACAGACACTTCTCAAAAGAAGACATACATGTGGCCAAAAATTATATGAAAAAAGCCAAACATCACTGATCATTAGGGAAATGCAAATCCAAGCCACAATGAAATACCATCTCATACCAGTCAGAATGGCTATTACTGAAAAGTCAAAAAACAACAGATGCTGGCGAAGTTGTGGAGAAAAATGAATGCTTTACACTGTTGGTGGGAGTGTAAATTAGTTCAACCATTGTGGAAGACAGTGTGGCAATTCCTCAAAGACCTAGAGGCAGAAATATCATTTGACTCAGCAATCCCATTATTGAGTATATACTCAATGGAATATAAATCATTCTATTATAAAGATACATGCATGTGTATGTTCATTGCAGCACTATTCACAATAGCAAAGACACGCAATTAACCCAAATCCCCATCAATGATAGGCTGGATAAAGAAAATGTGGTACATATACACCATAGAATACTATACATCCATAAAAAGGAACAAGATAATGTCCTTTGCAGGAACATGGATGGAGCTGGAATCCGTTATCCCCAGCAAACAAATGCAGGAGCAGAAAACCAAACATTGCATGTTCTCACTTATAAGTGGGAGCTGAACAATGAGAAAATAGACACACACTTAGGCCTATGGTGGGGAAGTGGGGAGGGAGAGCATCAGGAGAAATAGTTAATGCATGCTGGGCTTAGTACCTAGGTGGTGGGTTGACAGGTGCAGCAAATCACCATGGCACACTTTTACCCGTGAAACAAACTTTCACATTCTGTACATGTACTCTGGAACTTAAAATAAAATTTAAAAATATAAAAGAAAGGACAGGAGAAGGATAAAAAATAGTTAAATAATTAAAAAAAGAAAACCCTTCATCTTCTAGTGTCTCTCCAGCATACATTTCTGACTGAGCTTAAAATCATATCAGCTGATAAGTAAAAAAAAAAATTGAATGCCCAAGCTCAATTTTTACAAAACAAGCAATGAAGAATGATTTTGGAGTTCAGAGGCAATAAATTGGTAACTGGCACAATTGATTAAAAAATGCTTGGAGATACTACAATTGGTGTGGGAGAGAAGCCAAGTTCAGATGGTTGTGGACACATAGAAGAGACAAGGGCTTAGGAAATTTCATAGTCCACATTCTGTGATGTATGAGAGAATCTTGGTTCAGAATCCAGCATCTTATAAAAATAGGTATCTACGTGCTAAATTTTTGCATACACTCAGACTGTAGAGCTAAAGCTAAGGAAGAAAACTTGTGGACTGAATTTGTCATGGAGTTAGCTCCATTTTTCTTTAAGTCTCAGTTCATATAGAATCCTCAATTTATTAGAACCATGTGTGACAATATGAATATCAAATTTTATTATTTGAGCTAAATAATATATAGTGATCCATGATTACACATGTGCTCCTGCCAGATTTTCAGAGAGGCTCACCCTCACCCCAAAATCCTAGCAAGATTATATATATATATATATTTTTAATTTATTTATTATTATTATACTTTAAGTTGTAGGGTACATGTGCATAACGTGCAGGTTTGTTACATATGTATACTTGTGCCATGTTGCTGTGCTGCACCCATCAACTCATCATTTACATCAGGTATAACTCCCAATGCAATCCCTCCCCCCTCCCAAGATTATATTCTTGCAAAATGCTCTGAAGAGCCAACTTCTCTTTCTTCCTAATATTTACTTCAATTCACAATAACATATTAATGCACAATGTTTGATAAAGCCTGTATTCCTCACTAAACTGCAAGCTTCAAGAGATCAGAGACTATTTTTGTTCTCTGTGCAATTTTCTGAATGTCTGGCTCAGTGCCTGACACATAGTAGTATGTCAATAATATTCATTTCGTGAATGAATAACTGAACAAATCATTTTAGGTTTTGCTGAGATGATCTTGACAACCCAGAAAAACATTTCTTTTCTTATTAGTGCTGTTTAGAGGTAATGGCATTTACATTAATGTCCTTTAAGTCGGGAGTACTTCTGATACCAAGTGACACTGGTCAGTACTTTTCCTATTTATATGTGTTAATTACATATGAGCGTCCATTCCCCTTTTTCTCACAATTGCCGCCTTTGGAGGAAGCTCCTGCGCTGCACAGACCACATTTGCTTCATCATAACTGCTGCTTCAGGATTCTTCCTTCACTGACTGTTCTCAGAAAGCAAATAAATTGGAAGGAGAAAAGACTTGATTAAATTCTCAATTTTTTTCATGGTTGTTTACTACTCTAACCTATTTAAAATGTATATACTCATAATTTAGGTGAAGTATGTTTGGTTTTGAAAAATTTGCTGCCAATAGAAAATATATATCTGCTATGAAAATTAATACCTTAAGCTGTGACTGTCAAAATTCTTTGAACTAATGGGCCTTTACAGAAAGTGCATTATTTAGAATCATTTAAAAGATGCAAACAATGCACGAGGAGATTCATAAAGCTATAAAATTATTCTAAGCCAGAACAGAATTTCCCTGATCTTTAAAGGGATTTAGCTATTAATTTTTAAATGCTGAACATAGTTGACATTTCAAATTGAATTGTTACTGAAGTAATCACATCGAATCTCTTGGTTAAATGTTCAAAGTAGAATCCATGAAATATGCATGTTACCAAATCAAGGCAAAGGGTCTTTCTTCAGAATACCTGATTTTTTTTTTTTTTTTTTTTTTTTTTTTTTTGAGACGGAGTCTCACGCTGTTGCCCAGGCTGGAGTGCAGTGGCGCGATCTCGGCTCACTGCAAGCTCCGCCTCCCGGGTTCCCGCCATTCTCCTGCCTCAGCCTCCTGAGTAGCTGGGACTACAGGCGCCCGCCACCGCGCCCGGCTAATTTTTTGTATTTTTAGTAGAGACGGGGTTTCACTGTGGTCTCGATCTCCTGACCTTGTGATCCGCCCGCCTCGGCCTCCCAAAGTGCTGGGATTACAGGCTTGAGCCACCGCGCCCGGCCCTGATTTTTTATTTAGATAAAATATTAGATGCCTTTTATTTTAAAATAAAACTATCTCTTAATAGGAAGATACACTTACTCTTCAAAGAAAACCTGTGTGTGGAACTCAAGGGTCTTGTGCAATGTTTATTCTATAATTCAACTCACTGCATATCCACTGTTTGTGAAAAAGTGAACTGAAAACTTGTAAGACTCTATTTCTGATGTCAAGATACTTAGACTCTGATAGTATTGGGAAAACACACTATTTCTAGGAAGTGTTACATATCACAAATATTTTCCAAGATCAAATTTCCCAAGTGTGGTATTTATACCTCTGTTGTCACATTAAATGAGTTTATGTCATACATGAGCAACATGTTATAATTGTAAATTATTTTTAATTTTGTATTGACTGTCTTCCAATGTGTTCAGATCATATGATACTATTTATTTTTAGTAACTGTATAAAGTTTAATTTTTAAAGAAATATTTGTAAAAGAAACTAGATTTTTAAAAAGTAGTAGTAAATAATAATACATATGGCATGCAGATGCTCACAACTATAAAATGATTAATCAATGGTGATTGAGAAACAGTTCTAACAACTCTTTGTAATACAAGTTTACTAGCACTCCTTTTAATATTAATAATACCTTCATGTCAGTGATTTTAGAAGATCATGATGGGTGTTCAATAAATGTTGAATGAATAAATTAATGAATAATGTGTTTTTAGAAATTTATATTTCTAATAAAATCAAGGAGGGGGTACACCTAGTGCATTTAATTTTTAGTTCGATCTTGGTAATTTGTTTTGAAGTAACAGTGTTTCTTCTACCATAGGCCTGATAGAACATTTGACAATGCCTGTTTTTCCAGGAACTTCTATGCCTATTCTCCCAATAGGATCTTCTCAACAGAAACTACACAGAATATAATAAAACATTTACAAAACAATAACAAAAGTAAAAATTTCTGTAATAAAAACTAGATATAGGGATTACACAACGTATTAATTAAAGGTACTTTTTATATATTTGAATATGAAAATGTCATTTATACTGTTGACTTCAGTTATTAAATAGGTCATATGTCCTGAGGTTTTAAGGTTTTAGGAAAGCTAGAGAAGAGAAAGGTTTCATAAAATATTTCCAGGCAAGTCCTGCAGAAGACACATCAGTGTTCCAAATGGGATGAGTTTCTGTTGATAAGACTCAAGAGAAGGAGAGGTTTATCTTATCAAAACAGATGTCAGTGGCTACTACCTTTTCATTATTTTGCAACAAGCAGCCTCACTGGGGTCTTCTCAGCACAGTAAACACTCAGTCAGCTATTTAGAAACTGTGGAGATTTCAGGACAGAGATTATTTACAGGTATCTGTTTTCATTTTCTTTGTTTCTTTGTTTGTTTTAATGAAGCTATCTCAAAAGTCAAATTTTATATACTTGAGCACTAAATGTTTCCTTGAGTATGCTCAAATGAGTTCTATAGCAGGCAGGACATATCCAGAGATAATTAAAAAGAAAATAATTATGATGATAAATCAAAATGATCTAATGGGAGACAGAATATAGAGGCAGACTCGAGTTGAACAATTTAATAGGTCAAGAGGGAAGTCTGTCTCTCTTTTTTTTTTTTAACCTGAGATCTCTCAGAATGGTATTTAATGTAATGTGGTTCACCAGATAGAAGACTTTTTTCTTCTTCTTAGTATATCTTTTATATGTAAGCCTTTTCCCTTTGTCCTCAGTTATTTTAAGTAAATAATGGTAAATTTCCCAAGTGTTCATTATTTAGTTATTGTTGCCTGCCAGTGTCCATCTGCCTTAGGCAAAAATTTAAATTGCATACTTTACGTCATAAATTCACATCCTGTAATCTTTTGAATATTAAATTTGTTTAATATATGTTGACCATGCACTGGATAATACTGTGTTATATCAGGAGTACATAGGTGAACAAAAGACAATCTGTGTTCTGGGATCTTCACATTTAGGAGAGGGAAACTAGTATTTTCAAACTTCTGTATTTTAATTTTGAAATGACAGATATATAAAGATTGTAATTGAAGAATGAAAGCTAGACATTTGGATCTGATGCTGAAAAGAGACGTGTGAAGTAAGTAGAATCTAGGTGATTACTGAATAAATGATTAAGACTGGAATTATCCAGGAAAATATATATATATCTCAAAGAGAAGCAATAGTGGGATCAAATAGGGAGCCAAAGAGAGAATGGAAGAGAACCCAAGCCAAGTGGCATAAGCAAACTCAGAGAAGATGGCATGTAGTAGCATTACAAGAAGAGTGACTTTCAAGAAGCAGAGGGGTAAAGTAGAATGAGGACCAAGAATAAGACATTGACAACTTGACCTGATTAAATTAACATTTGAGACAACCATTTCTATAATAAAGGGAATGGGTTGTGGGAAGAAGGCAGGCTGATTACTGAAATGTGTCAAGAAGAGAGACGTATGTAGCACTACTTCAATAAAGACTCAGGGATAGGCCAGGTGCAGTGGCTCATTCCTGTAATCCCAACACTTTGGGAGGCCAAGACGGGCAAGGATCACTTAAGGCAAGGAGTTCAAGACCAGCCTAGCCAACATGATGAAACTCCATCTCTAATAAAAATACAAAAATTAGCCGGGCATGATGGCACATGCCTGTAATCCCAGTTACTCAGGCGACTGAGGCAGAAAATTGCTTGAACCTGGGAGGTGGAGGCTTCAGTGAGCCGAGATCGTGACACTGCACTCCATCCTGGGTGACAGAGCGAGACTCCATCTAAAAAAAAAAAAGAAAAGGAGGTCAGGGATAAAGAATTGTTTTGGTTTTTGGTTTGTTTAATGGTGGAAAATTTTTACTCAAGTATTTTTATATGAGCTGATAGGCAGAAGCCAATTGAAACAAGAAAGTGGAAAATTCTAAAAGTAAAGGACGGAACAAGGATCAGGGAGGGTTGGGACAGGATCCAGAGTATAAGCAGAGGTGTTTGGTGTGAAAGGAAACTTGAGCACCTTTCTCTGAGATAGGACTATGATAATGGAGGCTTATAGGAAGAAGCTAAAGGGCTGAAATATAGCTGTAAGAAGAGAATAGTCAGCAAGCAACAGATGAATAATTGCCTTGTCCAGAGCACCTAGAACATGGATATATGAATTCCCACTGTTAATAGTTGCATATAAAAAGAAATACTTCTTGACTGAAAATAAAAGAGAGTTTTGAAGAACATGTACACACACACACACACACACACACACACACACGTTGACGTTGCAATGGACTGAACGTTGTACTCCTACCCCACATTTCATATGTTGAAACCCTAACACCAGTGTGATAGGAAAGGAGGCCTTGCAAGGGAATTAGGTCATGCGGGTAGAACACTCATGACGGGACTAGTGTCCTTGTAAAAGAGTAAGAGCCCCACTCTCTTTCTACCATGTGTGGACATAAGGAGAAATCTACAGTCCACAACCTGGAAAAGGACCCTCACCAGAACCTGACTACTGACACCCTGATTTCAGACTTCCAGCCTCCAGAAATGTGAGAAATAGATTTCTGTTGTTTATAAGCCACCCAGTACATGGTAATTTGTTACAGCAACCCACACTGAGTAAGGTGCACATGCATATACACACGTGCACACACACACGCACACATACACACACATTTATAGTTGACCCTTGAATGACACTGAGGTTAGGGGTGCTGTTCCCTGCACAGTTGAAAATTCACATGTAACTTTTGACTCCCCCCAAATTTAGCTACTAATAGTCTACTCTTGACCAAAAGCCTTACCAATAATATAAACAGTCGATTAACACATATTTTGTATGATAAATGTATCATATGCTATATTCTTACAGTAAAGTAAGCTAGAGAAAAGACAGTGTTATTAAGAAAATCATAAGCAAACTAGATTTACTGTTCATTAAGCAGAAGTGGATCAGCATAAAGTTCCTCATCCTCATTGTTCTCCCTTGATTAGGCTGAGAAGGAGGAAGAAGAGGAAGGGTTGGTTTTTCTGTCTCAGAGGTGACAGAGTTGGAAGGAAATCTGCACATAAGTAGGCCTGCACAGTTCAAACCTGTATTGTTCAAGGGTCAACTGTATTCTTTACTGAAACCCTAAGGGTGTTGCATGTTGTTATTGAGATAAGTCATTACAATTCAAAAATGTGAGGAGAAATTTACTTCTAGAAATTTTACAACCTTGCGTAGGAAAGTAGTTCTAGCTCTTCATTAAGAAATAATTCCATTTAAAGATTCACCCAAACAGCATCTGTATGGCAGTCTAATGAAGTAGCGTAGAACAGCTGTAAACACAGTAAAGTATTTCTGGCAAAACAAACATGTATTTTGAATTAAATACAGTATCAAAAATGGTTTTTAATAAGTATGCTTATAGTAGATGCTCATTCTTAGAGTTTGAACATTTAAAGCAGTTACTATTAGGCTATGCTTTATGGTTATTAAATATTATAATTCAACATGTGATTAACTAAAAGAGAAAATAGGAAAAATAAAGTGCATATTACAAATACATTTTCTCTCTATATTAATAGCAAAGGTGTGTTTACGGAGTGGGACTGGCTTCTGTGTCTCTGACATCCCTGGCTCTTTGAAGCTGTGTGGTCTTGCTCTTCTGTTTGCTTTTCCTGGGAAGCTCTGCCATCGATGTGGCATGACTGATTCTGTTGTCATTCTTATCTCAGAGCACATGTCAGGAAAACCTTCCTCGACTCTCTGATCTAAAAGAGCTTTTCTCCCATTCAACTACTCAGTTGCTCAATAGTATCTCTTGGTTTTCTTCAGAGCTTTTGTTATTAACTAAGATTATCTTTGTCATCCATTTGTGTTTTGTTTGTTTGTTTATTATTTGTATTCCTAACCTATAATTCTGTAAGGGCAGGTACTGAGTGCCTGGAACATAGTCAGCCCTAAGTAAATATTGCTTGATTAATGAATGACCAAAATAAAACAACATATGTATTCTGTATTTTATAGTTGGCAATTATAAAAATATTTGTTTAGTTGGCTAAATGAATTAACATATGCAGATTTTCCCTATCACAGGGAATTGGAGATGGGAGGCCATGAGGGCTGCTGATAGCACTCACATTCTCTGAAGCAGAATAACCGAACCTTGACATGTTGATATACGGGTTTGTCCACAGCAGCTCTAAGACATATTAAAAGCAATGTAGTTCTCATTATGCTCAGTAGTGATTTTGAATTATGTAGTGTTCTTACCCTAAAAATTTTTCTTTTTACAATTTGTAAATAACTTGTACACATTTATGGCAGTGTTTTGTGCATGCTAGGAGCATCTTGTATATGTGCCAGTGTACAAAATATTTTGAGAGCTGGTGCTCAAAGTTACCTTTGTTTGTAGGAAAACAGGTGTTCTAGGTAGGATGAATAACCAAAGCTATAATTTGTTGATGGAAGAGAAGATGATCAATGTGTCTTTATGTCCACAGCGCATTGTCAATACCTAATATAGTGAATCTGATCTCAAAATTTTCTATCAAATAATAGAATTATTTAATAAAGGAGACAAATGATATTATTTAAGTGGCCTAACAATGCCCTATGTAATGTTTGCCATTTATTCATATAATTAACTTTGGTAGTATAGATTTTTATAGGGTGATTATGGTGATTATTTTCCCCAAAGTATCCTATCAATAATTTAGGCATCTCCCACCGGAAAAATAAGACTAGATCCCTTGTTTGTCAGTAATTCCAAAAAAGTGAGGAGACTTTCTTAAGCCAATGTCATGATTTTTCACAACTTAGGCCATTCTTTGCAAACTTCACATATCTACCACTATTTCTTCTTCAGCTTGCTATACTGTTTGCTCTTGCCGTTCTTTCATCTTATGATAAAAATAACAGAATTAACGGATGTTGTTTGTAGGATATGTTTTTTACTTCTAACAGATAAAGATTACATGGGTTGACTTGTGTTTACCATTAAGATGTTGAAGTCCTAATTCTTTTTTAAGAATTTAATTTAATTTAATTTTGTGTTAGTCTGTTTTCATGCTGCTGATAAAGACATACCATAGACTGGGAAGAAAAAGAGGTTTAATTGGACTTACAGTTCCACATGACTGGGGAGGTCTCAGAATCATGGCCAGAGGTGAAAGAAACTTCTTATATGCTGATGGCAAGAGAAAATGAGGAAGAAGCAAAAGCAGAAACCCCGATAAGCCCAGCAGATCTTGTGAGAATTATTTACTATCAGGAGAATAGCATGAGAAAGACTGGCCCCCATGATTCAATTACCTCTCCCTGGGTCCCTCCCACAACATGTGGGAATTCTGGGAGGTACAATTCAGATTGAGATTTGGGTGGGGACACAGCCAAACCATATCAGATTATATTTTTATTTCCATAGGTTTTAAGGGTAACAGGTGGTGTTTGTTTACGTAAGTTCTTTAATGATGAGATTTTGGCGCACCATCACCCGAGCTCTATACCTTGTACCCAATTTTAGTCTTTTATTCCTCACCCCTCCTGCATTTTTCCCCAAGTCCCCAATGTCCATTGTCTCATTCTTATGCCTTTATACCCTCATAGCTTAGTTCCCACTTATGAGTAAGAATATATGATGTTTGGTTTTCCATTCCTGAGTTATTTCACTTAAAATAATGGTCTCCAAATCCTTAAAGAACTAAAGGTAGAACTACCATTTGATTCAGCAATTCCACTACTGGCTCTCTACCCAGAGGAAAAGAAGTCATTATACAAAAAAGATACTTGCACATGCATGTTTGTAGCAGCACAATTTGCAATTGCAAAAAATATGGAACCAGCTCAAATGCCCATCAATAGATAAGTGGATAAAGAAATATATATACCATGGGATAGCATTCTTTCCATAAAAAGGAATGAAATGATGGCATTTGAAGTCCTCATTTTTAGTACCTATGAATGTGAACTTATTTAAAAATAGGGTCTTTGATGATGATGAGGTTAAGATGAGGTTCCTAAGGTGGACCCCAATCCAGTATGACTGGGGTGTCCTTATGAAAGAGGAAAAGTTGGACATAGACACAGATGCATTTTACAGGGAAGACAATGTGAAGACACATGGAGAACATCATCTATAACTAAGAAACTAGGAGGGAGGCACAGAACAGATTCTGTATCACAGTGCTTAGAAGGCACCAACCCTACCTACATCTTGATATTGGACTTCTAATTTCCAACTGTAAACTACTTAAACAAATTCATTGACTTACAGTGGATGATGGTCTATACAGCAGCCCTACAAAACTAATACAGGGAAAAAAAATAACTGAGAATCATGAGTTAGATAGTAATAACTGATTTGAGCCATTTAAACCTGTCCAGTTGGGATTAGGGCTTCAAATAGAAAAGGATCTTCATTAAAGAATAATTTGCAAATCACTTATTTTTATGTAAATCACTATAGACAAAATTGAAAAGAATTTCAGGAAATATAATTCACCCATTGCCATAGTTTAACTTTTTGCCTGCATGTTGACTGTTGTCAGTTCCTTCTTAATCTAACCTTAGATTTTCCCATTGGGATGGTACCAGTCAGCACTTAAATATGAGTTTTTCTAAGTTTCAGGAGCTTACTGAGAGGTGTGTTTTGCTCACAGCATGTGGGTCTTCCACTCCAGGCCTCAGATTAACTTTGACATAACAAGTTCTATAACTGCTTGCAGCACAGCACAGCAAAGTGCCCTCTTGTATTTACCCTTTCTTCTGTTATCCTTTTTATGGCGAGAGACTGCTTTCTCCTTTACCTGTGGCACTCTACACCACATGTGACTTAGATTTACAGTCCAAATAAGAAATTATAGGTGTGTGATGTGTACATCTGCCTTATGAGATTTTTAAAAATCAATCAGGACAAGGAGTCAATGGTATCCAAATTGTGCATCTTTCATCAAACCCATTCCTTCATGCCACTCCTTGTTTCTTTCTGATCAATGCCATGTGAAATGGAAAGGATTTCCTTATTAAGCAATGTCATAACCTCCTTCCTAATTTTTATATAATCTGAATAAATATAATCTAAAGCAAGTGAGCCAAGAGAGACAGTATCCACTTCTTATTTCTATAAAGAAAATTCAGAGATTTTATCACATCATGGATTTTGCTTTAACTGCATTTACACAACTTGTTTTAGAATGATACTACTTAGACTGCACAGGGAAAGCTAAATCTAAGAATTTATGTTAATACTGTGGCAATCAGTTAAATTATTTAGAACTAAATTTGTTAAAACATTAACAACATACTCTTTTTATAAAACAAGATTCAAACAATTCAACAGGATATATTTTTTAAAAGTTTCTCTGCAATCTTCATATGACCGTAAAGCATATGATAAAAATTGCTAAGATATTTTTCTTTTTTTTTGCGGAATAATCTATGCATCTATAATTATATACAGTATATTAAAGATTATTTCTATTTATACCCCATTTATATTAAATGTATTAGTCTCTCCTTTGTTAAAACTAAATTATTGTTTTAAAACAAAACGTATGTGTGCTAGCTTCAACAGGGAAAATCACTATCTCACTATTGGGAAAATCACTATCTCACTATTGGGATAATTTACATTTATCTGAATCCTAGAAAAGTTGTATATTTTTAACACGTTTATTGGCCATCTATTTTTTTAAATTTTATGAATTGCCTATTTATACCCTTTATTCATTTGCCTACTACTGATTATATATGCTATTTCTGTGCAAATTGAAGCATACTAAAAATGTATACATTTTAAAGTTGGATACCCTTTCATATAGTTATATATGCCATGTTGCATTTATGGGTGTGCTATCAGTTATTTTGCCAGCCCCTCTCTTGATGTTCTCAATGGGCATTTAAATTGTTTCCTTTTTTAGTCTATTGCAAATAGAAAATCAACATACTTGCATTGACATTGACATATTTGTGTACATATTTGAGTACATATATAGAATGTTAATACAATTAAAATTAGTATGTCAATGAGCACACGTATTTTAGATTTTTGATACATATTTTTAATTTACTCTTCAAAATTTGACAGCAGTTTACACTTGTACCAGCAGTGTAGAAGAGTTTTTCTTTTCCCATACCTTAAGCAACACTCAGGGAGTATTAAATATTTTATTCTTGGATAATCTGTTAATTTTTAAATGGTGGTTTAATTAGCAATGTTTTAATTTTTTAAGTATGAGTAAGGTTGATCTTGAGTTTTTTTTTCTGTTGTTACTTTTAATGCAACAAAGATTCTCAAATTCCTCATTTGAAAAATGAATTCAATAGAAACAACAGGTTGATTTTAATTTTACACATAAAAACAAAACAAAATTCCAAGGATTTTTTTTTGTTCTGACACTATTAAGAAACACAGATAAATATTATTGCTAAGTCAACAAATAATGGAAACAATAAAGCAGAGTTGCAAACTTTTAGAAATTATTCTTTTCACAACTCTCATCATTGTTCTCTGAAGTCTGGATATCTAAAAACAGTTACTCATATCAAATGAAACTTCCAGTTACCTTTTAGTAAATGGAAACAGAACAGAGTTGTGCTTTCTCCTACACGTCTCCATGTTGGACTAGAGAGTAAAATTGATAACTTTGGGAAAGTTCTCAATGGTACCATGTTATCAGAACTAGTTTTATGATGTAGAATAGTGTCTGCTTTTCTGCCATTGTAGGGAGAAAAATTGATTTTCTGGTACTTACTTTACCAGCAATTAGGACTACTTGCAGCTTCATGCAAAACAATGGAATTTTATTAGTTAGTAGAGAAAAAAAAGGGGGCGAAAGAAATTCTGAGAGGCTTAAGTTACACAGAGTAGAAAAGAGATGAGTAAAGGTGAATTTTAAGACATGGAAATTGACATATAGAATGTTTCATGTCTAGATTGTTTTTGTCAATTTGAATTTTTTACTCATTCAAAAATAAAGATAATGTTCATATCAATTAATGTATTAGGAAAAGTGGGTAACTAGATGTCACATGTTCCAGAATTTTTTCCAATTTTGTGTTTAAACTTTGACTTTTGTCCAGTTTTTACTACTGAAATAATTTGTTTTGCTATGGGGCTTCTAGGTGTTGTGCCATACTTTTATAGGCAATAAAGATATGTTTAGCTTCTAGAAAATCTAAAGCATTGTAACTTAAATTCTTCTGTTTCAGAGTAAATATTAAAGATTTTTCAGCTTGATATGTATCATTATGAGAAACATAGTTTACATGACACCATGTATAGAGGATACATGTATAATGGAAACATGGTGGATATTTCTCCCCTTTTTGTTACAACAAGGTTATCTCATTTCATTGTGCTCACTTAATTTTGCTGCTCCGATACTGCAATTTTTTGTTTTGTTTTGTTTTTTACAAATTGAAGGTCGTGGCAATCTTGCATGGAGCCAGTGCATTGCCTCGAATTTTCAATAGAATGTGTTTACTTGGTGTAATTCTTGCAGTGTTTAAAAGAATTATTATTATTATGTCTGTTAGGTGATCTGAGACCAGTGATCTTTGAAATTATATTGTAATTGTTTGGGGTGCTATGAACCATGTTCTTAAAAGATGGTGAACTTATTCCATAACTGTTGTGTGTATTCTGACTACTATCTGGCTGTTCCCTTTCTCTCTCCCTCTCTTTGGGCTGCCTATTCCCTGAGACACAACACTATTGAAATTAGGCCAATTAATAACCCTACAGTGGCATTTAAGTGTTCAGGTGAAAGGAAGTGTCACATCTCTCACTTTAAATCAAAAGCTATAAATGATTAAGCTTAATGAGGAAGGCATGTCAAAAGCCAAAATAGGCTCAAAGCTAGTCTTCTTGTGCCAGATAGCCAAATTGTGGGTACAGAGGTAACGTCCTTATAGAAAATTAAAAGTGCTACTCCATTAAACACACAAATGATAAGGAAGCAAAACAGCCTTGTTGCCGAGATGGAGACAGTTTTAATGGTCTGGATAAAAGATCAAACCAGCCACAACATTCCAATAAGCCAAAACCTAATTCAGAGAAAGACCCTAATTCTCTTCAATTCTGTGAAGGCTGAGAGAGGTAAGGAAGTGACAGAAGAAAAGTTGGAAGCTAACAGAGATTGGTTCATGAGTTTTAAGGATGAAAGCCATGTTCATAACAACATAATGCAAGGTGAAGCAGCAAGTGCTGATGTAGAAGCTGCAGCAAGTTATCCAGAAGATCTAGCTAATACGATGGATGAAGGTGGCTACACTAACAACGTATTTTAATTTTAGACAAAACAGCATTGTATTGGAAGAGGATGCTCTCTAGAACTTTTACAGCTAGAGAGAAGTCAATGCCTGATTTTGAAGCTTCAAAGGACAGACTGACTCTGCTGTTAGGGGCTAATGCAGCTTGTAATGTTAAGTGGGAGTCGATGCTCATTTATTATTCCAAAAATTCTAGGACCCTTAAGAATTATGGTAAATCTACTCTGCCCGTGCTCTGTAAATGGAACAACAAAGCCTTGATGGCAGCACATCTATTTATAGCATGGTTTACCAAACATTGTGGAGAGCTACTGCCCAGAAAACATGAGGCCTCTTAAAATGCTACTGCTCATTGACAGTGTAACTAGTCACCCTAGAGTTCTGATGGAGATGTACAAGATGAATGTTGTTTTCATGTCTGCTGAATACAACATCTGTTCTATAGCCCATAGATCAAGGAGGGATTTCAACTTTTAATCTTATCATTTAAGAATACACTTTTTACAAGGCTATTACTGCCCTGGATAGTGATTCTTCTGATGAATCTGGCAAAATAAATTGAAAACCTTCTGGAAAAAGCTCACCAATTTACATGACATTAGGAACATTTGTGATTTATGGAAGGTCAAAATATCAACTTTAACAGGAGTTGTAAGAAGTTAATTCCAACCCTCTTGGATGAGTTTGTGGAGTTCAGGACTTCAGTGGAGAAAGTAACTGCAGATGTTGTGGAAATAGCAAGAGAACTACAATTAAAGTAGAGCTTTAAAGTATAACTGAACAGATGCAATCTTTTTTTAATATACTTTAAGTTCTAGGGTACATGTGCACAACGTGCAGTCTCATTACATAGGTATACATGTGCCATGCTGGCCCGCTGTACCCATCAACCCATCATTTACATTAAGTATTTCTCCTAATGCTATCACTGCCCCCGCCCCCTCCACCCCGCAACAGGCCCTGGTGTGTGATGTTCCCCATCCTTTGTCTGAGTGTTCTCATTTTTCATTTCCCACCTATGAGTGAGAACATGTGCTGTTTGGTTTTCTGTCCTTGTGATAGTTTGCTCAGAATGATGGTTTCCAGCTTCATCCAGGTCCCTGCAAAGGGCATGAATTCATCCCTTTTTATGGCTGCATAGTATTCCATGGTGTATATGTGCCACAATTTCTTAATCTAGTCTGTCATTGATGGACATTTGGGTTGGTTCCAATTCTTTGCTATTGTGAATAGTGCCACAATAAACATACGTGTGCATGTTTCTTTATAGTAGCATGATTTATAATCCTTTAGGTATATACCCAGTAATGGGATCGCTGGGTCAAATGGTATTCCTAGCTCTAGATCCTTGAGGAATCTCCACACTGTCTTCCACAATGGTTGAACTAGTTTACACTCCCACCAACAGTGTAAAAGCGCTCCTATTTCTCCACATCCTCTCCAGCATGTGTTGTTTCCTGACATTGTAATGATCGCCATTCTAACTGGTGTGAGATGGTATCTCATTGTGGTTTTGATTTGCATTTCTCTGATGGCCAGTGATGATGAGCATTTTTCCACGTGTCTGCTGGCTGCATAAATGTCTTCTTTTGAGAAGTGTCTGTTAATATCCTTTGCACACTTTTTGATGGAGTTGTTTTTTTTTTCTTGTAAATTTTTTTAAGTTCTTTGTAGATTCTGGATATTAGCCCTTTGTCAGATGGGTAGATTGCAAACATGTTCTCCCATTCTATAGGTTGCCTGTTCACTCTGATGTTAGTTTCTTTTACTGTGTGGAAGGTCTTTAGTTTAATTAGATCCTATTTGTCTATTTTGGCTTTTGTTGCCATTGCTTTTGGTGTTTTAGACATGAAGTCCTTGCCCATGCCTATGTCCTGAATGGTATTTCCTAGGTTTTCTTCTCAGGTTTTTATGGTTTTAGGTCTGACATTTAAGTCTTTAATCCATCTTGAATTAATTTTTGTATAAGGTGTAAGGAAGGGATCCAGTTTCAGCTTTCTACATATGGCTAGCCAATTTTCCCAGCACCATTTATTAAATAGGGAATCCTTTGCCCATTTCTTGTTTTTGTCAGGTTTGTCAAAAATCAGATGGTTGTAGATGTGTGGTGTTATTTCTGAGCCATTGGTCTATATCTTGAACATATGCAATCTTATGATAAAACTTGTTTGGGTGAGGAGTTCTTATGGATGAGCAAAGAAAATGGTTTCTTGAGATGGAATCTACTGGTGAGGATGCTGTGATCATTGTTGAAACGACAACAAGGAATTTAGAATGTTGCATAAATTAGTTGATACAGCAGCAGCCATTGTGAAGACAGTGTGGCGATTCCTCAAAGACATAAAGACGGGAACACGGTTGGAACCAGCAGTCCCATTACTGGGTATATACCCAAAGGAATCGAAATCATTCTATTACAAAGACACATGCATGCATATGTTCATTGCAGCACTATTCACAATAACAAAGACAAGGAATCAACCTAAATTCCCATCAATGATAGACTGCATAAAGACCATGTGGTAGATATACACCATGGGATACTGTACAGCCATAAAAAAGCCATGAAAAAGAATGAGATCATGTCTTTTGAAGGGACATGGATGGAGTGGGAGAACATTATCCTTAGCAAATTAACACAGGAATGGAAAACCAAATACCACATGTTCTCTCTTAAAAGTTAGAACTAAATGATGAGAACACACGGACACTTTGAGGGGAACAAAACACACTGGGGCCTTTCAGAAGGTGGAGGGTGGGAGGAGGAAGAGGAAAAACAACTAATCGATACTAGCCTTAATACCTGGGTGATGAAGTACCTATACAACAGACCCCTATGACACAAATTTACCTGTTTAACAATCCTGCACATGTACCCCTGAATTTAAATTAAAAGTTATTTATTTATTTATTTATTTATTTTTTGTTTTTAATCAGCCACAGGGTTTGAGAGGGTTGACTCCAGTTTTGGAAAAAGTTATACTGTGGGTAAAATGTTGTCGAATAACATTGCATGCTACAAATAAATTTTTCATGAAAGGAAAAGTCCATTGATGCAGCAAACTTTATTGTCTTATTTTAAGAAATTGCCACAGCCACCCCAACCTTCAGCAGCTACCATGCTGATCTGTCAGCAACCATCCACATTGAGGCAAGACTCTCCATCATCAAAAAAATTATGACTTGCTGAAGGCTCACATGATTTTTTTTTTTTTTGCAATACGTTAAAATTAAGGTATGTACATTGTTTTCAACATGATGCTATTGCACATTTAATAGAATGTACTACAGTGTAAACACAACGTTAATACGCACTTGGAAACCAAAGAGTCTGTGTGACTTTCTTTATTGTGAAATGCAGTTTATTGGGGTGGTTTGTCACTGAACCCACAATATCTCCATGGTATGCCTGTAATTTACCAATGCTTCTTATATACTACATTTTAAAAGACCAATAACAATGATCCAATGAATATCTGTATTAGCACTGCACTTACTGAAATAATGTAACCTTCCCAGACCTGGTTATAAAATGGATTGTAAAATACTATGGTACTGGAAATAACTTTCAAATCAAGCTGCAACAGCTCCGTTTGAAAGTGTGGGGGAGGGAGTTAATGGCAGGATATGGCAACCATTTCGTATATTGGTTTTTGTCTTTGTAAGGAAACTATTTTCCAAACAAAACTCACCTCAGAAATAAGTAGTTTTTCTCATCAAAAGCTGGAGAACTCTCCAAAACTGCTTATATCACATAATTAGCATTTTCTCTAACTATTTTTGCAGGAGGCATCTGGAAGAGAATATTCAAAGAGTATATAATGAACCTAAACTCAGGAATGTATAAAATTGTGTAACACTTATAAGAACAGAAATTACTGTATATGAAGAAATATAGTTGATGACTTCACAAATTAAACTACAAAAAAAGCAGCTTACAGTGAGAAATGAATATTCTCACAAACTGTCAGTTTAAGAACACAGTGCTTATATATAAAGTATACATGTTTATGACACATAAGATGTTTCACATGTATGTTGTTTTTGCTTGTTTGAATTTCTTGTTCATTTAAAAATAAAGATAGCATACATATTGGTATGAATGTTAGCAAAACTGAGTAATTATACATCACATGTTTCATTTTTTTTTTGGAATATATAGGCTTGATTTGAGCATTTGAGACCAAGCACATAGACATATGCTTACATACTTTAATAGTTGTATTTACACCATAAGGCGAGAAACAGACTTTAAAAAGTAATGACTCACTCTTTTATAAAAGCTAGAAGTGCTTTTGTATAGTTTTGCACCTACGGATTTTATTAAATGTGGAGGTGACTTGCTATAGTTTTCTTTAGTTTTGTATTCCTCAACATAATGCCATATTCATGTATGGAAAGAAAAAGATTTTTGTCAAATTGGCACTAAAAAGATGTAAGAAGCAGAATGCAGAATATTCTTGGTCTCAGGAGTTTAAACAGATAAGAACGCAGAATTAATGCGTCTATTGAAATTAGGCAGGGACTGATGAAAATTTTAAAATATCTTCCAAAATGTTAGGAAAAGCTACAAATAAATTATAACATTACAGATGAAGGCTTAAAGATTTTAACATGTAAAAGGTTTTTATAAATTATTTTAAAATGCTACTCTCTCAATAAAAAATCAAAGGACAAAAACAGCAGTTCAAACAAACATTTGTTAAAAACTACAGAAAGCTAATGTGCACCATGAAAGTGTTCAAAATCAAATCTAATTTAATACTCAAAGAGATGGCTGTTTATCTGTATTAAAGTAATACATCCTTTACGAATGATTATGTGTACTTTTTCTCTCCAGGTTAGATTGAAATTGACACACTTATAGATTCCTGGTGTAAGTATACATTGAAGTAATCATTTCAGGACAGAATTAGCCAGCATACTAGTAGGCCTTCAATGTCAATACACTTTAACCATGTGACTCCATTTCTATTCTAAGGATATATGCACACATAAAAATTAGAACTTGCATTTACTATAGTATTATTTAAAAATTAAAATGATCTAGATGTCCAAATATGAGATTATCAACATTATGATATACCATAACAATAATATAATTTTCATGCATCAATTAAAATAATATTTTAAATATTATAATATTTTACAAATAATGTTTTAAAAATAATGTTAGAAAATACTGGTTACATTTTATTGAAATAAAATTTGGGGAACAAAATTTATATACCAACTTAAATTTTTTTTTAACTTGCATAAAAATTTTGAAAGAAAATTTATCCAAATATTATGTGTGAATCTTTGTAAATTGAGAAGCTTTTTTTGCAATTATAAAATGAGCATATATCATTTTTAAAATTGTCTTTATTAAATTTTGATTGAAAAGTAAAAATTATATATGTTTGTCATGTATAACTTTTTTTGAAATATGTATACATTGTAGAATGGCTACATTGAGCTACATTAGCATATGCATCACCTCACATTTATCATTTTTGTGGTAAGAACACTTAAAATCACTTTTGCAGTTGTGATTTATTTCACATTTTGTACTTTATTTGCAGTTTTCAAACATGAATATGTATTACTTTTAATGTTGGAAAAATATAAAACACTATTACAAAAATTGTTTATGAATCAGATACAGGATCCACACATGAAGAAAGCAGAAAAATGTGCTAAATAGCCTGTTATTTCATTTTATTTTTATTTTATATAAAATCAGAAATTTACAAACATATATGTTCACTTGATAATTTTTCATAAATATTTTAAATTACCCTTTATCTTTTAAAAAATTGTTTAGCATGTCACTGTCAGCTATGCTCAATTTTTCCCCTGCTTTTATTCATCCATATTATATGTTCTTTGGATTTTGCCCATGCATACACTCCCTTTAAAGCTTTCATTTAAAAAACTTTTAATCAGTTCGAGGGCGGTTTATTTGTTGACTTTCACATTAGTATAAAATTCTACTATTTATGCTATTAATTTTGTTTAGGATCTGCCAGCCACTTAGAAGAATCAGTGATATGCATGTAACACCTGTAAAGTAAAAATACCCATGAATATTGAGTCCTTTCTCTGACCTGTGGCACAATCAGTACTGTGTGTTTCTTTTTTCTTTTTATTTGATGAAACTGCCAGTAAATATGATTACATATATTCAGTATTGACCAACAACATTTTTCTTACTTTTTAAAATGTAAGCATTAAAGTTTACTATAATCATTTTGAAAGCAGTCTGACTAAATTTATAGCCTCACTTTTTTTTTTTCTCATGCTACAGATATTTCAATTAGAAAATGCTTTGGCTTTATGATATATAATAAAATATCTGTGAATCCCTAAATTTGTCCGTTGTAACTTAATATTCTATCTATAACTCAGATCTACCACATGAGAGCAAATTATGTAACCCCAACTAATTTGCCATAAGAATTAACAATTGGGCTTAATCTCCTTCAACTTATTTTAACAAGTGTCTTTTGTTAAGACAGATGCTGCCTCAAATTCACTTTCCTTGCCCCTGCCATCAATCTTTGTGAAACATGTTTCTACTTCCACTTCTCTGTCTCTGCCTGGCATTCCTAATTAATATCTTCATCATAAGTATTTTACAAAACCATTCTTTAGTGTGACAGTGATCTCATGGTTGATTCCAATATCCCTGTTTGTTTTAGGATTAAGACTACTTACTATTAATAATGAAAGATTATTGACCGCTCGTTCGCTTTGACGCTCTTTGGTGTTTGCTTTCTGGACAGTCCTCTCTTTTTTATATCACATGCTCATTGTGCTGATTGTCAGCACCACTTCTGCAAAACCTCGCACATGTGGGAGACCAAGACTGATCCTGAGCTTCTTAGCTTTCTACTTGCACCTACCTTTCCCTATAGCGTTTTTATCAAACTATATTGAGAAATGATTCCCAGGTATTTTTTCTACTCCGAATCTTGTTTCTTCTACCGAAATCTGTACTTCTTGTATTCAGTAGTACCCACAAATGAATGTTTACCACTACTTCAAATCTGTCTTAAAATAACATAGATTTCCAGCATTTTCACTTTCAGAAATTTATTCAACACACAGATTGCACAAATTTGCAAGCATATATACACAAAGATAATCACCGGATCATTATTTTTAATAAGTAATGAAAAAAATCTGAATCATTGTTTCAGGATACAAAATCGGTGTACAAAAATCAGTGACATTTATTTGCACCAATAACATTCAAACTGAGAGCCAAATCAAGAACACAATCCTATTTACAATAGCCACAAAAAGAATAAAATACCTGGAAATACAGCTGACTGAGGAGGTGAAGGATTTCTACCAAGATAGTTACTAAACACCGCCGAAAGATATCAGAGATGACAAAAACCAATGGAGAAACATCCCGGGCTCATGGATTGGAAGACTCAACATCACTAAAATGGCCGTACTGCCCAAAGGCGACAGGAACCGAAACAGCATGGTACTGGTACAAAAACATTCTTATTTTAAAAATTTAGTTTTCTAAACCTTCCCAAAACTACTTGTGAGTCAAGAATAATATTTTAAAAGGTCTTAGAATTTCTTAGCAAAATATTTATCACATAGTTTGACTAATTACACAGAAACACTTTCAGTACTTCAATATTATCGGAATAGTTGAAGTTTACCATTAAAATATTTTGATATCACAAGACACACGATTGCTTCAAAATATTCTACTTTGAAATTACATCAGATAACCATGTATAACTGGATACTGTGCTTAGCTTAATATCATCAGTTAAATAAAAATATTATAAGGAAATTTTTATTTGTTTTATCAGAAGGTACCTTATACAAGTTAGATGCACAGTCATAATGCAAAACTTAATTCTACCTTTAAACATCATTTCATGAACTCAATGTTAGGAAATATATATCCTCTTCTTGACAGCTCTAACTTTTTCTCTCAGAAAATCATGGCTTGAGTGAAGAGGTTGAAGAATTCTAACAACACTGAGTCATAATATCAAACTTGAAGTAACAATGCTGTAATAAACATAAAGTGACAGCACATGGCCAACATGCGCATGCACAAAGATTATCCTATGTAATGGCTGGATGTGACCTTAAACAAGTTACTTTGGGGGTACTGGAGAATATCCACTGTTCTGTCATATATGCTTTAGATATCACAGTAGCTTAATATATCCTAATATAGTACATTTCACAGATCCACCTTTAACTTATAGACCTTAAACATTTTATACAAAAGAATTTACTACAAGTACTCAGATAAAATAGAGTAATAGTATTAGGTAAATGTTGCTGCATAATTAGGTTTGTTGTTGTTTCATATACACTGTACTACTTATTTTAAGACTGAGAAATGAAATTGAGCTTTGGCTGGATTTTTGTTTTTACTTGTTAAACTACTTTTCATCTCTTTTCAGTTACTACCTGAGTATATTTTTCTAATGTCAGTAAAATAAATTAAGAAGTTGTTTCTTAGAAATTGATGAGATAAAATGGAAAATTCAGATTTGTGAGCTTTTATGTATATGATGTCTACATATATATATATACTGAGATGGAGTCTCTTGTCACCCAGGCTGGAGTGCAGTGGTAGTTGGGATTACCCACCCCAGTCACTGTACCCGGCTCCTTTTTGTACTTTTAGTAGAGATGGGATTTAACCATGTTGGCCAGGCTGGTCTGGAACTCCTGACCTCAGGATGTCGCTATAAATTAATATTATTTTGACCCTTTCTGCAAATTATTGGACTAAGGCAATATCATTCATGTAACAGCTGTCAAAGTCTTGAGCTAACATATTGTCCTCTTGCTGAAATTTAAAACATTTGAGTCTAACAAAGACCTCATCTCCTTCAGTATTTACGTTTCATTATAGGTTAGATATGTACCGAGCAAGCATTCCTCAAATTATAGTTTGCCTTTATTGGACTTACTAAAAACTAATTTTAAAATTCATTAGTTTTATGAATTGTGGAATTTAAAAACAGAAATATTACATATATTTCACATAACAAGTTTTTAATAAAGTTTTACCATATTAAATTATTATTTTTCCACTTTGCAGTAATAAACTTAGCAAATGGAAAGGACATTAAGTTACATAGTTTTCAAGGAAATATAAATATAAATATGCCCGTAAGCACATATACATACATATATGCATACATGTTAAAAGTAATTTTTAACATTCATTGGTTACATTTTATTATTAAACATTTTGCACATCCTAAATGTTAAAATAGATATTTACATAACATTTATTGAATAAATTTATACCATGGGGAAAAAAATCAAAAGATTTCGTACATGGGAATTTATTATTTAGATGAAGATATCAGAAGTATCAAGTTACATATCTAAAGAGTGTACTAATCTATAATTTATAGATTTTTAAAAGTTTCAATTTTTTCCCATTATTGAATTGCATATTAATAACATTATTTTGAGTAAGTAAATAATATGCAATTATCAGTGAAGGAATAAGATTCATTACTTTTAGTACCCTGCAATGCATGTTGAATATGGTCAGATGGAAAAACACGTAAGTTTTTTTTTCCTGTGGTCATGTCACGAAGCAGCCTTGCCTTCAGTCTGGACACTACTCCTGCCAGACAGAAGTTAAACTGCTTTTGTTCAAGAAAGCTAGCCCATGGGAAGGAAAAGACACGGATGGCCTAGAAGGGCAAGGATTGTGCTGCCCTCGGTGAAGTGGGTTCCTGGAATTTATAGACAGCTGTGGAGAAGCTTCTGTGCATGGAGCCTCCTCTGTTCTCCCAGACGGCAGCAGTCACTAGAAGACCTTGATGGGGTGTTATGTCTAGACTTCTGATGGGGGTGTGCATCTGAAGACTGAACCTCAAGTTCAGTACCTTTGGAAGAGCAGCAAGGGTCCCATTGGCTAGATTTAGCATGGGAGAGTGGACATGATGATCAAACCAAAAAGACATGACTAATGAGAACCTTCCTTGAACTGAAAACTGATTTCTTTTTCCCAAGATTTCTGTAGTGCATAAGAAGCCAGAGGCTTCTTTGCCCTTAACAAAAGGGAAAAGGCCACTAGCTAGGCAGGTGGGTGTTCAGAACCCTATGAAACTGATTTAGAAAATGGAAAATACAAAAGGTGTACATTATTTTTCACCTGAGTCATGTAGAACAAGTTTCTCCTCATTGAAAGGGCCTTGTTAAGTGGAATGTGTTAGCTTCCTCAGTGAGAGTGTCTTCTGAAATGACAGTAGTGGGTTACCGCTTTCCTCTGTCCATTCCTGAGACCACAGAGGAGATCTCACTGGCAGAATATCAGGGACTCTGCTAACGAAGTCTCCTTAGTGTTCAATGTGTTCATTACAACACAGTTCTCGTTTCTTCAGTACTGATCAGTCCAAAGCAATTTAAAATTATTTGTACCTTCATTTCACATTAAAACATTTTTGGCTGGTCACGGTAGCTCATGCCTGTAATCCCAGCACTTTGGGAGGCCGAGGCAGGCAGATCACAAGGTCAAGAGATAGAGACCATCCTGGCCAACATGGTGAAACCCCGTCTCTACTAAAAATACATAAAGTAGCCAGGTGTGGTGGCACATGTCTGTAGTCCCAGCTACTCAGGAGGCTGAGGCAGGAGAATTGCTTGAATCCAGGAAGCAGAGATTGCAGTGAGCCGAGATCGTGCCGCTGCACTCCAGCCTGGTGACAGAGGAAGACCCCATCTAAAAAAAAAAAAATCAGTTTAAGAAACATGTTGGCCGAGACGGGCGGATCACGAGGTCAGGAGATCGAGACCATCCTGGCTAACACGGTGAAACCCCGTCTCTACTAAAAAATACAAAAAACTAGCCGGGTGAGGTGGCGGGCGCCTGTAGTCTCAGCTACTCGGGAGGCTGAGGCAGGAGAATGGCGTCAACCCGGGAGGCGGAGCTTGCAGTGAGCTGAGCTGAGATCCGGCCACTGCACTCCAGCCTGGGCGACAGAGCGAGACTCCATCTCAAAAAAAAAAAAAAAAAAAAAAGAAACATGTTACGGGAGGTTAAATCACTTGCTGAAGATACAGTATTAGTAAGCAGGCTCCCAGGAATTGAATGGAAGGGTTATGTGACTGTAATGTCTATACTGGAATTTCAATCATTATAAATTGATGGACAATTAATTAATCTTATCAAATTTTTGGCAAATACTGAGCAAGGATTATTCATGTGAGAAGGTCAGTCTGCTTTCTAGGGACTCATTCTGCCTCCATTCTTAGATGCCTAGAGCTGTTTGGTCCCTGAGGTCTGTGGGTTCTCTGGAGAAGCATGCCTGAACTCCAGCTCATATAGCCAGAAGGACTTTCATGCTTCGTTTCTCTTAGTCTCGTTTCTCACCTTCCTGCACCTGAAGGCACACATTTCCTGAGGCATACTTTTGTGTTTGATGTTTTCATTTCCCCTGCCTCTACTTTGTTTCCACTGTCTTCTGTTCCTCCTCTTCTTCCGGATTATTCTCCACTTTAGATCTCAGTGCCTGCCTGGCAGAGGACTGGGTTTTCTTCATTCCTTTGTACTTTGATCCTCAGCCTCTATGATTTCCTCCCAGTGTCTGTGTCCCTTGATTCCCTCAAATGCTAATAAGCACTGGTCACTCTACCAGTGCTTGGTTGGCTTTACTGCTCAACATTCCGTACGGAAAGGGTCCCAGCTAAAAGCAACATCTAGGCGTGATACTCGAGACACTAAGGTTTGGGAAAAGGATTGCCTGTGGTTTCGAAGAGCATCTTTCTAAGGGCAGCATTCAGTATGTTTTATCACCAGTGAGGCACTAAATAGAAACTGGCTTTAGGGCCAGAGCAGAGTTCTTACCTTCGTCTATGCCAAGGTTATTTGCCAAATCTTCAAGGGGATAGGACAGAGAAAGCCAGGAGAGATACCAGTGTGGCAGAGTGGTCACTCAGGAAGTCTGGAAACCGGGTTTTACCAATTGGTAGAAAACTATGTCATACTTCAACAATTTGTGAAGCTGTACCAGTGAGAATTGAATATAAGGTCTAACTCTTACATGTCTGAAAAACAAAAATTTAAGACATTACTGTGGAAAAATAGTTAACTAATATCAAACTTGTTGATAAGATGCTGAATATTACATGACCTTTTCACAGTTTGCTTTTTTAACATTTGATGACATAACTTAAGTTTTAGAAATTAAGATCATACTTGAGTCAAAAGTCTATAGGCTTATTTTTGTTTATTCATTTTTTGTCCTGTAATCTTTCTGATGGTGATCTATCAACAATCTGAAATTAATGAAAATTAGCTTTCCCCTTGATGTTGCCCTCAAAATGCGGAGAATTCCAGAGTCTCAGAAATCTGTCATTTTCCAATGCCACATGTTATTTTCAAAAGGAGCTACCCAAACAAATAGAAATCAAAACGACCTATGCCTGTTCTCCACTGGATTTGTGTATCAGTAGCTTCAAATCCTATTATATGTAAATGATAATAAAATCTTAGGTTGCTATTCCCATGGCTCCACAGCAGAGACAGTTTTCACTCTAGGAATCTCTAAAAGTAGGAAGTGACTTCTCTAGAGCATTTGGTAAGCCCGTCAAACCATAACCACTTTGAAAGTTGAGTAAGTCATTAGTTTTATGACCTATCTAGCTTAAAAACATGGAAAACTGATGTGATGCTGATTTAATTGAAAACACACAGGGAGATTATTTTCATCACTTCCTGAATAAGGGATAAAGCAATATAAATTATATTGAAATTTTGTCTGTATTTAATTGCTGAGTAGTGTACTGCAATTTATACTTTAAGTACTAATTATTTTAATGTAATTATATTTAATTATTATAATTGCTATTCATATCTTATGTTCTAATAGAGACATATCATATTGAGGGCCTTTTTCACAAAATTACTATATTCCCTTCATGCCAGAAAACAGAATAGGGAATTTACCTTAATTTAGTGGTAAAAAGCTATTTGTTTCTTCATGTATTTCAAACTGTTTCAAAATGGATTAAGTTACTAATCTTTATCTTTTTTATTAGGTTATTTTGACCAAGATGTTTTATAACAATTCTGGCAACCCTTTGAAATTAAAAAACAGAAATAGCATGCTTTGTTTGTGTATAAATTATGGCTTTATATATTTTATACATTTACGTGTAGATCACACTATAAATTCACATCTTTTTTTCTCCCGTGGGCATTACAGTATAAATAAAAGGGTGGTTAGACATTGTACATTTTTTGCTCTAAATTTATAATGCATTACAATATATTAAACTAAATAAGTTTGTAAATTATAGCACATATAATATTTGAAAATTCAAGAAATAGAAGGGAAAAGGCAATCTACAGTGACTAGAAAACAAATTCCAATTCATTGCCTCATATGACCTGAATTTAATTTGCTTACATTTTTCAAGAGAAACACCTATTTACCGTGTTCTTTTTGATATAGTACATATAAATCTGAAATACTGTGTTTCAGCTTGGGTAATGGAGTCATTACCTCAATTTTAAACATTCTGTAACCTGAAATTGGGATTTAAAATGGACTCATTGGCTGAGCAAAATTACCACAAGTAAAAACAATTTCTAGAAACTTAGAGTCGAGATTTATCTTTCAAATTGCTTTTTTAGATAGAATGAGGAATAATACTCAGGAAAATTTGAAAGCATGTACCTTTCGAACCAAGAAAAATTTACCAGTATACGTTGTAGTGAATAAAAGAGTTAGATGTTTTAACGCTTGTTTACACTAATAATTACAGTAATAATATTGAACATTTATAGTGTATTTAGCAGTTGCAGCCATTTACCAAAAATTCAATGTGTATTAATTTTCACAAAAGGCTACTTGTACTTAAGATACTACTCTTCCCTCTTCCATTTTCCTAGGACAACAGGCACAAACCAACACTGTCTCAAGAAAATTAGGTTATGTGATTTCCCAACCTGATCAATTTTCAGACAGTAAAGCATTTTGCAAATAGGTTTTCCTTTATGTTCCCTATATGATATGAAAAATTCCGTAGTCTCAGAAGTCTTTGCCATTTTCTATGCTGTAGGTTAACTCAGAAGGGATCCCCCAAAACTAACTGGAAACAATATTAAGACCTATGGATCAGAGTATCAACAACCATAAAAACAAAAATATCTGGAGATCAATGTACACTGGATACTTGCTTTTTTTTTTTTTTTTTGAGACGGACTCTCGCTCTGTCTCCCAGGCTGGAGTGCAGTGGCGCGATCTCGGCTCACTGCAAGCTCCGCCTCCCGGGTTCAGGTCATTCTTCTGCCTCAGCCTCCCGAGTAGCTGGGACTACAGGCGCCCGCCACCTCGCCCGGCTATTTTTTTTTGTATTTTTAGTAGAGGCGGGGTTTCACCATGTTAGCCAGATGGTCTCGATCTCCTGACCTCGGGATCCACCCGCCTCGGCCTCCCAAAGTGCTGGGATTACAGGCGTGAGCCCCCGCGCCCAGCCAGATCACTGTTTTTAAGAAGGGTACATTCCAAACAAATGTTATCCTAAGAATTTGACTAAATTAGACTAAGTGGAACAACTGTTTATGTAAAACTATTTGTGGAGGTTTTTTGCATAGGAAGTGTATACGGAAGTTCAAAGGCATAGACTGTATCCAAGAGAAAAAAGTTGAATGTAGGGGTCATGATTTAAGAACTTTGTGACCCTGAAAAATACACTTGATCTTTCAAACCTTCAGTTTTCTCTTCTGTAAGATAATATTTTCTGTTCTGTAAGATTAGGCTAATACATATGTTAAATAATATTTGTGGTGATTAAAGGGAGAATGACCACATTGTATTTAGTGTGGACCCCCTATACACTCATTGAATGTTAGCTGTTTGTTATTACATGAATATATTTATTGTAAAGGCCATGTATTTTTGTTGCTGCGAAGATGACTCTCAGTCTGGTTGTTTCTTATCATTGTAGTGCTTTAAGAAAAATAAATTCGAACCTTTGAAAAAGAGAAATACTCAGTCTTCATGTCTGTATCTTCTAAGTTAGTGTTCTAGTATCTGGCCTGAACATCTGCTTCTTGGTAGGGAGATTGGTGTTGTGGAGGGTGATGAGGCCCACTTGCTTTCTGATGGGTTGAGAACCACTGTGATAGGGAACTTGGTGTACTGAATTATTCTCAATTAAAATGTTTTTTTTTTTAATGCTATATTTTGGGTTAACATTTTTTCTTTTTTTCAAGAAAAAAAAGAAAAGAAAATAACATATTATCACCATATGTAACAAACTAAACAAAAGATAGAACATTTTCCCTGGGAAAGCATAGCTTTGATTTTACAAATTCTTACCACTTTTACTCTTTCTTTTGTTTCACAGTGTGTGTGTACACCCAGATCTTATGCTGCACCTGTCATTGTGCTGAGCAATGGGGATATCACAGAGAAGGTTGGAACGAGAGTGACAACAGGAGAGACAGTTACAGACAAAATGTTAATCAAATAGAGATCACAGTTTTAGTCCTGTCAGTATATGGACACTCCCTTAACTCCAAATGCATGGCTTCTATAAATTGTCTTGGAGGACTAGGCTTAGGCCTGAGCAAAAATAAGGCGTTTGAGTTTTCCCTCGAATACCAATTTTGAGGTTGGTTTATTTCAATGAATGTGGAAGACAACAGTATATCTATAAATCTGGCCGAGTGAATTAACTCAGCAGGTCTATTACTATTATCATTACCATAATTCGATGAGTTACTAACATTCTTTTCTTAGGGTATAAAAAAGCTGGTTACCAATGGTATTGGTGCTTTTTTCAACTTGAAGTGTGACTCCTTGATGGAAGAAGCCATATTATAATATCGAACAATTCTATTTAGACCTATCCAGGTACATCAGGAGAACATATATGAACCAACATGGGTCCAAGAATGAGACAAACTTAGGTTTCTTCCATGTTTCACTATTTATTGGCTGTATTAGTGAGAGTTACACAACTGCAAAAAAAAAAAAAAAAAATCCCAAATGTATCTACGACTTAACCAATAAAAATTCTAAGCAGCTCTCAAACACGGAGTGATTCAGGGAGCTAGGCTTCTACCATCTCGTAGCTCCAGCCTTGTGTAGGGTCTCAAATCCACTTGGTGGGTAGAATAAGAGAACCTGGAGAAGGCTGACTAGCTTATTAAATATCTTGACCTGCAAGTGACACAGTCACCTTTATTATTGGTGAGAACCCACCAACAAACTTACTTGGATAGAAATCGGAGCTGAGAAATATAATCCTTGGTTATATAGCTACTTCCTTGATGTAAGTCTATAACTTTTGGTGGATATCTAGCCATCTTACCAAGCTAACTCTATGACTTTGAAAACTGAAATTCTATCATTCTGATTCCTGATTTAAAAGAGGAGTAAGACTGGATGCAGTGGCTCACTCCTGTAATCCCAGCACCTTGGGAGGCTGAGGCGGGTGGATCGCTTGAGGTCAGGAGTTCGAGACCAGCCTGGCCAACATGGTGAAACCCCTTCTCTACCAAAAAATACAAAAATTAGCTGGTCATGGTGGCATGCGCCTATAATCCCAGCCACCCGGGAGGCTGAGACATGAGAATTGCTTGAACCCAGGAGGCAGAGTTTGCCATGGGCTGAGATCATGTAACTGCACTCCAGCCTGGGTGACACAGCAAGACTCCGTCTCAAAAAAAAAGTAAAAATAAAAAAAAAGGCAATAATACCCCTGAATGATAGGTAATGAAGAGTAACTGAAATAGTGTGCGTAATACTTGACATACAGTCTAATCGTAATATGAATTCTCAATATATGGTAACATGCTATAATTATTATAATCATGTGATCCATACTCTGTATAGGTGGAATGATCACTTCCTTCTCCATCTCTTTAGGGTGATGTAATAGTTTTATTCCATTCCTCCCGAATGCTGATTAATCTTATCATTTTATAATATTACAGCTATTTATGACCTTTTTAAATGAACATTCTTTCCCATAGGAGTAGTAATACCAAATACTTTCTTTTTGTATCTAGGACTTCTGTCAGGGAAGAATTTCAATTCTGAGATTGAAAGTGGCTTTTTTGGGTTAGTAACTATATCGCTTCAGACACAGCATGCATAGAGCAAGGGGGTTACCTCTGGGATTGGCTAAGTCATGGCCAGATGATCCTCCATGCTGCTGACCCTTACAGCATTAGAAAACCTGTACTAGTCACAATATAAGGAGTTCTCTCTGCTATGTAGCATCAAACTCATATGACCTTTCAATGAAGTTCCTTTTATTCTGTGTCCTGAAATATATGGTTACTGTTAACGTGTCATGTTGATTATGTTATATTTAGTTTCATATTTGTAAACTACATAGTTGTTTTTGTTTTCACATGGAAATTATGAAATGCTATAGCAAATCATCAGTTTCTGTTATTACACCCCTAACAGTAAATACTTCTAAACTATTAAAGAGTGACTTGAGTAGAATTTAATATTCTGGTCATGATATCAAAAGTAAACAGTAACTTTTAATCACTTTCTATTCTCATTATAGCTCCTGTCATAACAACTATTTTCTGAGCTTTTAAATGGAAGAACAAGCAAGCAACAATGTAACGTCACTTGTCATCGTCTCTTAAAGATTGCGTTGTCGCATTAGTTTAACTTCAAATCAAAGTTTAGAAATATTAGTGCTAGGCAGCTATTTATCTTGAGTTATTAACATTTCTCGGTTATTAAAATCTGGTTATTTCTTTGAGGTTTCAATGATTGAAATATAAACTAGAAAGAGGAAAATGTCAAGTGTATCTCATTCTGATTAGTATTATAATTGTAAAGTTCTTTTAGTCTTGCTACATAAGCTATTATTTTAGCCTTCACATTTTAAAAGGCTTCAACATTTTATTGGGAAACATCTGCAGGAAAACAATATTTTAGAGACAGGGAAAGAAAAGAGGAAAACTAAAGTGCTGCAGTGTTAAAGATAGAGTGTAGCCTTTATTAAATGAATATGATCTACCAAAACGTGTTCAGGACTTTGGGTAAGAAAACCTAGGTCTGACTCACCGTACTAGCTGTATGAGATCTTGAGTAAGGTAACCTATAATTTGGAAGTTTTCATTTTCTTCTCTTTAAGATGGAGAGAAAAATTATTCCCATCCCCTATGATTAGTGTAAGATTTAAAAATTGAATAAGAGAAAAGGGCTGCCATTAAAACTAGTAAATACAGAAAACTAGCAGTCTGTTTTTAATCAAAACTATTTTCAACTAAAATAAAAATTTTAATGAAAGAAGCATAATATTGTTAAAAAGCATCCTGCTTTCTATAGTTGTGACCCTGCCTCCCACCTTCCTTTTCAGAATTACATGGCACAGGCTGATAACGCTTACTATTATTCAGACTCTCATGAGACTAATGAAATTCCTGATTTTTAGCTGGACTTATGGCTACTTAAAAATAATGACCACATTTCCTATCCTGCTTTTCAGTGATGTGTGGCCATATGACTAAGTATGTGAGGGCAAGTGGTGTGTGTAACTCTGGGATACATCCTTAGAACAGTGGTTCACAAAGTTTGTTGCGTATCATCATCACTTGAAGGATTTGTTTAAAAACAAAAACAAAAACAAAAAAAAACAGATGGTTAAATTCCATCCTGGAGTTTTAGATCAGTAAGTCTGGAGAAGAGCTTGAGAATTTGCATTTCTAGTAAGTTCCTAAATGATGCTGATGCTGCAGCTTAAATGATATTGTACTTCAAAAACCTCTGCTTTCTTGTTTTGTTTTTCTTCCACTCTAATGCTCAGAACATGAATGTGATGGCTCAGGATGATTCTAGAACCAAAAGTTTAAGGACCCTATCCTAGGGATAGTAGATAAGACACATAGGACTGAGGACCTAATATGAAACTCATTAATAGTGATTAAGACTTTTTGAGCTGGAAGCAATGGGTTTTGATTTGATAATGCTGTTACTTTTAACTTTGGCCTAACAAAGCTATTTTATATGTATCCAAATATATGGAGGAAAATGTATTTGCAAAATGTGTATGTGTGTGTTGTAACCTAAGGAAATACACACACACACACATATACATGTCTATATCTATATCTGTATAGTTGAGCACTGAGTTTTTCATAGGAAATATGAGTAGTTTAAATATTTAGAGTAGCTTAAAAGTATATTATTGTATAAATTTATATTTTAAATCTATGAACATTTCACAGAACTACAAGGGTATATGATTAATAATGAGATTTACGGACTTCGTACATATTGAGAGTACTTGGCTTTCAACCTCATGCCTCATGACTTTTCTAAACTACTGAATGTAACTCAAAAGAAGAATATAACCTGTCATGGGTTATGCCAAAGTAGGCATTTAAAAAAATCTCAGTGAGACATCGGAGAAAAAAGTCAGTATATTCAGTTATCTTTTACTGAAAGCTAAAATCATTGGTAAACCTTTACCTATTTTATATGATTCTAAAATTTTCTTAAGTTTTGAATAATCAGGAGTGGTTTCAAAAATAAAAATGTCAATTTTAATTAAAGTTAAAAACCAAAAGTTACTGCTTATTACAGTATAAGGGATATAGTATAATCTTTTTTATATTCATATTTAGATCTATGGAGAGCAAAAGACATATGTCAAATAAAGTCTATCATCTGTTAACAAACTTTCTAAATTATAAGTAACTCAGTGTTAAATGGCCACACCTCCTAATGTTTCCTCCATTTTAGTTCCCTACGTAGTTTATGAGTTCATAAACATTTACTTAAATAAAAATTTAAATTCCAAAAGAAAAAAATCCAATTTGGGGTCATTTCATTAATGTTTATCTTTAAAGCAGTTACTATGATATTATGAAAAAAAGAGAAAATACAGTTTAAGCTAAAAGAATTTGAATGTTCCAAACACAAAGAAATGATAAGTATTTAGTAGAGTATTAGCTGGTTTATAAAAATGACATATGCAATATCATTAATAAAAGAGAAATAAAAAATATGTAAATGGAAAATAGAAAAGTATTTTTTAAGAAATGACATAAAGAAAATTTTAAATAATTGAGCCATCAAGATTGACATCATTGCTATATTTTGTTTCCTCGCAGTCAAAGCTAACAGACATAATCAGTTATATAATTTATTCTTCCTTTTTTTCAGAGATAAAGGAAATATACTAACTTTTAAACAAAACAAAAGGTTTTACATTGAAAGCATTGAATTTTAAAAATGGGAAAAACATATTGTGAATCTGAAAATACAAGTTATAGCTGAATGACCCTTTCAGTGAAGATAAAATCACATTGGTTCTTTTTTTCAAAGAAATAATCATATGACACTTTTAATATATAGCTTTATATAAAAGATAGTTGATTAAAATTTATATCTTCACTGCCAGATTGGAAGACCTTTTGTATGGAAATGCATGCCATATCTGGTGTCATATATGTCATATGTCAAGCTTGTATCCGTAATAGGTAAAATAAATGTTTTTTTAGTAATTGATGAAATAACAAAATTTAATACTAAGAAATGTTTCCTGGTGTTTTAATCACATAGCAGATAAATCAGAAGAATGTATGTAGCTAATGTGTCCAAAAAGAGAAGTCAAGTAGGCAGTGGTTATTAAATCACATTTCTTGATGTGAGTATTGATGTGGGTGAGAATAATATGATTACCGATGCCACAGTTCTACTCCTATCAAATTAAAATTTTGCAAAAATAGTAGAAAATGAATCTTACGCTTAAGAATTTGAATTTAGAAAACTTAAGTTATGAGATAAACAAACAATAATGGCACTCACATAATATTTACAACATGCCAAGCACTCTTCCAGTGCATCGTATGTTGGAATTAACAAAGTTCTCACAATGACTTTCTGGGTGGTATCATTAACGCTCTCATGTTGTGAATAACAGTGCAGTGTAGTAAACTCAAGCTCGTGTAGCTAGCAAGTGCTGGACCCAGGGATTGGATCAAGTCTGATTCATGAGTGTATGCTCTAATCAGACTTTTATTCTATACTTCTAAAACATCCAAACAATTTACTTTATTTTTTGTATCTGATTATTTTAAATTATTTGCATATTATTCAATTTCCAGGACTATTGGAAGTAGTAAATTTAATTTAACTTTTAATATGTGGAATTACTAAACTCTCCCTTTTTTATGTAAGCTTTCTTATGTGTTAGATCTGAATAGGCAACACAATTTATGGGAGAGCCAAAACCATTCTAGGGAAGATATGGAAAAATAAAACAGAAGGATTTGAGTGCATTTTAAATGTGAATGTGATGATGTTATGTGATTAACATTTATGAAATGTTAACTTATGCGATTATCTTTACCTAACTTATGATGAAAAAGTAGTTGAACCGCTAGGACTTTTTCAAAAACCCTATGACAAAGAAGTCAGTAAAGTGGAAAAAAATAACACTTTTTGTTATGAATCTACAAAAATAGGGGTTTCTGGAACACTTTGTAGTCTATATGATAACACTACAATCCACTATGTCAATCAAGAAAAAGGGGATATAATTGTTAGGCTGCTCTGTCCACAACTGTGGAATATTTGTTGCTATTTGATGGTTGCTAACAAATTGGTGGCTTCTGCTGTCAGCAGTGCTATCAGAGTACAGTTCTATTATATTCTCATTAACATAATGATAAATTAACATTAAGAAAACACTTTCTGTAAGAATTTATGAGATTCTATGCAATTAAGCATGTAACAATGTGGACAGAAAATTTGCAGAAGGCTGTATAATAATAAAAACTTTAAAAATATATTTGTAGAAGTAGTCAGTGACCTGAGAGTTTAGACTGTTGATGACTGGCTTGTTGATATGTTAATGTGAAGTAATTAATCCAGTGAATTGAAGCTGAAAGTCAACATGTATATTCATTAATTTAGTTTAAGCTTCCTTATTGTTAATCACAGTTGAGGTATCTATTTTCAGCAGACTGATCCATAACTTTCCCATCAAGGTTTGCCAACCATAAAATCTAAACATTTTTTTTCCTGCCAACTTTCTAATTTCTAATTAGGAAATACTTTGTGACTCTTTAAAATCTTAAATCCTTGTTTGTCTTTATGAACTGACTTTGTGGGTCAGAAATCTGTTAAATATTGCATATAATTTGTCTTTTGATATTCACTAATATTTCACAATATTTATAAGCATGTTCAGTTATTAAATGATTAGCTATTTCTTAATAAGTACCTCTTACTGATAGTGTGTTATGTCAGAAACAATATTATGTGTTTACGAAACCCTCCTTTTTTTCTTTGTGACTCATCCTAATGAAATTTCCCAGCATATCTTATAGCCGAGTGGGATCATGTGACTTGGTTCTGGCTACTGGAATGTTGATTAAAGTAGAATATGCCACTTTCAGGTCTTGCTCATTAAAAGGGCTTCCTTATTATCTACCAAGCTCGCTCCATCTTTCTTCTCACATCCTGATGATGAAAATCCAGTGGAGGACCCCAAAACCCTGAAGATACATTGAAGTGTAAGATGGAAGTAACCTAGATCCTGAATGATCATATGGAGCAAATTCCTACTGCTGACTACATTGGACTATGAAGTGAGTGAGAAATAAACCTGTAGTGTTTACACTAATGAGACTGTCCGAGTTTTTGTTATTGCTGTTAGTCTACCTTGACCAATATATTTGTGCCTAGCACAAAATTGGAAGTTGGAGAAAATTAAAAACAAAGGAGTGTCTCCACCATGTATGTGTATATTTTTGTAGATCGCAAGTTAAAAGTCACTATAAAAGGCCATAGTTATTTGGATACTATTGTATTGGGCAAAGCAACTCTACTATGAATGCAATAAGAAGTAGCAAAACAAAGCTAATAAAGAGAAGCTGTTCTTCACTTCAAAATTGAATTTCATGTCTGTAATCAGAATAGAATAAGAAATGCAGTCATCTAGAGATCAAAGCATACAATAAGTGTACTTTATATATATCTATATATTATATATATATAGATATATGGAGCTTAACATTCTCTAAGCAGTTTTGATGACACAATAGTAAAGAGATCAGTTTTTAATGCAATACTATATATTTCTTTCTGATTATCAGGCAGACAAATTAACAAAGAGACATAATAACGACAATCATATTTTGAGTGCTTCTCAGATGCAACCATAATTTGGGACCCCATTATATACATTATCCTACTTAATGGCTACAAACTGATTTTGGAGATATTGAACAAAATCAGAGAGGCTAATTTGCCCATGTCATGTAGCTCTTGAGTACTAAGGGTAAGATTTATCCCTAGGCCCAGCCTCTTTCAGAGATAATACACTGTTCATTATGTGAGCAGAGACTGGAGTAAGTAAGTAGGAACCAGAAAGGATAACTGGGATAACTGAAAGTGCATGTTCCAAATATTTTTCCTTTATTTTAAAAAGTTGAAATAAATTTCAGTTACTCTGAACCTTATTAAAGTGATATACCAAGTGTTTCCTATTATTTCACATTTTCACTTGTTTGGGCTAAAGTGTCTGTATATTTTAGACATTATTGTTGTAATTTTTTTCTACATAATCTAACCTAATATTAACCACTCCCTGAATATTATGTTGGAGAAGGTAATGAGATTTTAAAATAATCATAAATGGAAATAAGATAAATGATTAAAACATCATCTCTATTATAGAATAAAATAAAGATTATCAATAAAGTCTATAATTATTTGATAATGAAGTTTAGTACTGTGAATGTAAAACCATTTTATAATGTATTATGATGCAAATTTTCAACTTAGGGCACACTGTCTCTGATTTGTCATTTTTACTGTGGTGAGTAAATCATCATAACTGTATTTTTGATCAATTCAAGCTTTTACAGTAAATTTTGAACATATAAATTATTTAATACAGGAATAAGGAAAATGAATCCAATACTTAGAAAAAAAATGAATTAATTAGAACATATTAAAAGTGAGCTTTGCAGATATCTATTGTAACCACTTCATTTTACAAAGGAAGATTCAGAGACATTGAGTGGCTTTTCTAAAATGTCACTGATAGGATGAAATCAACTACAAAATCTAGTTCCTTTGTTCCCATGATATGTCCACTCTCTCCAGTTGTTGTTTGTCGGTCTGTGTGGCCACTGCATACCTTTTGAGTGACTTTATTTAATTTCCAAAGAAGTTATAATTGAATATTTGACTGGGTGTCATGTTGTTCATGTGGGAATAATCCCAAAGGCCCAGTGTGTCTCCTCCAAATGCCCATTTGGAGTTCCTGTTCATCTCTCATTCATTTAAGCAGGTTTTTCTGTCTGGGACAGATTCTAGCCTCCAATGTCAGGGATACACCTGAGCACTGAGAAACTTCTTGAAGGTGTAACTTTACTTTTAGGTTTCTGTTAGTAAAATCTAAATAGGTATTTTACTTTTTGGAAATATGTGGATTATCAAACTTTAAAATTCTTTACAACATGACACCTTGATATTTACAAAATAAATCTTCCTGAGTTTAATGCAAAAGATTGATTAAATATCTTATTCTTATTTTAATTTTATTTTTCTTATTTTGTAGTTCTCTAATCAGACAGATCTGTATTCAGTTTCAGCTCTGCCACTTACTATTTTGACTATTCATTGACAAATAACTACTCTAAATTTGAGTTTCCTCCCAAATGATAAGGAAACATCTCCCTGTTGGAACTCTTTATCCAAATTGTTTGGCCTATCAACTTGCTCGATCAATAAAACGTGCCAGAGATGACATCTGGGACTTTGATGGCTAGGTCATCAGAAGCCTTTCCCCTTTTCTCTGGACTTCTTGGGACTCAGACTTTCTCTGGAGGCACTGAGCCACCATGTAAGAAACCCTCATAGCTTGTGATCTTCATGCTCGAGAGCTACATTTAGGTAATCTATCAGCAGTATCAAATGAGTCCTTTCTTCCAACCATCCTCAGGAAGACACCAAATGCATGAGTGAAGCAATCTTGGATTCTCTATCCCAGACTGTCCATATCAGACACAGAGTAATCTTAGTCAATACTACATGGAACAAAGCATTGTTCAACTGAGTCCTAACCAAACTCCTGACCTATAGAACTGTGAGATACAAAAAAATGATTGTTATTTTAAGCCATTAAATGTGGGTAGGGGGATGGTGTATGACCACAACATTTAGGTCAAAAAAATATTCCTAAGGCCCAATATATTGTAAATTTAATGAAGAGCTGTTAAAGGATACAGACGTATGCTTTGTACATAATTATACAATTATGTACAAATATGATTAAACTTCTATGCTTTTGCTGTTGTGAAGAGTGCTGCAATGAAAATATACATGCATATGCCTTCATAGTAGAATGATTTATGCTCTTTTGGGTATATACCCAGTAATGGGATTGCTGGGTTAAATGCTGGTTCTGTTTTTAGCTTTCTGAGGAATTGCCATGCCACTTTCCTCAATAGTTGAACTAATTTACACTCCCATCAGCAAAGTATAAGCATTTCCTTTTCTCCACAACCTTGCCAGCACCTGTTGTTTTTTGACTTTTTAGTAATAGCCATTCTGACTGATGTGAGATGGTATTTCATTGTGGTTTTGGTTTGCATCTCTCTAATGATCCATGATATTGAGCTTTTTTTCATTTGCTTTTTGGCCACATGTATGTCTTACTTTGAAAAGTATCTGTTCGCGTATGTCCTTTGCCTAATTTTTAATAGGATCTTTTTTTCTCGTAAATTTATTTAAGTTTCTTATAGATGCTGGATATTACATCTTTGTCAGATACACAGTTTGCAGAAATTTTCTTCTATTCTGTAGGTTGTCTGTTTACTCTATTGATAGTTTCTTTTGCTGTGCAGAAGCTCCTTAGTTTAATTTGGTCCCATTTGTCAATCTTTGCTTTTTTGTGATTGCTTTTGGCATATTTGTCATTAAATCTTTGACCATTCCTATGATATTTACCATCCAGAATGGTATTTCCTAGGTTGTCTTTCACAGTTTTCATAGTTTGGGGTTTTACATTAAAGTCTTTAATCCATCTTCAGTTGATTTTTGTATATAGTATAAGGAGGGGATCTTGTTTCAATCTTATACCTGTGGCTAGCCAGTTATCCCAGCACCATTTATTGAATAGGGAGTTCTTTCCCCATTGCCTGTTTTTGTCACCTTTTTCAAGGACGAGATGATTGCATGTGGCATTATTTCTGGTTTGTTTATCCTGTTCCATTGGTCTATGTGTCTGTTGTTGTACCAGTACCATGCTGTTTTGGTTAATGTAGCCCTGTAGTATAATTTGAAGTCAGGTTATGTGATGCCTCCAGCTTTGTTGTTTAGCTTAGAATTTCCTTGACTATTTGGGCTCTTTTTTGGTTCCATATAAATATTAAAATAGTTTTTTTGTTGTTGTTGTTCTGTAAAAATGTCATTGGTAGTTTGATAGGAATTGCACTGAATCTGTAAATTGCTTTGGGCAGTATGGGCATTTTAACAATTTTGATTTCTCCTATACATGATCATGAAATGTTTCCCATTTGTTTGTTTCATCTCTGGTTTCTTTGAGCAGTGTTTTGTAGTTCTCCTTGTAGAGCTCTTTCACCTCCCTGGTTAGCTATATGCCTAGGTATTTTATTCTTTTGAGGGTAATTGTGAATGTGTTTGAATTCCTTGATATATAGGAATGCTTGTCACTTTAGTACATTGATCTTGTATCCTGAAACTTTGCTGAAGTTGTTTATCAGTTGAAGGAACTTTGGGGCCAAGGCTATGGGGTTTTCTAGTTACAGAATCATGTCATCTGCAAACAGGAATATTTTAACCTCCTTTCTTCCTATTTGTTTGCCCTGTATTTCTTTCTCTTGCCTGATTTCTCTAGCCAGGACTTGCAATACTGTGTTGAATAGGAGCAGTGAGAGAGGGCATCCCTGTCTTATGCCCTTTTCAAGGGTAATGCTTCCAGCATTTGCCCATTCCATAGAATGTTGATAAATGACTCTTACTATTTCGTGATATGTTTCCTCAATATCTAGTTTACTGAGAGTTTTAACAAGAAGAGATGTTTAATTTTATCAAAAGCCTTTTCTGCGTCTATTGAGATAATCATGTGTTTTTTTCTTTAGTTCTGTTTATATGATGAATCATATTTATTTATTTGCATATGTTGAACCAAAATTGCATCCCAGGGATGAAGCCTACTTGATCGTGGTGAATAAGCTTTTTGATGTGCTACTGGATTCAGTTTGCAAGTATTTAGTTAAGGATTTTTGCATCAATGTTTATCAAGGATACTGGCCTGAAGCTTTCTTTTCTCATAATGTCTCCGCTAGGTTTTGGTATTAGGATGATGCTGTCCTCATTGAATTACTTGAGAAATTATTCCTTCTCAATTTTTTGTAATAATTTCAGTAGGAATGGTATCAGCTCTTCTTTGTACATTGGGTGGAATCCAGACCAATCTGTTTGGTCTTGGACTTTTTTTGGCTGGTAGCTATTTATTACTAATTCAGTTTCAGAGATCTGTTATTGATCTGTTCAGGGAGTCAGTTGCTTCCTGGTTCAGTCTCCACAGGGTGCATGTGTCCAGGAATTCGTCTGTCTCATCTAGGTTTTCCTGTTTGTGTGCATAGACGTGTTGGTAGTAGTCTCTGATGCTTGCTCATATTTCTGTGGGGTCAGTGTTAACATCCCCTTTGCCATTTCTAATTGTGTTTATATGGATCTTCCCTCTTTTATTCTTTACTAGTCTAGCTTGCAGCCTATTTATCTTATTAATTTTTAAAAACTCCTCGATTGGTTCTCCTTTGAATTTTTTTTGTGTCTCAGTCTACAGTTCCACTCAGAGATTGTTTATTATCTTTTGCTCTCTTTAGATTTGGTTTGCTCTTGCTTCTCTAGTTCTTTTAGTGGTTATGCTAGGTTGTTAATTTGAGTTCTTTCTAACTCTTTGATGTGGGCATTTATTGCTATAGATTTTCCTCTTACCACTGTCTTAGCTGTGTCCCAGAGATTCTGGTATGTTGTATCTTTGTTCTCATTAGTCTCAAAGAGCTTCTTTATTTCTACTTCAATTTCATTATTTATCCAAACATCATTCAGGAGCAAGTTGCTTAATTTCCATGTAATTGCGTGGTTTTGAGCAATTTTTTAAGTCTTGATTTCTGTTTCTATTGGATAACAGTCCAATAGTGTGTTTGGTACAATTTCAGTTCTTTTGCATTTGCTGAGGATTATTTTCTGTCAGATTGTATGATCAGTTTTAGAGTATGTGCCATGTGACAATGAGAAGAATGTGTATTCTTTTGGTTTTGGGTGGAGAGTTCTGTAGAGGTCCATCAGATCCATTTCATCCAATGTTGAGTTCAGATCCTGAATATCTTCATTAATTTTCTGCCGTGATGATCTGTCTAAATACTGTCAGTGGAATCTTGAAGTCTGTCACTATTACTGTATGGGAGTCGAAGTCACTTTGTAGGTCTCTAAGAACTTGTTTTATGAATCTGGGTGCTTCTGTGTTGGGTGCATATATATTTAGGATAGTTAAGTCTTGTTGAATTAGACCTTTTACCATTATGTGATGCCTTTCTTTGTCTCTTTTCATCTTTGTTAGTTTAAAGTCTGTTTTGTCTAAAATTAGGATTGCAACCCCTGCTTTTTTCTGATTTCCATTTGCTTGGCAGATTTTCCATAATTCCTTTGTTTTGAGCCTAAGGGTGTTATTGCATTTGAGATGGGCCTTTTGAAGACAGCATACCATTGGGAACTAGGATTTTACTGAAGTGTGTATATTAAGAGCAAATTTTTGCCTGCAACAGATGTGGAAATGCTTGGAAATATTAATAGAAATGTTAATTTGTTTAGTCATAATTATTGTCATTGGCATGATGCTAACTGGCTTAGTATATTGAAGGTATACTACACTGTCTCAGTTTATCCAATGATTCTGAGGAAACTACTTCAGATTAAGGCAAACTCAAACTGATTCAACTTTTTTCCTACAGTTTCCAAACTCTCAGAATTTCTCCCAATCTCAATTCCCGGTTTAGAGGCACATCCTTATATTAATATTGCCAATTTTATCGTAATATCTCCAAAAATAAAAGTGAACAAATATTGTATATGCCCAGTGAACTTCCTTGGTCACATTTTGTCTCTGATTTTTGCTTTTAAAGTCAAATCCACCTGGTTTCCACCTATCCCATAGCCTATATAAAAAATACAAAGGACAAATAACATAGCATGGGTTGCTGTATTAGTTCATTTTCACACTACTATAAAGAAATATCGGAGACTGGGTAATTCATAAAGGAAAAAAGTTTAATTGACTCGCAGTTCCACATAGCTACGGAGGCCTCAGGAAACTTACAGTCATGGTGGGAGGCAAAGGAGAAGCAGGTACCTCCATCACAAGGCGACAGGAAAGAGAGAGAAGCAAAGGGGGAAGAGCCTTTTATAAAACCATCAAATCTCCTGAGAACTCATTCACTTTCATGAAAACAGCATGAGGAAAAAGACCCCCATAATCAGTTCACGTCCCACCACATCCCTCCCTCAACACGTGGGGATTATGAGGATTACAATTTGAGATGAGATTTGGGTGGGAACACAGTGCCAAATCATATCAGTTGCCTATTTTCTCTAAAGTTAATGAACTATAATACTATAAAATACTTCATTTTGTCTGATAGTGTGTTTTAATTTATTGTTTTGTTTTTATTTTTAGTAAATCTACTATAGGATTTTGCATTGTGTTTACCATGAGGCTTACAAAAACTCTTATAACATGTTATTTTGAAAAGATGACAAGTTATTTTAGATCACACAGAAGAGAAACAAACAAAAAATGAGCCAGGCACGGTGGCTCATACCTGTAATTCTAACCTTTTGGGAGGCCTAGGTGGGCAGATTGCCTAAGCTGAGGAGTTCAAGACCAGCCTTGGCAACATAGTGAAACTCCATCTCTACTAAAATACAAAAACTTAGCCGGACATGGTGGTGTGTACCTATAGTCCCAGCTACTTGTATGGCTGAGGTGGGAGAATCACTTGAACCTGGGAGGTGGAGGTTGCAGTGAGCCAAGATCGTGCCACTGCGCTCCAGCCTGGGTGAGTGACAGAGCAAGACTCTGTCTCAAAAAAAATAAATAAATAAAATAACAGAAAATGAAAAAAAATCCACACTTTAACTCCACACTCCAACATTTTGTCCTTTTGTTGTATCAATTTACATATTGTCATATTGCCTATCTTTTAAGTTGCTATAGCTATTATTGTTTTTGATAAATTTGTCTTTTGGCTTCATACTAGAGTTATAAGTGGATTGCACAGCACAATTACAATATTAGAGTATTCTGTATTTCTCAGTGACTTACTCTTCCTACTTGTGGGTTTTATACCTTCAAATATTTTCTTTTTGCATGTTAGTTTTTTGTTTGTTTGTTCTGTTTTTTCATCTTTCAGATTGAAGAACTCCCCTTAGCATTTCTTATAAGACAGATCTGGTGATGGTAAATTCTCTCCTTCATATTGGAAGAGAGCTTTGCTGCATACAGTATTCTTGGATGGCAGGATTTTTCTCTTTAAGCATTTTTAAAATGTTCTCTTACTCCTACCTGGTCTGTATGGTTTCTTTTGGGAAGTCTGTTGACAGATGAATTGGAGTTCCTTTATTTTCTTTGCTTCTTTTGTGCTGCTGCTTTTAGGGTCATCTCTTTGTTTGTGACCTTTGATAATTTAATTATTGTATGCCTTGAAGTAGTCTTATTTGAGTCATATGAATTTGGTATTTTCTGACCTTCCTGTACCTAGATGTTTATGTCTTCCTCAAATTTTGGTAACTTTTCTAGTATTTATTTTATTTTTGAGATGGGGATCTCACTGTATCACCCAGGCTGGTCTTAAATTCCTGGCTTCAAGGAATTCCCCCACCTTAACTTCCTAAGTAGTTGAGATTACAGGCATGAGCCACTGTGCCAGTTCCCATTAGAAAATGCTTTATGGAGAAGCAGTTTTTCTCTTGGACAGCTTCAAAGGTTTCCCAAGGAGAAAAATAATAATAAAATTTATAAAATTGTGATATTTCATTGTCCGAGTAATTTCACTGAATTAGTTTAAGTGATCAACTGATGTCAGTAACTTAAAATTGGATCAAGACTTTGTTCCAGTTTAAGACATGGGAAACCCTTATTAATATAAGTAAGGGTGAATCCATACTCCCTGCCTTTTGATCTAACAATCTTTAAGAGTTACTTGAATATTCCTGCAGAAGCCCAAGTCACCTGATGATAGGTTTTAAATGGAGCATAAAAACTAAAGATCTTGGGGGTGCAGAATGATTTCTTATGCAAAATGACAAGTGTTTTTCAATGATAAATTTTTTAAATAAGAGAATTAGCCAAGGAAGGGCAATTCTCTGTGAATGAGAGCCTCATTGATACTTCAGATTCCATCTGGGTATCTGCCTTCTAAAAGAATTAGTTAACGTGCTTGACTATTCCTATCTGCAGTTCTCTCTGGTTGTGTGGTTAGGGACTCTCTCTGTCCTGCAGCTTCCTTTTGTATGCAACATGTTATAATCCTTCCTTTCACTTGCGTGGATTCTCTACCTAAAGACTCTCCTCTGTTAACTGAATGTCTTTCTCTGGTGTCCTACTGATGGCAGCTGTATCCTGTGTGACCACTGCTGTAGCCACAGGCTAGCCTGAATTCTTGTACCACTGTCTACGTCCCATCTATATACTAGGTTTTTCTCAGCATTTGGGTTAGAAAATATTTAACACAGAAGTTGACAGGTTTTTTCTTATTTTCCTCTCTAATTCTTTCAGCTTTCAAATGTAAGAGCTACCTCCAAAAAGATTCCTCTAAGTTAAATACCCAGGTATTTGTACATGTCAGCCTGTTCTTTATATCTTTTGCAGTCTTTGAGTGGGGTGGTTTTCCCAAAACAAGACATTAATTTTGCATTCAAAACTTCACACACACACACACACACACACACACACACACACACACACATACACACACATACACACACACACGGTTAGTATATGGAAAGGGCAGAATTCATAAAGGAAAAGGTAAAGTTTTCAGTAAAGGGTTAGAGACTACAAGGTAGCCACCTAAAAAGAAAATTCTGTTTGCATATCACACCTTCTATGAAGGAAAATTCCAGAAGGAACAAATTATAAAACAAATATAGGAAATTAAATCACAAAAGAACTAGAAGAAATACAGAAAAAAAATATTCTTCTGTAAACTGAGATAGTGGAAGCCTTTCTGACAATGAAATAATAACCAGAAGCTATAAAACAAGAAAGTAAATTTGATGATATGCAATAATGTTTTAAAAATTTGATAAAGCCAGCATAAGCAAAGTCAAGCAGAAAACTGGGAAAATATCTGATTAAGCTCATTTCAGATACAAAAGACCTATTTTCCAAATACACAGTTCCTGTATGTAAATAAAAAAGCAGCAGAACTCCAGGTGAAAAACAAGCAGAAATATTAACAGAGGATTCATAGGATATGAAACACAATTGAGTGGTAAAGATGGCAATACTCAAAATTATTCATAATCAGATAAATATACATTAAATCTCTGTTCACATATAATTTCTTACCTATTAGTTTGTTAGAAAACAAAGTGTTTGGCAACTTACTAGATTTCCAAGAATGTGGAGAATCTGTACCATCCCAACATTGTTTGTGGGAGTACAAAGTGGTATACTGTAATGAAGGCTATTTGGTAATATATTTTGAAATATGAAATAAATATTCTTACATAAAATTTTACTCCCAGAAATTATTCTTTTTCTTTACTTATACGGTAACAAAATAACTTAGATGCAAGGTAACATTATTACAGCATTGTTTGTAACAACGAAATATTATAAAATGAAACTATTTTTCATCAATAGGAAATTAGTATATCCATACAACAAATAAAGCATAACCATACATGTAAGTGTGGTATGTCCATGGAATCATTAATATGGAGTGTCCAGAATAGTCAAGTCTGTAGAGAAAGAATTTAGATTACTGCTTGTATAGGGCTGGAGAGAAAGGGGTATGGGGAGTGATTGCTAATGGATGCAAGGTTTCTTTTTGGGATTATGATAATGTTTGAAAATTTGATTATGTAGATGTTTCTACAACTCTAAATATGCTGTATGGAATATTGAATTGCACAGTTCATTGAGTGAACTTTATTGTGTATAAATTGTATCTCAAAGCCATTAAATAAATAAATTTAAAAGCTTCCTCATTGTTTACATTAAAAGTCATTTGTTCATTCAAAAAATATTTTAAGACAGATTCTGTGCCAAGCACTGTTTTGATTACTTAGGATACATAATGACTGAAACATGTTATCTGTCCTGAAAGAGACAACTGCCAAAATAGGAGGAAAACAGATGCACACATATTAAAAGTCTACAATAAAGGAACATGCATAATTCTTGGAAGCCCAGAGTAAGTAAAACTTCACAGGGAAGCTGGGGAAGGCTCTATAAGAGGAGGTAACATTAGAACTCCCCTTAATGTATCAGAAAAATCTCTCCAAGTATTGAGTAATGGTGAAACAATTTAAGGTAAAATCATGAAGACTTGAAAATCTGATAAAAGAATAGCTGTGTGGAACTGCAGTGCAAGCAGGGAGTTAGGGAGAGCTGTGGCAGATGAGGCCACAGCAGTAGATAGGAACAGATTGAGAAGGGCCTTATCTACTTTGCTGGGAAATCAATGTCTTATTTTGCATGGAATAGAATATCATGACTGGTTTTTAAAGGGAACCAGATGTTTCCTTTAGAAATCTCTTTCAGGTAGTATGAGGACTAGATTGGAAAGAAATGAAATTAAAGTTATGGGGATCATAGAATCTAGTTCATTATGCTCTTGGGAGAAACAGTGGGGATCTAATTAGGATAATGCAAAGGGGTTGCAGCAGTTAGATTTGGTCAACACTTTAACAGTAGAAAAAGACTTGCTAATGATAGGGAAGGGGGGGCAGGGAAGTGCTGGGTAGAGAAGGGCGTGGTTCCTCTCAAGGGCTCCACCCTCAGGCCTGTGCCAATGGACCTAGGTGAAGACAAGCACTCCTACTTTTGCACTCCATATTGCATTTCCCAAGACCATCCTGGCATGTCATGCTCACATCCTGTGCCTATAAAAACACAGACCCTAGTGGGCAGAGACACAAGTGCCTGGACGTAAAGAGAAACACACCGGTAGATGAACACACAAGCAGCTGGACATCGAGAGGATGTCAAGAGGAGCACCCGAGTGCAAGAGCACACTGACAGATACCCACAGGCCAGCAGGCCATTGACTGGCTGAGCCACCCAGAGTTTGGTGGGGGCGGTTGGAGGAGATCCCCGGCCGCTGAACAGCCTGACTCCAGAGGAAAACAACCTTCCTACTCCATCCCCCTTCTGGCTTCCCCATCTACTGAGAGCTTTTACTCAATAAAACCTTGTACTCATTCTCCAAGCCCCTTTGTGATCCGATTCTCCTGGTATGCCAAGGCGAGAAACCCCAGGATACAGAAAGCCCTCTGTCCTTGTGATAAGGAAGGGGGTCTAATTGAGCTAAGACAAGCCATCTACTGACGGCTAAACTAAAACAGCACCCTGTAACACACGCTCACTGGGGCTTCAGGAGCTGTAAACATTCACCCCTAGACCCTGCCATGGGGTCGGAGCCCCAAATCCTGCCTGTGTGCCTCCACCCCCTAGGGGTTTTGAGTAGTGGGGCACTGAAGAAGCAAGCTACACCCCCATCGCATGCCCTGCAAGGGGGATAAGGAAATTTTTCTCATTTCAATAACTTACCAAGTGTATAGAGAAGGGAACGACAACTATTCAGGTATTTGGGATCAGAGTGTTCCGGTTTGACTTGGTGATGGTGATGGTGATGGTTCCAGTTTGACTTGGTGATTCTTTCTTCCAAAGAAAATTCACCATCCTTGTATCTTCCAATCGACCAGGATCCTTGGTCATTATTAGGTGTTTAAAGGTTGAATGAATGATTGAATAAAGTCTCTAGTCTCCTACTTTTACTACTTTGCAGGTTTCTATATAGATTAATATTTTAATTTTATATATGGGTGTTTACAATAAGTGACATTTTTATTGAGTAGTATTTTATACTGGGAGAAAAATCTGCCTGAATATTCAAGAAGTAAATAGTATTGAGAAGAGCTGTTTGCATTTTCATCAGCCTTCTTAAACTAGCTTTATACCTGGGGTCCCTGCTTTTATTCTTACTCCCTTTCACAACCGAGTCATCCTGGATGATAACGTCTGTTTATACTTTCGTTATACATCACTTTCCTCATTTCATTCCTTGGTTGAAGACCATATGTTGTTTTCCTATCACTTACTGTACTGAGTCGGTACTTATCTACTTTTATTAAAAAGTCTTTCATAAGCTGAGCCTGTTTTCTCTCTCTTACTTCCATGAAGATAGTTATTTGTAACTGATTAATTTCTAATTTCTAACTAAGTTGTTTCTAACTTCACGCTTGTCCCCAATAAAAATTGTTTTATCCCTTGTTTGTATATTTTTGATGTTGTTTCTATTTTTAATGCACATCTTCAATCTTTTTCAGAGTCTATTTCATGTACATGTCTTCTGTTAGAATTTACGTGATTCTGATGGATTAGGAAGGCTGAATTTCTAGAGAATAAATATAGCATGTGCCACATAATTTATCATTTTTTTAAATGTTACATTCTGTCATTCCTCATTGTTTTTCTGTATTGTATTTCCTCAACTAGATTTTTAAGTTATTTCAGCCTAAGGATTTCATTGTAGTTTTAGAGTGAAATTATGTGTTATATAGCTTAAATATTTTAAAGCATATATTCTCGGGTTTTCAAATGAAACTGCGTGATACTTTTCTAAGTGCTAGCATTGTTATTGTACATAAGGGACCTAAGTTACTCTCACTAAGTTTGGCCTCATTTGAAACATAGCAGGATACCTTTTCTTATCTCTGAAACCTTTATAATTCTAGCTGGTACTTTCCATATCATGCAGTGCAAACGTGGGTAAATTGCATGCTAGGTAAAAGCTGTCAGGGTGTTACCCACCACAGGAAGTAGTAGAGGAAGAGTGTTAGTGGAAAGCTCAGTAAGAAAAGGAGCACATGAAAACAATATGCTGGTTCTTATCAATAGTTAAAACCAACTGGATCGCAAGTGTTCCCATTTAAAATCAATCAATGGATGCCAAAATAGCTTAGTCAGCATGAACCATTGATATTTGCAGATTTCATTCATTCCAACCCTGGTATGAGATTGGACAGAAAACAACACAGAAAGACCTGCAGCAAATGGCACAATCTTTATTACATTATACACCCTATATGCCTATTTCTTCAAAGTACAAGGCATTGCCAAGGAAAGTACACAAGAAAAGAACACAATGCTTAGGTCAAAATATATGTGTAATGCTTCATTATATGACATTATAGAGTCTTGAGATCTAAAAGATGAAGGGACGATTTTTCAGTGACCCGCTCCATGTGCTTCTGGCAGAGGCTATTGCTTGAGAAGATACAGGCAGAAAATTCATCACCTTACAAGGTAGCCTATATCATTTTTAATAGCTTTATCCTGGTGGACAAGCTAAACATTAACAAGCTTGGGAATTTCTGGCACTGCTGTCATTCTCTTTGGGACCTTGACCTCACTTCCAAATACTTCCAGTTATTCCTGAGAATGTGTTCTAAGGATTCTGTTTTACAACTACAGCGTTGCATTCAACATTTTCCATTCTTGCTCCAGCTTTCCATGTAGACGTTCAAAGCTATGGTGGACATCAAATGTTGGAGCCATTCCAGTGGCACGTACAACACTCCAAGGACTGAGCAGAGGGCAGCCAGAGTGACAGACAGTAGCCCATACTCATAACCACCTCTGTATTCTATTGCACTTGCAACAATCTTTTGATATTATTGATTTATTGCCAAGTTTTTCCTGTTCATGTAAGATGCTTGAGAGCCAGAACCATGATTTATTTGATTTGGATTATAAATAATTTTAAATGAATGAGTGATTTTAAGCGTCCATCCATAGCCCAAATAATGCAATCGTCACTTTCCTTTTAGTGAGTTATTTTCCCAGAGAAGACTGCCTTGTAAAACGTATAAATGAACCTCTCACAGTCTAGCTTTTTATAGACATGCATGACCCAAATTTAGGGTGAACACTGTTTAGGCTTAAGGTGGAATACACGCTGGATTCGTAAGTTAGTGTTAGTATGAAACACGACTGTCTCTCATGGGCCTAGTTCAGCCCAGTGGAACTAAATAGAATAAATCTTCTCCACTGGCATGGAAAAGAGAGCTGTGTTAGGGATTTATAGCTTCATGAAGACTTTTAAGTTAAATTTTAAAGAAACTTGAATAAAGCAACTGTCAGTAACTCTATTTCTTGGAGTGAAAAGTGAAGATGCTAAGAGCTGCTACTTTTTCAGCTTTTTTAAAGTACAGAGTTGTTTTTGTGCTGGAAGCCTGAAGCTAGGAGCAGCATGGTGAGAAGAACAGAACTCAGAGATGGAGATGTCAAGATGTGCAGCATTCATTTATTCATTGCAGAATATTTATTGACCAACGACAAAGTACAGTGACAGATGCTGACAGCAGTAAACTAGATGGACAGAGGCTCCTGACCTTATGAAGATATGGTCTAGCACAGTAGAGACAGAAAGTTATACTTATTCAAATCACTAATGGTAATTGTGATAAGTACAGAAGTGATCATATGCTAACCTAACAGTTTCCACCAAAATGATCACCGGGATGGGAACAGCTGGGGTATATGGGAGGCATCATATCAAGAAGCATTTCATTTTCTATTGATTTAATAGAGAATGAAATTCCAAGAAATATTAAAGAACATTGAAATACTCTTTTCTACATTTCTTGCCACTTGGAGAATAAAAGGGTAAATTAACTTTTCAAAAAAATCTTCAACTATATGGTTTAGATACTTTGCATATTCATTGCATTTTAACACCATTCTGTGAAAAAGATGAAATTGTTTTCATTCATAGGGATAAAGTGACTAAAATACTTGTAGATGGGGGTGGATGATGGGCACAAATTACTTAAACATGGTAATGGTTGGGCCTCCATAATGGTAATTTACCATTTACATAACTCTCTTTTAGGAGAAATTCCAGGTACCAGCCCAGAGTCACACAGCTAAATGGCAGTCAGAAATCCAACTCAGCTCTGTTTGATTGTTGTGTCTGATTCACTTTCATTTTAAAAACTATTTTTCTTGCCAAATCACATTGTTCTAGATTTCATTTATTATGATTATTTTTGTTATTGTTTTAATTTAGAAACTCAGAAATGTTAGATTGCCGATATAACTCCTATATTATATTATATTATATTATATCACATTATATTATATTATGACAGAACCTCACTCTGTTGCCCAGGCTATAGTGCAGTGGTGCAGTCTTTGTTGACTGCAGCCTCTGTCTCCAGGGTTCAAGTGATCCTCCCTCTTCAGCCTCCCAGTTACTGGGATTACAAGCATGTGCCACCGTACCCATAAAATTTTTGTATTTCTTTAGTAAAGACAGGGTTTCACCATGTTGGCCAGGCCGGTCTCAAACTCCTCAGCTCAAGTGATCCACCTGCCTCCGTCTCCCAAAGTGTGGGGATTATAGGTGTGAGCCACCATGCCTGGCCATCCTTCATTTTAAAAAGGAAAAAAATGGAATTCAGAGAGATAATGTGACTTGCTCAGAATTTTACAGAAATTAGACCCAAGTTGTCATAATTTGCAGGAAGTACTACAAAATATATGATTATTAGCTATACTAATATTTAAATAGTTTATATCCTAGTGAAAAGCAATATTTTTCTTAGAATTTTTTTTTTTTAACCATAGGGCTTTAGGAAAAAGTTTAAAAAAGCATATGAAAATAATACCACCTAGTGAGCATCCTCAACTCAGCAAAACTCCCCCAAACTCAGCCAGGGATTAAAGGCTCTGACTTACACACCTAGATGTTGTCGTCATGTACAGACTTAGAGGTTATTTTCAACAACAGTAATCCACTTACAAATGTGGAATTTTCTTATAAAAAATTGGTTTTTATTCATGAATTTCTTCACTACGTGTTATAAAATATATCCACTTAATTGAGTTTTTAAGATCTATTTTTGTGGTGTTCATTTATTGTGTGAATTTTTTTTTGAAATTGTGTTTGACATGTACCTGGTTAAGTACTTGTTTTCAGCTTTTAGCATAATAAGCAATATGTGCTATCATAGCTTCAATTTTCCTGCCAAGTAGAGAATGACAGCTGTGTGGCAATATTTAATGCATATTTTCATCTACAGATAAATTGGAAGGTAGGAAAAACAGCTTCTGGGTGGGCAGGTCACCATCATTTAAATGAATCGTTAAAATTATATTTTTCCCTGGAAACAAAATGTAATTGCTTTTCTGCTTAGATGCACACTAAAAGCCCTTATTTATATTATTGTAACGTATTTTCTCACAATTTACAACTTTCTCAAGATCCTTTGGATTTTTTTTTTGTTTTTGTTGCTTTTCTCCATTCAAGCAATGTACACTTACATCTTAGTAAAGCTTTGTGATATTTAGGTGAATTTATTCCTGAAGGACATTGTTCAGTACTCTTCCACATTCATTTGACTGGCACTGAAGGAATTAAAGCTCTAGATTGATTGCCACTTAAGGAACGTTCTCATGCTCACCTTGATTGCGGAAAGGTTACAGACTTGGGCTCAGTATTTTTAATGTGCAATATTTTTACTCAATTTCAGAAAGAAATAAGAAATATTATTTATCTATTTTTTCATTTTGTAATTTTAGATTTTACCAGTAATTGTTAAGACATTTGCCCATCTCCAAGATAGAATGAATGCATCACTGTGTTTCCAAATTGTGTTGCTGCCTGCAACTTAAAATTGTCTCAACAATGATTCATGTAGTTATACGAGGTTCATAAAGATATAGTATTCATTTAATGATTTGCATAAATAATACACAGAGACAAAATTTTCATCTCTTTTTCTTCAGCTCTCAATTTGCTTGTATATGAGTGGTAATTTGGTATTTTATGTGCTGGCATGCCTTTATTTTGAGACTTTCAAAAGGTTAGCATGAGATAGTAATTTATGTGAAAGCTGTCACTTATTAAAATGGTACAACTCTTCTGTGATACTCTGAGTAAATCTAATTCGACTTTAGACTTTGATGATGCCATTTGCAATTAAAAGATTCTATCTCTGGTGATTACTACTACAATATTTTGGCTTATCTGACCAATCACAAATTTGAGGACATTAGAGAGGGGAAGAAAAGCCAAGTGCTATTTTTCTAGAGTTTACTTATGGTTTAAAAATTTTGTTGTTTCAAAGGTGATAGTTTCTGTTGTATCATAAGTGTATGAAGAAAGTTAACTTTGTATGTGACATTTAATCAGCATAGCCTAAGTTTATGGCTGAAATGATACACTATGAGTGTTGTTTTCTTTTTTTTTCCCTAGCACTGTATGATGATTTCATGAAAATTTTAAACAGTTTTTTGCCCAAGCAATATTTCATAGCTCTTTGTTCAGAAGATTCAGATATGGATCTGTGTCTATTTCTAATAGGCATGTTAATGTATGCTCCTTTTAGTTTTTTCCTCCTCTTGAACTTTGTACCATACAGCTAATATCACTGTCTCCCCTAAATCATTATTATTACCAGTAACTGATAGGATAGTCTGTAAATTTGCTTAATAACTCATGTATTTCCTTAATAACTCAGAATCATTGTTTTTCTATCAGGTCGTGTTTGTGAACCTAAGAGTTCAACACCCACTTGTTTTTTTCTAGTTTATTGTCCTTTTACTTCTAGCATACTTGACTTGTTTTTAGTTATTCATTTCTCAAACTGGTATTACTTAGAGTTTCTGCTATGTGTCAGGCCTTCAACTCAACTGCTTCAGCTTCCCTCAGGCTCAACCATGTCCTATAGATAATGATTTCTCTGACTGGTCATATTTCTGAGCTATTAGATTCTGAAAATTACCTATATTACTGTTGTCTTGACTTTGATTTATACTGTTCTAGATCAGATTCCTTGGGAAATAGACCCTTAACCAGGATTTGCATTCAAGACACTTGAATCCTCTAATGGATAACATCTGGGAGGGAGTAAAAGCCATGTAACTGAGCAGAGTGAGACATAGAATTGAGATGCAGTTGCAAAAAAAGACTTTCCCCAACCTCCACAGATTGCTCTGAAGCTAAACAGCAGTTGAGAAATGTTCCTAACTGAGGCAAGGAAGGAGCCTAACTGGCTCCTTTCATCGACAAGTCATAGTTGTGGGCTGTAGGCTCCAACTGTGTGAACAGTCCCCACTTTGGTCAAGGGCAAGGCCTAAGGAAATACTCAGCTGTGTTTCATCAGCAGACAACACTCTTTGTAGCTGAAATAATAAAGGCCTGCATCTCCAAAGGAAGAAATGGGTGGCATACCATAGCACCCACAAAAAAAATGTCTTTCTTGCTTTTTTCCTTTTTTCACCCAGAAGTAACATTTTTTTTTTCATTCTCTCTCCCTCCTTCTCTCTCTCTCTCTGCCTTCCTTCCCCATAAAGGCTATATTGATTACATTTCTCATTGTCATGTAAAGAGTTCTTTCAAAAATTTCCTAGTAGCAAGAATGTCCCACAGACTTTTTCCTTATAACTCAACTATAAAGAAAAGAAAAATGAAAACAATATTTTATGCATGCCTAGTGTTAGGAGAGATATAATGAGGAATTTGATCACTTTTATAGATTAAGTCTAGTCATTTCCTGTCCTGAATTACAGCAGAAATATTACTAGCTTTGCTTGGGATATCTTGGGACAGATTGCCAGTTCCTGATCACCATGAGGAGGTGGTTACTACCTCTACCATAACATCTGCTGCTATTATGCTATTCATTCAGAATACAGAAGTAAAAATTGGATTTAGCTGAAGCAGTATTATCACAGAGGAGCCCGTTTGTGAATAAGACCTCTTCTTTATGCTTCCAGTCATACCCTTTTTAATCCTAACCACATTTAGGAGAGCTTTCCACGTGAAAGACTTCTAATAATATCTAAGTTTTATTTACGTAAAAATACATCTGCAAAATTTGATAGAAATTTAGTAACAACAAATTATTACTTTATAAACTGGTACAATTTCCTATATTTAAGGACTTTTAATTTCACCAGCAAATATGGCTAAATTTACTGTATCATTAGAGTTACTTGGTTAAGTTATACATTAGCATTACCTGATTAATATCTCTTCCCATAGTTATGCCACAACAAAATCTTATCACACTCAAGAACACCTGATCATATAATCATCAGTGCTTTTTTATTATTTCACAATTTCAGAATTTTATTTTGATGTTTCTAGATTTTATATAATTTTATTTTTAAATTATCTCTTTTTTCAGTAAATATAAAAGAAGATAATCAGTCTCCTAGAGCTTCCCATTTAAGATATATATAGAATTCTTACATAGAGCTGCATAGCTTATCATAATTTCCTTCATTAAGGTCATAGTAAAAGAAAAATGTACTTTTTGCTGTGAGTCCACTCATTCACTCAAAAACTATTTTGTAGCTTCTGTTGTGTACATAGGAGGGACAAAGATGTATAAGTTGCATTATTTTTTCTCGCAACATTCTCACAATTGTGGCCAATGATAATTATATGTAAGCTGATCTAATACAATTGTACAAATGTTCTCTAGTACTGTGAAGAGTGCTATTGGGAGTAGTAAAAACTGAACTAACTCTTAAGAGTGGATTACTGGAAAATAAAGTTAATGACAGAGTCATATTTGAGCTGATCCTTGATAGACGAGCCTGATTTCGTATCTGCATCAAGAGTGTACATGAAAAAGACTTCCAATATAGCTGGAAAATAGGCTATATGGTGTGTAGCAGACTGTGGTAGGACAAAAATTAAAGTCAGCTATCAGAAGGCCTTAAAATAATTTTAGTCTGTATGTCATGGATGGCTATGTAAGGATTTTTGTTTTGTTCTGTTCTGTTTTTGAGAAAGAGGGTAACTTAAACACACCTTTATTTCAGAAAGGAAGTTTGAGTCATACTATGTAGAACAGATGATCAGTGGGAGCCTAAATTGGAGGGAATATAAACCAAATATGAGACTGTTGAATTAAGAAAGGTAAGGAAAACTATGAAATATAATTATTACCAGGTGAAAGAAAAAAAGTGTAGAAAAGGAGAGGTGGGGAATTACTGGACTGAATGGTGATAGCGTAACTAATAAGTTAGGTAACTAAGGTATGCAGGGGAAGGAACAGAGAGTGGTAGGAAATGTTAATTTACTTTAAAAATGTTGTCACTTTCTATTTGACTTTGGCACAACCAGATCTGTTTATTCTATATGAAGCTGGAAATTTGCATCTGTAACTCAGCATCATTATGGAGACTTCAGCTCCAATAATTGAAACGGATGAGAATGTCCAGCGCCAGAGAGGGAGAGAATGAGAATAGAGAAAAAAAGAGTTGGGAATCCGTTGTATGTTTTGTGGGTGTGTGTCCCTTTATGTAATTGCAGTCATTGCCTACACTCACTTAATATTATGCCCTGAATACTTTTCTCCATATTGTTATAGAATCAGAAGGCTTTTAGGATGTTGGAATTAAGAATATTGTGGGGCAAAATTACATATTTGATGTTATTGAAACATATCATCGTCAGATGAAAAGCACTTTTAAACACAATCACCGTTATATTGCCTAACTGCCTAAAAACAAATCATAGTACTTGCAGTGTAGTTTCAACAGGTGATAATTATATAAAGAGCTTTTGATTTTTGTCCCAAAGGCAAACTGAAGATAATTCAGCACTGAGACATTTCTTTTTAATTTCCTTTAATACCTAAGAAGATTTTCTTCTACAGTGAGAGCATGTATGATAAATGGAAACAAAAAATAGGAAGCAAATTATTTGCATGTATCTTCTTTTAAAACACTGGCTAATTCTAAATATTTTGTTTTCAATTAGAGTATCATAATCTTTGTTTTCTTCTTCCATCTTTATTGAGGTATAATTCACAAGTAAAATATGTGTATTTTTAATGGTATACAGTGTGATGTTTTGATATCAGTACACATTGTGAAATGATGACCACAGTAAAGATAATTAACATCTATAACTTCACATAGTTATATCTGTGTGTATATATGAAGGAACACTCTAAGGAATTTTCAGATACACAGTACGGTATTGTTAACTATAGTCATCATGCTGTACAGTAGATCTCCAGAACTTATTCATCCTAATAGAAACTTCGTACTCTTTGTCTACACCTCCCTTTCTTCCACTACCACTAGGAACCACATTATATTCTCTGCTTCTATGCATTTAAAGAAATATTACACATATAAGTGAGATCATCATGCAGTTCTTGTTTTTCTGTGCCTACTTATTTTACTTAGCATAATGTCCTCCGGGTTCATTCATGTTGTGCAAATGACAAGATTTCCTTCTTTTTTTTTCCAGACTGAATATTTTCTCATTCTGTATATATACCATTTTTATACATTTATCCATCAATGAACGCTTAGGATGATTCCGTATCTTGGATATTGTGAATACTGCTGTGATGAACAAGGGAGTACAAATATCTCTTGGACATATTGATATTATTTCCTTTGGATATATACTTAGAAGTAGGATTGCTGGATCATGTGGTAGTTTTATTTTTAATATTTTGAAGAATTTCCATACCGTTTTTCATAATGATTTATTAATTTACACTTCTACCACAGTTTTCAACAGTTACTTTTTCTCCACATTCTTGTCAACACTTATCTTTTGTCTTTTTGGTAATAGCCCTTTTAACCCCATGAAGTAATGTCTCACTATAGTTTTAATTGTGTTTTCCTGATGATCAGTGATGTTGCACGTGTTTCATACACCTGTTGGCCATTTGTATGTCTTCTTGGGAAAAATATCTTCTGAGGTCCTTTGCCCATTTTTAATTGAGTCATTTGTTTCCTTACTATTGAGTTGTTTGAGTTCCTTAGATATTTTGGATATTAACCTCTTATAAGATGTATGGTTTGCAAATTTTTTCTCCCATTCTATAGGTTCCTTCTTCATTCTGTTGATTGCTTCCTTTGCAGTGCGCAAGATTATCAGTACGAGGTAATCCCATTTGTCTATTTTTGCTTTTGTCTCTTGTGTTTTTGAGGTCTTAGCTATAAAATATTTGCCTAAACCAATGTCCTAAAAAATTTCCCCGCTGTTTCCTTCTAGGAGTTTTAAAGTTTCAGTGTGTTTACATCTTTATTTCATTTTGAGTTGATATTTGTATATTGAGTGAGATGAGGGACTAATTTCATTCTTCGGTATGTGAATTTTCAGTTTTCCCAGCACCGTTTATTGGAGAGATTATCTTTTCCTCATTATGTGTTCTTGGCACCTTTGTCAAAGATTGATTGACTGTTAACGAATGGATTTATTTCTGAGCTTGCTGTTGTGTTCCATTGGTCTATGTGTCTGTTGTAATGCCAGTACCATGCTGTTTTGATTACTTTATCTTTGAACGAAGGTTGTGATCTTAGCTGTATTTGTTTGCAAGCAACTGTGCATCTAAATCTCACAAGATTTCTTACACTAGATATGAATTTGGTCATAACAAGAAACCAAGTATGAATGGTGCAGTATAATTATTTTATTCTTAAAAAACAAATCAAAATATATTTCTTATATGTGGTAGTTCATATACAAAGAACTCTGTATTATTTGTTGCTATATTCAATTCCTTTAGTGTTTGGCATGATGTAATAGTGCAATGAATATGTCTCTAAAATCATCCACTGAAAAGAGAATTATATTTTGTAAACTTCCTTTTGATCTTCAAATACTATTTGAAATAACTAGCTACTAAGAGTTGAAATTCATTAATTTGAATGAAATCATTAAATGATTATATTTCATTAAGATTTAATTTTTACTGAAGCCAGAGCAACTTTATATACAAAAGATTATTTCAAAGTCTTCTGGTGCTTTGGAACTTATTTCAGAGCATCTGCCAACTTCTGATTCAGAATGTTATATAATCTGTGTGCATATTACCAAGACATGTGATTGAATATTATTTGTCTTCTTTTTCCATACGTTTGCTTTCTGGTTCAGTTTTGGAGCCTTTCATTCATAAATATTCTATAATCAGAATTTATTTTATTTGAAAAACACCTTAAAAACTACCTATCTCATCAACTGTCTAATGTGTACGGTATGTTTGACAAATGTTCATTCAAACTGTGCTTAAACTTTTGGAGACTGATAATTCCCACTTTTTTGAAATATCTCAATATAAAGATCTTACCTAACATACATCTTCTCTTGCCTAGTCTTAACACATTAGTTCCTTTTCTGTTTTTTTGCTAAATAGTTTCCAGTTTCCTCACCATATTCATTTCAGTTTGAATACCTACTAGGATCCATTTGCATAGGGTATAACCTGTATATTTGAGAATCACACAAACATGGCTTAAAGTCCTATTTCCAGCATAGTACCCGTGATCTTGGGAAAATTGCTTAACTTCCCGAATATTAATTTTTGCATCTGTAAATGCTACTAGCAGCAAATATAGAGGCTATTGTGAGGACTAAGTTAAAAAGTGTCCAAAATATTCTGTAAAATACTCTCGTAATTTAACATATTTTCATTTCCTTCTCTGATTTCCTATGTTTACTAACAGATCAATACCATCTCTTCAAATGTTCTAGATACTGCTAAGTAACACGAAGATTGCTTCAGCTTTCTGGCAGTCTTTTGGGCTATTTACTCACAAGATTCTATCAAGAAAAAATTAAATCATTTTTGTACAAGAAATGCTAGCCTTCCTATCAATACCATATATATATTTGGGCCCAGCTGGTTAAGCCATGTCTTAGAAATTTATTGAGTCAGCCAGTGTGTTACCCAGGCTCCCAAATTTGTCTGTTGCCAACTTGATTATCACTTCCCATGAATCAGTGACAAAACACTGAAACAAAGTAGGACAGGAGCAGACTCAAACCAGGCTACTAAGAAACTATGCACTAACTCATTACTTGGCACACTTCATTCATACAACTGCTTCCAATTCATCTCACGTTACCAGGATCTAACGGATATTTCTCTAGTGTCAGATATTTCTCTAGCCATCTGTGAGTTGCCTTACAGGAAGAGGGCTAAAATCCAAAGAGCAAATCAGTAGGTGAAAAAAAAAAAAAAAATGGAATTGGAGATGATGAGACAGAAAAGCAGGAGGATTCTGAGTGATTACTATGAATGAAGAAATGGAAGTATTAATAGTTTTGCTTTGCCTGTGTAAATGGAGTTGTCTGAACTTACGGAAAAGGCAGACACAGAATCAACATATAACATTTGCTCATGTTTTTGTGTTATTTTAGTTTTTTACTTTAATCTGTCAAATAGTTTTTGGTAAACTCTGTTGGATGCTTGTTTTTCTTCTTCCTCTGCAGAAGCTCAAATATTCATATGTGCTATGCAATTTCATTCAGGATCAGTATTAACCCAGTTTTAAAAATTCACCTTTGCCCTCCTTTTGAATGCTGAGACTCATTTGCTGACTTCTGGAGTTGCAGCCTTGTCTCATTATTTCCCAAAAATCATTGATAATATCACATGCAATTTTCCTTATAACACTGGAATATAGTTTGTGTGAGAAAACTTGAACTAAAGAAGTTAGTTGTCTTCTTATGATTCCTTACTCATTTGGAGCTCAGATTTCTTGTAGGTCAATGTATCTCTTTGGTTCAAAAATTATTCTTTCTACTGATTAACCAAATATGAATTTAGATGCTTCACTTCTTTTTAATTTCATAAAAATTAGCACCTTAGTGGTGTGTGCCTACCCTATTTCAAATTTATCATCTGTATATTTTTAAGATAAATCATAACAAAATTATTACTCTTCTAGAAACAGTAATTCTTCTTAGAAACTCAGTACAAGTAAGTTTTATAAAACTTGTGCAATTTTTTTTTTTAATTTAAAAGTTTTTAAAACTTTGTGTGGCTATTGATTGTACTTAGAGTAACCCATATTTGCATGATTAGGGAAGTACAAAAGCTTAAAAATTAACCACTTCACTGGTAACGTAGAAAAGCAAGTTGATAATGGACTGAGTCACTTCTTCTTGTAGGCAACTGCTAACATGAGGAATAGGTTTTTAAAAATTTAATTTCTGGGCCGGGGGCGGTGGCCCAAGCCTGTAATCCCAGCACTTTGGGAGGCCGAGACGGGCGGATCACGAGGTCAGGAGATCAGGACCATCCTGGCTAACACGGTGAAACCCCGTCGCTACTAAAAAATACAAAAAACTAGCCGGGCAAGGTGGTGGGCGCCTGTAGTCCCAGCTACTCGGGAGGCTGAGGCAGGAGAATGGCATGAACCCGGGAGGCGGAGCTTGCAGTGAGCTGAGATCCGGCCACTGCACTCCAGCCTGGGTGACAGAGTGAGACTCCGTCTCAAAAAATAATAATAATAATAAAAATAAAAATTTAATTTCTTAGTTAAAAAAATGGGTTACTTAAAAGAGTGTTACTTGTCATGTATGTTTTTTAAAATTCCTAGTTCTCTTTTATGTTTTGTCTCATAACTTATCCTTAAGCTGACCAAAATAATTCAAATGTGTTGAAAAGAATGTTATTTTATAGATCATAACACCATGACTCTATGGTCTGGTGGGATATGTGAATACAATGATGAGTATATTTCTTTCCTTTTAACTAACCAAATAAGGTTTTTGGGAATTCATGCTATATTAAAAAGTATAAACATAAATAATGTTATAGTGTAAATAAAATAATGTTATAGTGTAAATAAAAATAAACACTGGCTTCTAAATAATATTTAATATATAGAAAAATTAATATTGAGATGATAAATGCTTTTTAGTATTTTTTGGTGAAACAGATTCAGGAATGTTATGTCCTGCCAAGATCACACAGCTATTGAGAGAAAGCAGAATTAAATAAAATCCATATCCTTTTCAATATAATTAAGTGCTTCAAATGGAAGATATACCAGTTTCTCTCTTCCCACTGTCTCCTAAAGTATGAAACCTGTCAATACCACCCAAACTCATATTATTTTAAGAAAGTGTTTCCAATTATTTTGATATTGGAATCCTTTAGACAATCTAGTTACAAAAACTGTGTACCCTTTCTTCAGAAAAATTTATGACTGCCCATTCACAAGCTGCATTTAAGTAGTAACCAGCTGGGTGGTTGTCTAAAATGCTAATGTAAGAGTGGCACTAAAATGACAGTAGAAATATGTTGAGATAGAAGAGATTGTCTTACAGGAATTTTTCTTAGAGATAATCTTATATATAACTGGAAGTTTTATTTTCAAAAGCCTCTTGGGATGGAAGAGGTGAACTAAAAAATTAGGGCTTCCTCTCACTCACATGTCACTTTGGTGTACATTCCTACTTTCAGGTGGATTCAGTTATTGGACTGCTTCAGACTCCAAATACAAACTGTTTTTACAAAACCACTTGTCGATTTGGCTGGGTTGGCTGGGTGCCATTGTTGCCATGTGATGGAGACCTTGCTCAAAGGCAGACACTCATGGAGCGCTATAGGGCTATATAACTGCTTTCCCAAGAGGTTGCATCCAGTTAACCGCAAGGTTTAATTTTTACTGAAAGAAGTATGCTAGTGTTGTAGGGCTGTAATCCAGAATAAAAGATAAAGGATGACTGTTGCTCCCAGTGTCCCCATTTCTTTACTTTTCCTAAAGCAAAGTGATCTGCTCCAGTTCTAAAAACAATGCTGGACAGATAAATTGAGAATATATTGAGGAACACCAAGTCACCAGCCTACTCTGCTTTTGAAACTGTATGGGATGCTTAGGTGTCTTGGTCTGGTCCCCCATATTCATCACATATCTTCCACACATTTTCAGGGAATTTATAACCACTTGATGCTTATAGATGTTATTGCTTATGTCTTCATTAATTATTTATTCAATGAGGACATACTTGATTTGTTTTATGCGACCACCAGAGCAGGCACCAGAGAAAAGACAAGTAGGCAAGGTAAAAAAGAAACTTTATTAGCTAGCCAATGTGAAGGAAGAAAGGGCGAAGTTCACCGGTCTCCGGCAGCGGAGGCCGAGGAAGTCGCTCCGGCGTTCTCGGGCGAGGTTCCTAGGTCCGCATATGAGGAGCGGCGGAGGAAGTTCGTGCTAGGCGCCTGCCGGGAGCGGCTTTTCTGTCTAAGGCTTGGGAGTGGGAGGGCAATAGGTGGGACACGGGCGTGTCGGGGGCGTTCCGTAGGTGCGGCCAGGTAAGTTTCGGCTTGCGCCATGTTGCACCTGCGCAGTTGGTCTGTATTGTTCCCCGGCACGGGCTGCATTTTCCCGTGCGCAGGTAAGTTGGTGATGAAGAACCCGGAAATGCGCCATCTTAGTCGTCTTTGTCCTCTTCCCCCGTCCAGACAATACTGTGCCAGAAATTAAACCTGTTTACATATGTACCCTCAATAACAAGTACAGTGGAATGATTAAAATATTTGATAATATTACATTTGGGTTAAAATCTAGAATACTATAAAATTCACACAAAGCCATGATACATATTTTGAAAAAAACACAAAGAATTAGAAACTTCAGTTTGGTTAGCTCTCATTTGAGCTAGTATCAGTTGCTTCTATGGTATCAACAATCATTGTGCTTGACAAGGACATCAGCTTGAATTTTGCATGTCTCTGTACATTAACAATATCATCTCAATGACACATAATCATAAAATTAAATGCCTACAGTTTTCTATTGAATTACACACCTGTTGTTATACACCATGTTGCTTTGGTAAACATGGAAATCTATTGATTTTATATGTTCCATTTTTCTACTGAGTAGATGATCCTTTTATAAATCAAAATGTATTTTAATAGAAAAAACACTACAAATATCTTTGGGCCTATAGAATTCTCTTGGTATCGGGGAAATTGAGTGATTCATTCTGAACTTGTACATATTTCATTGCTGAATACTTATCAATGATAAAAAGCTGAAAGATTACAAAAGATTGTATCATCCAGATAGAGAATGTGTTTTTGTCACCAAGAGCCTTAAAAGTCACTTCTGAAGAGTGTTAATCATATGGAATTCTTTATATACAAACCAGTGAAAGTAGAAAATCCATAACCTATTTATATGATTAAAATATTAAATATAAACATGTATGTGTATTAAATATATGTATGATATGTTGATAAGGCAAATCCTACTATTTTATGAAAAATAAAAGAGGTCATGAGGTTATTTAATGTTGGAGTGTTTGAAAAAATATTTATAATAACACTTTTGCTTAGATCTCTTTGTATACAAAGTTTGTCCTTATATATATGCTTATTTCTTCTCAGAATATTATTATTTTATCTGATTTATATATAGTTATAATCTATGCTGCTTTTAGGTTTATCAAAGAGAATTCTAATATATGTGACTTTCATCACTTATCCAAGGGTAAATGAAAATCACAAATCAGATACAATCTATAATACTTTTGTCAGTTTAAAAATGTAAAATAATAGCACATGTAGTGGTACTATTATTTGTGTTACACTTGAGTTGCACTGCAGCATTCTTTTCTTTAAAAATTCAGTAATGTATTTTAAAATGTACATGTGCTGCCACAATATTTTCCCATGGTTAATTATTCATGTATACGATAGCCTAGTTTCTCGCCTTTTTTGTTCACTGTATATTAGTACTCCAAGTAAGGATTTTTTCTGCCTTAAGCAGCATTCCAGTTTGGTCCATATAATACTAGGATTATTGGTATCAACACCTGTCCTTCCCTTAAATTTAGGGAATTTAAGCCAATAAGCTACTCCTGTAGAAATTTGAAATTAGGAGCAAAGAAACTTTGGCGATATATGTGTGGGTCCTGGAAATGTTAAATCATGTAGAGATGGAGCTGGAACAGCCCTTTTCAGGCATGCGTATAAATGTTAAGTTAATAGAGAAAACAGTCATCAAACGGAATCAAAAGGATAGTTTGAATTCATAGAGAGAAAGGGTCAACAGACTGTTGTGGACTAGAGAAACAATGGTACTGAAATCAGTTTGTTTCACTTTACAGAAACCAATTGCTAAATTTTCAGGAATTTTTGCATCTGGGGTGGCTTCAAGTGGTCAAGTGACTTGAAATCAGTCATAGTGATGTACTTACACCATGGAACTTAGAGGATGCTCCAAATCAGGGCTTCCTGTCCCTGAGAGTTGTTAAACATTGAGCAGCATACACTGCCAGAGAGGCAGAGAGAGAGAGAGAGAGAGAGAGAGAGAGAGAGAGAGATCTCCTGAGTAGTTTCTCTGATCCTTGACAGATTCCCAGTTCCCAGCACTAAATCCGTGAGAACCAGCAATGCTTTATTTCTATGGAATTCATTTGTATCCTGTTAATAAACCAATATTTATGTTCTGCTCATTTAGTTCCCACAAAAAAATTAACCAGTTGCTGCAATTCTAATCAATGTAATTGGACGCAAGAAAACAGGATTGTAACTTATCATACACATGTGAAGTGCTTTATATGTATATGCCGAAGTCTGTTTCTTTATTGACCCCGTATAGTTTAGAATCAATCCCAAATAACATTTAATGTCAACTATGTTGACACCATAGCGAGACATCTTTTTCCATATGCATTTTAGTGTTAATCTGATCATCACCAAGAGGAAAATTAGGGAGGAAAAAAGACAATAAATTCAGTATCTTAAAAGATAAATTTAAGTATTTTATTAAGGATTTTGCATTTTTAAATATAGAGTTGTGATCAATTTTGGCCATCACAGGCATGCGGAAAAGTTTGCCCGGAATGATTAGAGAGGCATTCTGTTTAAAAATAAATAAATAAATAAATAAATAAATAAATAAATAAATAAATAAATTTAAAAAGTAAGATGTTAACCTGGATTACCTTTCTCAATTTTTTCCTAGTCTTGCTTTCACCACTTACTCTAATATCTTTAAGATTAGAGTGAGGTTAATAAATACCTTGTCACAAATTACCTTAAGCAGACTTACTGGTGGATGTTATTTTGAAGACAGGCAGCCACTCTTCCTTGTGTCTATCCCATCCCAACCTCAGCGGAGCTTCTAGATATAGAAAAATGCAAAATTCAGTGATTCTGAGACAGTCCCACTCATCTTGGCAAGATAAATGCAGCAATGTGTGCTTAACCCTAAGAGTTACTAAAGCCTAGTAACAGCCACAGGGGATGCTTCTGCCTGTCATTATTGACCTCAGACATTTTAAGGTTAGGTATCAAATGCCAGCAAGGGGCATGAGCAGTTCCAGATCTTTTTTTTGACTTGCTAGAAGCATAATTACTAAAATACAGTGACTGGCCCACTTTTTTTAAGGCCTCACAAATTTTAATTGGGAGCAGCTTGACCCCCCAAGTACCAAAGGAAGGATTTTACCTCATAGCAAAAAATCAAGCAATATTACTTAGAGAAATGCAGGATATCATAAAGGACTCTTACAAACATACATGCCTTTGGGCTATCAGATTTAAAGACAGAAGAAACTAATGCCCTGCTTGTTTTGTGTTTGTTTAGGAAATGCCACTAGAAGGCACATTGTTTTCCTCTTTGAACTAAATGTCTTAAGCTGTTTCAGGACAGGCATTAACCTTTAGCTAAGAAAGAATTTATTTAGGATATATATTGAAACACGCTTCTATTGATTGTTTCTGGCATATTGCATTAAGTACAGAATATTTTTATAGAAGAAGCTCACTCAGTTCAACAAGGCTGTTTTTTTCCTCCAGTTATGCTAATATGAAATTGAAATATTCTACTACCATATAAATAAATAGAAATATTTCTATAAAATTTAAGATCACATCTGTCATCACTATATGTATTTTGGATTTCTTTTTCCCTGGAATGCAAGAATAAGTGCAGATATTCATTGAGAGGAAACATGGAGCTGTTTTGATTTGTCTCTGGCTTGTAACAATTAGAGCAAATTATTTTTTGGTATCTTAATTTTTCTAAATTTAGAATAGTTACCAGATTATTCTCTCCTGCTTCCAAGAGAAATAGAAAAATGACTAAAAATTCTTAGAATTATGTGGATAAATTTATAAATGATTGAAATAAAATAAATATTTTCAGACAATAATACTCAAACAGGTGTTTGATTATTAATTAAATTACAGGTTGCTGACTAAATAGCCCGGAAGATAGTCTCAAAAACACACACACCCTTCTTTCACTGAATTTCAAACCTAGTTTTAAATGCTTTCAGATTGTTTTAGAGTATTCCTTTTATTGTAAAAGGACAAAAGTAAAGACCATTGATGTAGTTTGTCTTTGTAGAAGACTGAGAAATGGCTTCAATCAGAGACACACATCCCACTGTGCTTTGGTTTAGTGAATAGATTACAAAATGAGACTTATTCAAGATCAAATGGCAAGGAGGCTAGCGTTCAAGTCTGTGATTACAAGACAAAAGCCTATCTTGATGCAGATATGCGATTTCCTACTACTTTAGAAGGCAATTTGTTAGCCTTCACAGCATTGCTGGGCTCTTAAACATTTGGAAAGTTACTGCAGTTTCTTTCCTTGACCTAGGCTTGGGACTTATCGATTTAGACCTACTGGCCATATTAACAAGTTATTACCCCCACCTGATTCTAATGGCCAGGGGATTGTAGTTCTCTAGAATCAGAATCCACAACACGGAACTGGCAGCTTGGAGCACAGCCCAGGATAGCTAACTGCAGGTGTGAGGCTTCAGCCCGCATTCTCCCAGTGCAGAAGAAAACAGTAATTTTCCCACTTTTCTGAACAGCAGTTTCAATCCAACAAGCAAAATGAAAAAGTAAAATTTATCCAAGACTTCTTGGCATTTAGCACAAATGACAATATAACTCCACAAAACTACCTCCAAATAATCACATGAAGAAGCATAGTAAGAAACAATTTATAAATGTGTCACTACTAAATAGTTTTCTCCTAGGATTTTAGATATGCCACACCAAAAGATGACAAATTAATTCCCATTACACTCAAATAACTGCTACTAGGTTCTTATGAATGTTACATTTGTTCTCCTTTGTACTCTGCACTAAGGAATGATGGAAAATCAGAGACTTTACCTGTGTTAAAAAAAAAAGGGATTTGAAGTAGTAATACAGGAGAACATAATTAAATTCATTTGAACTAAAACTAGCTTATTAATTCAGTTCTGCAGATGTTTAAATGATCAATATTAGTTTATTAAAAACCACTACAGTAAGAACATAAAGAGGATGGACCAATGGAAGGAGGCAAAGGGAGAAGGCAAAAAAAAAAAAAAAGAAAAAGAAAAAGGAAAACACTTAAACCTAATTGGGAAACGAAAGAAAAAATTAAAACTTAAGCATACAATAATAAACAAGGAAAAAGACTGCAGGGTAGGGAGAAATAACTTTTTCTCACCCATCCTAGATTCATGACTGAGGTCCCTAGAACAAAAAACAGATTAACAAGAGAAAAACATACAAATTCATTTAATAGGTTTTACATGACACAGAAGCCTTCTTAAGGAAATAAAGACCCAAGCAATAGTTAAACTTGTGTATTTTTATGTTAAGTTTGCTAAGAGTGGACAGCAGTCAGGGAGAAATGTAATTATACAAAGGGATATGATCTAATGGTAATAAACTGGGAGGGAACTTTGCAAGACCTTTACTCTGTACTTCTGTGTCTTCACTGATAAGGATGTTCCTTTCCTCCAGGTAGAGGGTGGGCACCTCTCAAATGAAGCTCTTATGATCTTCTTCAAGGGATGTTCAGGAAATTCTTCCAAGGTTTTATGACCTGCTTCATGGGAAAAGGGCTGGGGCAAGAGAATGAACTTCCTGGCTGGGCACGGTGGCTAACGCCTCTAATCTCAGCACTTTGGGAGGCCAAGGCGGTCAGATCATCTGAGGTCAGGAGTTCCGATACCATCCTGGTCAACATGGCGAAACCCCGTCTCTACTAAAAATACAAAAATTAGCTGAGCGCGGTGGTGCATGCCTGTAGTTCCAGCTACTTAGGAGGCTAAGACAGGAGAATCATTTGAACCTGGGAGGCGGAGGTGAGCCAAAATCGCCCCTCTGCACTCCAACCTGGGTGACAGAGCAAGACTCTGAAAAAAAAAAAAAAAAAAATGAACTTCCTGCTTCTCCTGTTTTCTCAAATTCTTTAGCTTCCTGGGTGCCATATTTGGAAATAGTGTGTCCTGAATCCCATCAGGACAATTCTGTGGTGATCTGGATGAAAGAGCTGTGAAATTCAATATTTAATTTTTTTCTTATTTTAGTAGCTTTAGGAGTACAAACGACTTTTAGTTACACAGATGTATAGACATGAAGTCTGGGATTTTAGTGCACCTATCACCTGAGTAGTGTACACTGTGCCCAGCAGGTAGTTTTTCATCTCTCGTCCCCCTCTCAACCTCGCCCCTTCTGAGTCTCCAGTGTCCGTTATACCACTCTATATGTCTTTGCATACCCGTAGCTCAGCTCCTACTTACAAGTGAGAACATGCAGTATTTGGTTTCTGATTCCTGAGTTACTTCACCTAAAATAATGCTCTCCAGTACCATGCAAGTTGCTGCAAAAGGCGTGATTTTATTCTTTTTGTGGCTGAGTAGAATTCTATGGTATATATGTACCATATTTATCAATTGATGGGCAATTAGACTGAATCCATATATTTACACTTGTAAATTATGCTGTTATAAACATATGCATGCTAGTGTCTTTTTGACATTGTGACTTCTTTTCCTTTCGGTAGGGACCAGTAGTGGGATTGCTGGGTCGAATGTTGGATCTACTTTTAGCTTTTAGTTTTCTCTTAGGCCTATCTGTTCGATTATAATACTGGATATTTAGCTTTTTGGGCATAGAAACATTCTAAACTCTAGACACTGAAAAATGTACATTTTGGGTTTTTTTTTTTTTTTTTTTTTTTTTTTTGGAGACAGTATCTCACTCTGTTGCCCTGTCACCTATACTGGAGTTCAGTAGCACGATCTCAGCTCACTGCAACCTCCACCTCCCGGGTTCAAGTGATTCTCATGTGTCAACCTCTTGAGTAGCTGGAACCGCAGGCACAGAGCCACCATGCCTGGCTAATTTTGGTATTTTTAGTAGAGAGAGGGTTTTGCTATGTATGTTAGCCAGGCTAGTCTTGAACTTCTGGCCTCAACTGATCTGCCCAACTGCCCAAAGTGGTAGGATTACAGGCCACCACCGGTGCCTGACCCTATTTTTAGGTATTTTTACACTTTTCTTTCTTCTACTACCTGAATTTTTATGTCTTTTGTGTTTTTTTGGGTTTTTTTTTTTTTGTGAGACAAGGTCTCCCTTTGTCACCCAGGCTGAAGTGCAGTGGTGTGACCTCAGCTCTCTGCATCCTTTGCCTCCTAGACTCTAATGATTCTCCCACCTCAGACTCCCAAATGGCTGGGACTACAGGTGTGCACCACCACACCCAGCTGATTAATGTATTTTTTGTAGAGATGGGATTTCATCATGTTGCCCAAGCTGGTTTAGAAGTGCCCATCTTGGCCTCTGAAAGTGCTGGGATTATAGGCGTGATCCACCGTACCCAACCCAGTCCTCATTAGAATCACCTGTCTATAATAACAGAGACGTCACTTCCTTTGTGTAAAAAGTACAGTAGTGGGGCCAGGCGCAGTGGCTCATGCTTGTAATCCCAGCACTTTGGGAGGCCGAGGCGGGCGGATCACAAGCTCAGGAGATCGAGACCATCCTGGCTAACGTGGTGAAACCCCGTCTCTACCAAGAACACATGAAAAAATTAGCCAGGCGTGGTGGTGGGCACCTGTAGTCCCAGCTACCTGGGAGGCTGAGGCAGGAGAATGGCGTGAACCCAGGAGGCGGAGCTTGCAGTGAGGAAAAAAAAAAAAAGTAACAGTGGTAAATTCTGTGTTAATTATGTGCATTACTGTTAAAAACAATTTTTTCTAACACTTGTTAAAACAGTAAGGCAGACTTTATTCAGGATTATAGTAATAGGTGTAGGAATACTGCAGTGGAGTTTTGCAGTAGGGGAGAGAGACTGGGCTCAACTCTATAGACAAGAAATAAGGGAATTCTTAGCCAAGGGAGAGCAGGGTTGGGGAGTTGGTGGATGTAAAATTGCTAATCAAGTAGAGTAATTCTTGCTGAACTGACCTATCAGGATTTCCACAGAAGGCAGGTCAGGGTGATCAGATATTGCCTGAGAGACAGTGAGAGATGAGGGATTTGGGCAGATATTGAAGACTATCAGATATTGAGGGTGGGCCATTCTGGCTAAACTGATACAGCATTCTTGCTACAATTGGGTTCTTGAGAAAATGCCCTGGTGGAGCTCAAGGAGCTTAACTAGAGTTCGGTCAAGGAATAGTCTTTGTACAAACTAAAATGGAACTTCAAGGTCTCTCATATGATCAAAATAAATATTATTAAGTATCTGTCAAAGTGCATTTTGTTGGTAAAATTATTTCTTTTTTTCTCGGGTGGTGGTAGTGACAGTACATGGAACTATCACTCATTTCTGATATCGACCTTTGATATTTTCTCTCTTGGGTTATGCACATGTCTGCAGTATTCTGGGTACCCTTTCTATATCCTCTTACCATCTCAGGGTTGTTTTTTTGTCTTTTTCTTCATTTGTTCTCTAGTTACCATCTGCCAAACTGGATTTCACAATTCTTCTACATATGGTAGTTAAATTCAATTTGCTTTTATTGTAAATTGGTTTGGTCATAATTCAGGTTTAATCCAGTTTTTATAGGATCCTGTTAATGATTTTGTTTTTTTAATATCTATATTCTATTTAATTATACAAATATTTCTAATTGACACATTTTATGACTGTCCTGAATGCTATTTTTGTCATTTTTCTGCACCTGTTAAAATATATCCATTTCCTTAAACAGACTTTACAGCCTGAATTACAAAATTTCCACTTATACACATCCTAATTTGTTTGCTAGCCTATTGATACATCTTTCCAGTTAGACAGGTTCTTTAGCTATTCTCATGCCAATATGCACATTAATTCATTAGACATTAGGGGAATATTAAGGAATGTAGACTTGAATAATTGGATTATATAAAACTTCTAACAAGACTATGCTTATTCTAAGCTATGTGTACTTACCTAGATCTGTTAAAAGTGAAATACTTTTCACTTATTCTACCGTGATTCACCCTGATTATAAACAAACTATATTTCCATCCTAGTGAGAAGAGCTAAATTTGTATTTTGGATGATATGTTGCTGAAGAAATTATTATAGTTATAATTATTGTATTGTAACCATTCCTGTGCCATTTAATTGACACAAAGTGATCTTTAATCATTCAGCAGTTAATTCTTTCATTATTCCATCAGGAAAAATCAATAGTGCAGTTGATTTATAGCTGTAGAAACTCTGATACTACAGTGGCAGATTAAAATTGCCATAGCAGAGAAGAAAAAGAACTCATATTTAGAACTCGTATTTAGAAAAGGGAAATTAATTCTGCAAATGCATGCTTTGCTTAATTTTTAGATATATAATGTAAAATATACAGAAGTCTACATTATATGAATGTATACAGTGGTATGTATGGAGATTTTTGAAATATAAATGGTAGTAATGTATGCATGGGTTCATATAGAAATAAATGGATGGATAGATGATAGAAGATAGAGAGACAGACAGATACCTAATACACCCTTGTCAATATCCCCCAAAGTACTGTATAAAAAATAGGAACAGATCAAGGCATACTTAGAATATTCCTTAGTCATAATAATAGTTAAATTGAACCAAAGCAGTAACAAATGTAAAACAATTGTAATAGGAGTTTTTTTGTGCCAGATTTGTTAGTAAAATAATAAGTAAGTATGAGGTATTGGAAAAATCTGTGAATTTTTATTATATTTATTTCTTGCATAATATTTATCACAGTTACTTCATTCTTCCAAGAAAGGATAATTATGTTCACAAGACCTTATTTACAAGTGGATGACTAAAAATGACCCGAACAGATGCCTTGTGTATTATCTAGGCAGTCTGCCAAGAAATTGGCCACAGCAGAAAGGATCAGAAAGTTCCCACTCAGTCCAGACATGTAGAGTAATACACATTTTCATCTTGCTGTACTGTTATTGCTAAAAATAATAAGCTGGAAACTTCTGATCTTGATCAAGCTGTTTGGCTGTCTGTTTATACATTATTATACAGGTTCTATGTTAGGAAGTCAGCCACAGCAGGCAAACAGCCTTTTATGGTTTCAATCATAACCTAAATGACCCGCCATGTTAAAAACAAAACCAAACCAAATCTATTATGTCTTCCACTAAGGATGAAAAAAAAAACAGATTAGGTAAAATTAAAGTGTAAAAACATGTAAGTTGTATATATGACACTAGAATAATGTAATATTACCCATGTGTGAAAAACCTGTGAATGTCATTGTACTATTCAAAGAAGCCAGCCCTCAGATTAGTTTGGTAATAAAGACAACAAATATATACACATATATTTTAAAATTGCAGCATTCAGATCCTTTGCTTTACAGAGCACTTATCTAGTTTAAAATCAATGCATATGTTTATTAATTCATAAAGCAGGTATTTAATGAGCACTTGCCATGTGTCAGGGACTGTTTCAAGGTCTTGTATACACATACTGTACTTTCCAGGAGAGGCACTGAGGGTTGATTAAAGTGTTGAATATCAAATGTTATTTTTAAAGTTCTTTTCATATTTGGACTATTTGATTTGGGTGGAATCCTAAATTATGGGAGGTGAAAAACTGTAAAATCAGTCATTCAGCTTAGTCTTTTTAAATGTCTTACTCTACTCCTGTATTAAGAAGTCCTGTGTTAGTAAAGTAGATCGCTCCTTACATGATGATATTTAAGGAGTTATTGATATGTTTTCTTGCTCTTGGCTATTTTCCACATGCTTGTGTTCCTGCCTGAAAGGGCATTATGAAAAAATATCCTCTAACATCACAGCACACCTTTCAGGGCTTAACACATTAAGCTATTACCAGTTTACAATCCTAAAATATTAATTTATCTAATTACTTTACTCAATTGAGAATACAAAGCTGAACAAAGGGACAACTATAGAATATTCTACATCCCCTAAAGACTGTGGCTTTGAGTAGAAGAATATTGTCCGATAGTGAAGTACATATGTAGGCAACCAAAGTAAATCTACAAAAACTAATCAAAGTATGCATTCACCTAGGGCTAAGCTTGCTACTAAATTCAATCCATATAAATTAATAAAATTGAGAAAACAGTGTTTGCCTTTGAAGATATGAACTCTAGCCACTCAAGGTAACATTTTACTCTCTTGTTACAGCATAACAGTGCTAAAAAATGTCATATGCATATATACAATTTTAAAATAGAATATTAAATGAGTCCCTAAATAATAGAATGGAAAGTAAAGGATAACTAGTGTTCTTAAGAGCTTCCAGTGGTTGGTAAAGGTTCAGAATTTTCTGACGAGATAGTAGACGTAGATCATAGGTGCATGACATCCTATGAGAGTGAGCAGCCAGAGTCATATGACTGAAATAGAGAGGCAGACAAAGTAGGAAAGTGATTTATGTTTGGCCTGAAATACTGGGTTAAGCCATCTATATTTGGTGCAGTCAATGTTTGACAAACAAAAGTTGCTCAAAGCTTAGGCAACAAGGTTTTTAAGATATGTAAATCAATTAGAAACCATTGAAAGAGTAGGTTGATGTAAAAGACTTATAACCAGATTTTTCAAAAGTATTTTGTTCACATATGCTTTGTCTTGTTTTCCTACAAAAAAATTAATTCATCAGAATTTTCAACAAATATTTATTAGAATAGTGTGCAATTGACACAAACATTTAGAATGACTCTAGAGGCTGTAAAAGCTTACTTTCAATTGTTAAGAGGTAGTGTTTCAATTGTCGTAAAATATCCCTATGCCTAATGCTAATGTGCAAACATAGTTACAATGTGTTTTGTAAAATATATCTGAATATATAGACCAGGAAATCAGAAATATCCTTCTCGATGTTTTCTATTTTGGAATGGCATAATGGTGCTCCCTTTTGTAACTAGTATGAAAATATCTGTTTAATAATTGATATGTTAACAGTACAAAAGTGATGAGAATATCATATGAATCTCTATATCACCTAGGAGATCAAAGAAGTCAAAAGTGTCTTCTCCAGTAATGAGTTTAATTTGTTCTCAATAGGGGATTCTAAATTTTATCCTTTTAAGTTTATCAACATAATTCAAGCTATTGATTGCATAGTAGATTAATGATATGAGTATGATATGTAAAATTCTATTAGCAGCTCAGAGGGTGATTTTAGAAAAGTAAACATATTGGAACTAAAGGAAATTGTTTTTGCCACTGTTTGTTTTCATGAAATTAAAAAAGAAAAAAAGAGCCTACATAAATGTAACATGCTGCAAAATATGACTGCAGAGTCAGAGGTCAGTTAAAAACAAATGAAGAGATTTGATGTGAGATTTATATTTCATATGCATTTTATTTAGTATCCAAATGAGATTCTCCCACTTAATAAAATATCAACATATGAAAATAGCAACTCTTTCGATATACTATTTCTGAAGCTATATATTTAGTTTCTTTCATTTTTTTAGCATAATTGTTTTAGAAACTTTAATAAGACAAATTAGTAGTTTCTACTTCTAGATAAATGTGAGAATCATATAGGGAGTCTTTAATGATATAGAGACCCACACTCAAGAGATTCAGAAGTAATTGATTTTATAAGTGTTGTGGCTACAGTATATTTGCACATCTGCCCAGGTGATCCTTGAGTGCAATCAGGGTTGAAAACAATTGAGAGAAATCAAGGGTCATCTATTCTGAAATATGAGAAAGTACTTTCAAGATCTTCATGTTGGATTTGATTTTGAAGAACTAACCAAGTAAAATCATGATTATTAAAATAATTCCCCTAAATAATACTATTATGCTTATGCTTTATTATTAAAGATGGAAGAAGCAGTAACTCTGTTAGATAAAAAACTATTGCATGGTAAGAAAAATGCGTCCTGTTATGATTTTTTTCTAATTTTCAAATTTACAGATTAAAAAAAATCAACAAGTAGAATACTACCAAAATGAATGACGATAGAAATTTCAAATAATAGCATGGAACAAATTATTATGGTCCAAGCATCTAAATTTAGAGATGTTTATCTTAAAGTTTTCAACATAACTGAGCACATGAATCCAAATTTTAAAATATTTGTATTTATTATTTTATAAATTGCCAATTTAAAATGTTTAACCAGACATATAAGAAAAAAATCAAAGTTGAATGACATTGTGTTTGTTGACTTTTCCAAGTGTTTAGCATTGTATCATCGCATATGAGATAAAAATGAATATGTCAGTCTTTCTTGCTTTTAACTATGTCATCAAAATAGAAATGACTAATTCATTTTAATCTCATATGGACTAAGTTTAATTGGGCCAAAACATACATTTTTGAACTCTGTACAAAAATATAGGAAAAATAAATGTTGACTTTTGTTTTTGTGTTTAATTAGAAATGAGGAATAAAATTGGCAGGTTTTTTTGCTTTTTCCTTTTTTTTAAATTGCTTTTCCCTAAAGTCAGCAGAGTGCAGAGAGGTGATGGGCCAGAAAGACTTTCCCTCTATCCTCCTAGGTTTGAAATCTGGGTCTGTGAAAGAAACTGACAATAAGGGTGATCAACAAGAAAAATATAAAAATTTCTTAACTATTACTATGTGCAGACGGGCATCACAGGAAACAGTGAATACCCAAAATGTGGTAAGATTTGAGATCATATTCATCCTAATAGAAAAAGGGGAAAGGAATGTAGGTCATCTAGGGGAGAGTAAGTGATTTTAAGAAAGATGATGGGCCCTTAGAAGAACAGATGGGAGATATGATAGCTTGTGACAAAGTTTGTCTACGTGTGGTGTCAACTTCCAGTTTTCTCTCCTCTGATAAGAGTCAATCTTCCCTTCTTGATGAAATTCCCCAGGAGGGGATTTATGACAATTGAGTTTCTTTCAAAGTATCTGTCTTTAGGCAGACGGGGGGAATTCAGAAAAAGCCTCTCCCTGCATTTGCTATTTTTCAAGTACCTTCAGCTCAAAATAATCAGTATTCCAAAGTGGCATATTGAGACGGCATATTTTGTTTCCTTAAGAGATGATACCGAGATGGCACATCAAAACTTGAAAATACATGTATTCCAGTTACGCCCAACAACTAGTGGGATGTGACGCGGTGGCACAACGCTGACTTTTAGAACTTGGCTTTTGAGTTACAAGCTACGTGAACTTGAGAAAAATCACTTAATTTCTGCAAGCTCATAAATTTCAGCTCCAGTTGAGCCTTCTAATTCTAGAGCCTTAAACCTTACTGACTGTATTTAAATATAGCTCCTCTTGTTTTTCTTTGAACCATCTCCATCTGAAAAATGGAAAAACTATTTTCACTTCAAAAAATTTTGTTGACACACAATGAAAAAATTGTACTGAAAGTAGAAATGACTACCAAGAATACGTTGCAAGAAGTCTACCCAAACCTCAATTTTTATTCAGACATTCTTAAAAAATTTAATACACATTGTAAGAGTCTATTAGAGCTATGACTCTCAAACTTTAAAGTGTATTCAAGTCACCCAGGAATCTTGTTAAAAGTGCAGAGTCTGATTCAGAATACTTTCTCTGTAACCTGTAATTCTACAGTGCAAACAAGTTTCCAGCTGATGCTGATACTGCTGGTTCCTGCTACTGCTGGTTCTTGCATCTTATTTAAGTGGCAAGATAAAAAATAAATAAATAAATAGAAAGAAAAAAGGAAGGAAGGAAGGGAGGGAGGGAGGGAGGGAGGAAGGAAGGAAGGAAGGAAAGAAAGAAAGAAGAAAATAAAGAAAAAAAAAAGCCCACAGATTTGTCTTTGTAAGTAAGCAAAGTAAGTAGATGCTCTTAAGGATAAAACTCAACTAGACACTGGATTAAATGCAAAACACACACACACACACACACACACACACACACACACACACACACCAGCAAGTTGAAACCACAGCAGCAAGCAAGCTATGACTGGTAAGAATAAAATGGTGTTGTCCTGAGATTGAAGCCAGTGTCTATGCTGCATTATATAGACAGAGCCTTGGACTTCTACTAAGGTAGTGGATCTAAACCTGAAAATTCTACGGTGAAACAGGAACCCTCAAAGGAGGTTAAAGTGATCTCAATTTGAAAGTACTCCACAGAGAATCATTTGTGCATTCTCTTTCTAAGAAAGCATCCCCAATTATGCCTTTAGGACTCCCACAAATGACATGCAATGAAAGATTAGCTCCTAAACTACAAGTAACAAGAATTAATGGAACTAATCTATTATGAGTCAGCAAAAGCAAAAATCAGCAAATCTAGAGGTGCTAATACCTTAGATATTGTATAAAATATCCGAAGAACTAAATGAGAGATGTAATTTTAAAAAGCATGGTAGAGACTATCACAATAAGACAGTAAAATCCTTTTAAAAATAGAAAGATAAAACTTAAATGCTATGTTAAATAGTGTCTTAGAAAAGGCTGAATAAAGAAGTGAAATGGGGCTAGGCATGGCGGCTCACACCTGTAATCCCAGCACTTTGGGAGACCAAGGTAGGAGGATTGCTTAAGCCTAGAAGTTGGAGAGCAGCCTAGGAAACACAGTGAGACCATGTCTCTACAAAAACAATTAAAAATAAAAAAATATTACTCAAGTGTGGTGGCATGTACCTGTACTCCCAGCAACTCAAGAGGTTGAGGTGGGAGGAATGTTTGAGCCTAGGAAATGGAGGCTACAGTGAAGCCATGATTACTATTGACGGAAAACTTCACAAAGTTTGAATGCAAGTCATACATGCATAGAATAGTGTCTTTAAAGTGCTAAGAGAAAATAACCGTCAATCTAGTATTTATTATCCAGCAAAACGATCTTTAAAGTGTGATGGTTAAAGATAATTTCATATAAAAATATAAATTTTAACACCAATATTTCTTCACTAACAAAATTTGTGATAGTGTTCTTCAAGAAGATGGTCTATCATATTGGAAAGAAGGACACCCTGAAAGAAAATAACATAAAAATATACAAATCTCAATCTCACTCATGATTTTATATACTAACCTACCATCAAAAGAATTTCTGCATCACCTGAAAAGAATCACATCCAGATTAGAAGATCCTTTAATATTAAAAAAAATTTAAAAACATAAAAATATTCATATGTAAAATTAAGTAAATGTTATATCTAATAATATACAAATCACATTTATAAATTCAGTGGGGGGACAGGTAGCAAAGACTTGCCATTTTACAAATTATTTGGATGCCTGCAATTTGAAATGCAATCCTCACTGCCTATAGTGTGTGTTTAAAGAATTCCTGCATCTTATTCTCCTTGTTTGGACCTTAGAGTCTGCCAATTCTTGTACTCCTCCTGCCCCAGATTGCTTACCGCATGTTCCTTAGATTTTGATTTTACTTGCCAGGAGTATATGCTAGAGTCAAACTGCTTGGATTCAAGTCTAGATTTGAGCTTTGAGCTTGAGCAAATTACCTTGCCTTTATCTCAGTTAACAGACCTGTAAAATGGATATCATAATTGAGCCTACAAAACTGAAGCTTTTTTGAGGATTGAGGTAGTACATGCTAATCCTCGTAACAGGGCCTCATAACAACTATGACAAGTACTCAATATTATTTTCTTTAGACCATCAAGTAATATCTTTATGCCTTTAATACAAAGAAATTAAGTTAGCAAAATCTTTATTAAACTGTATTGCTATTTATTGTTTTGAAAAAGAATTACAGCATTTGCCAAATGCGAATAGAATAGATCTAGAAACTGGTTTAACCAACTTGCAGTCCTTTATCTATGTCTTCATTAATAGCTTAAATGTGGCACATGTATACATATGTAACAAACCTGCACGTTGTGCACAGGTACCCTTGAACTTAAAGTATAATAAAAATAAAAATAAATAAAAATAATTTTTAAAAAAAACTAGAAAAAAAATGTGAGAGAAAAGGTTCAAGGTGGCTAAGTAGTTGGAGCTATGACGTGCCTCTTCCACAGAGAGGAACCAAAATATCACATAAATCTACATAATCAAATAGATCTTCCAAGAGATAACACTGAAATTTAGCAGAGAGATGATGGGAGGCACTAGGAATGAAGAGGGAGGAAGCAGAGCTTCCTGCTTGGACACCAGGGCCATTCTCTGGGCCCAGATCCAAGGAGTAGGTAAGTGAAGGAACCCCAGGACTTCATATTCTAGCTGCAGACTTCTTCTATTCTAACTACAGAAGAGTTTTGTGACCACCCTAGACCTCTAGACTGTCTGAGGAAGCTGCTGGTGACCATGCAGAGCCACTGCTTGAACTCACATGGACCCCCAGTAGGCTTCCATGTGCTGAGCAACTGCAGCAAAGCACAGTTCTGGGAGCCCATCCCCCAGGGCTCTGCATTCTGCCCTAAGCTGCTGCTGCTATCTGCCAGGCTGAGGAGTGAGCAGAGGCACAACAGTCTCATGCACCTCAAAGACAGCTTCTACTCCCATAGATGCAGAACAAAGTGCATTAGAACCACATCACCCATGCTTGCCTATCCCTCCCAAGACTGCCTGTCTGGTCATTCCTGCAGTGGGGGACCCACAGCATAGCCACCATTGCTTCATCTGCATGTTTTAGTGGTGGCCTAGGAGTGATTCACCCCTCCCTATCACAGCCAAAGCTTAAGTCCAACAAGCCAGAGAACCAGTCTAGGGGCATGGAGATAAGATTTGAGATCTGATATCAAACCGAGGAGGAGCCTCCACTGTCAGAACACAGAAAACATCATGTTGTAGGTCCCTGTTGTGGCATGGGGGCTGGTTGCCCCTCCATTCACGAGAATGGACTGAGAGGGTGTGGCCTGATAGCCATGCTATCTATCACAGACAGAGAGTCTTGCAGCCTGGAACAGCTCAGGGATCAAAACATAGACTGCTTGGAAACTAGCCTAACTGCTCTGGCTACTGCCAGTGGCTGGATACAACAGGGAGACCCTCTGGATTTGGGGTGTGAGACCTAGGTGTGTCCCAGTGCCACCTGATATGCTGAAAACTCTGGGTCACTCCTCTTCTCTGAGTGGACTCTTGGTGCAAGACAGGTGCCTCTGCCCCTCCTTGGAGGGTAGCCCAAGTGGCCTGGCTGTTGTTCCTAACCCCACTGTAATCAACATTTGCATTCACCAGGTCACAACCTTGCCTGACCTAGCCCACTCAGCTTTGTCACCTTCAGGCATCTTGGTGGAACATTGGACAGGGACCTCAGAGAGCACCATGACCTTGCCCATTACCAGGGACACCCCAGAAATTCTCCTGATTAAAAAAGGGCAAGTACAAATTTCACTGCCACCAACACAGCTGCCTCTCTCCTAAAGTATCACCTACTGGTGGGGAGGCCAACCTGCACAACCCGTTACAACTTCTGACACCATTGTATAGCCCTAAGTCAGCTCTTACTCACGAGTACCACCTATGCGTTTGTAGAGTGAACTGCACAACCCATTGTAATTCCTGCTGACAGAATTGTACAGCACTGGGGAACAAGATAAGCCTCCCAAGACCTTCAGCTCCCCATCTCTTTCACAGAAAATGAGCCTACACGCACTCACAGTACACAAGTACTAAAACCTACAAACAACCAACATTTGAGAAAGCCACTACACTAAGGATATCTATAACCAAGGAATTCTTACAGAGACTTGGCCCACTAAAAGCACAAAGAGGCAAAGCCGAAGGACCCTACCCAGCATATGCAACAGTCCCACCCTCGGGGGAAACAAATCCCTCCCAAACAAAAGAAAATTCAAAAGTAAAAAGTGACAGCTTCTCCAGATGAGAAGAAAACAATATAAGAACTCTGGCACTTAGAAAAATCAGTATTGCAACACCCCCAAAGGATCATATTAGCTCTGTAGCAGTGGATCCTAACAAAAGTGCAATTCTAAAATGACAAAGAATTCTAAATATGAATTGTAAGGAAACTCAATAAGATCCAAGAAAACTAACACAAAGAAAAAAGAAAACTTTCCAAACCAACACAAAGAAATAAGAAAAAATGATTTAGGATATGAAAGATGTGATAGCTGTTAAAAAAAAGAGAGAGAGAGTTTCTGGAAATGAAAAATTCACTGAGGGAACTTCAACTTACTTTCATTGGAAGCTCTAATAATAAACTATAAAAGGTGAAAGAGTTTTTCAGAACTTGAAGGCAAATCTTTTGAATTAACCTAGTCATATAAAAATTTGAAAAAATGTATTTAAAAACACAACCTTCAAGAAATATGAGATTATGTAAAGCAACCAAACCTATGAATAATAAGAAATAAAAAACAAAAGTTTTGGAAAATGTATTTGAGGGAAAATTCAGGATAATTTCCCTGGTCTTGCCAGAGATGTAGAAATCCAGATACAAAAAGCTCAGAGAGCATATGGAAGATACTTTATAAGATGAACATCACCAAGGTGTATGGTTGTCAGACTATCCAAAGTCAACATGAGAGGAAAAATCTTAAAAATAGAGAAGCATCAAATCACCTATAATAGAAATCCCATCAGATTAGCAGCATATGTCTCAGGAGAAACCTTGTAAGCCAGAGATTGAGGCCTATCTTCAGGTTTCTTAAAGACAAGAAATGCCAGCCCAGAGCTTTATATTCTGCCAAAGTGAGCTTCATAAATGGAAGAGAAATAAAGTATTTCCCAAACAAGCAAATGCTAAGGGAATTTGTCACTACTAGACTGGCCCTACAAGAAGAGCTCAAAGAAATTCTAAACATGGAAACAAAAAGACAATACTGGTCATGATAAAAGCACACATAAATACAAAGCTCACATCCTATGAAGCAGATACACAAATGAGACTACAAAGCAACTAGGTAACAACATTATGATAGGTATAAAACCTCACATATCAACATTAACTTTGAAAATAAATTGCCTAGACTCCCCACTTAAAACATACAGACTGACAAATTGGATTAAAAACATAAGATCCATTCATTTGCTGCCTACAGGAGATCTACCTAACAGGTAAGGACACCCACAAATTCAAAGTAAAGGGATGGAAAAAGACATACCATGCAAGCAAAAAACGATGAGCAGGAGTAGCTATATGTATATCAGATAAAACAGACATTAAATCAACAGTAAAAAAGAAAACAGAGAATGATGGTCATTAAATAATGATAAAGGGTTCAATTCAACAAGAAGATATATCTATCCTAAGTATATATGTACGCAACACTGGAGCACACAGATTTAGAAAACAAGTACTAGACTTAAGAAAAGAGATATATAGCCATACAATAATAGTGGGGGATTTTTAACACCCCACTGACAGCACTAGAGAGATCCTTAAAGCAGAAAATCAACAAAGGAATTCTGGACTTAAACTGGACTATAGGCTAAGTGGACTTAATAGACATTTACAGAACATTCTACCTATCAGCCACAGAATATACATTTTTCTCACCTGTGCATGAACATTCTCCAAAATTGGCCATATGCTTAGTCATAAAAGAAGCCTCAATAAAATAAAAAAATAAAAATAATATCAAGTATCTTAAGATCTCAGACCATGGTTGAATAAAATTAGAAATCAACGCATGAGGAGAACACTCAAAACTACACAAACACATGGAAACTAAGCAAATTGCTTCTGAATGACTTTTTGGTAAATGATGAAATTAAATAACAAAAACTTGAAATGAAGGAAAATAGAGATACAACATATCAAAACCTCTGGGGAATAGCAAAAGCAGAGTAAGAGGTTTATAGTGTAAAATACTTACATCAAAAAAAAAAAATACAGAGAACTGAAATTTACAACCTATTATCATAGTTAAAGGAACTTGAAAAACAAGAACAAATCAAACCTGACACTAGCGGAAGAACAGAAATAACAAAGATCAGAGCACAAATAAATGAGATTGAGACAAATAAAAAATACAAAGGATTAACCCTTTTCTGATTTGCCCCACGAATACTTCCTGGTGGTGCTTGCAGCTGCGGTGTTTGCCCCAAGATAACATTGCCATGAAATATCTCACGTATATTATTTTTGCATCACTCCAGTATATTGACTTTGGAAACAGGACGTCATTCTATTTATAGTGTTCTGTTTTTAGTAGTGTTATTTCCAATTACAAAAGAGTGATTCTTGATGGCTAAAAATGTCAAATCTGAGAAAACAGCATTCCTATCTGTGATGTTAATATCATTCTTGAACAGTTGTCGATCAAAGATTCATTGGATGAATCCAATTTTTCTGAAATAGACAATTCTGATAATTCATATGATTCTAATGTTAGTTCTGCTTAGAAATAACAAGAACAGTTTTTATATTTTATTTTCACATTAAAAATCCGTCAGATTTGCTTCAGGCTCAAAGAGTGTGTTTATGTAAAATTTAATGAGCACTGGCAGCAAGCTGTGCTTTTGGGTTAATGAAATAAAAGGTTGGCTCTTAGAAAACCATAAGCAAAATTGATAGACTGCTAGCTCAATTAACCGAGAAAATAAGAGAGATTTAAATAAGCACAATCACAAATGATAAAAGTGACATTACACAGAAATAGAAAACATCAGAGACTACTACTGGTATGTCTTTGCATGCAAACTAGAAAACCTAGAGGAAATGGGTAAATTTCTGGAAAAATACGACTTCCTAAGGTTGAACCATGAAGAAATAGAAATCCTGAACAGACCAATAACAAGTAATGAAATTGAGTCAGTAATAAAACATCTTCCAACAAAAGAAAAGCCCCAGACTGAATGGATTCACAGCCAAATCTTACCAGACCATCTGATTATCTCAATAGACACAGAAAAAGCATCCAGTAAAATTCAAAATCTCTTTATGATAAAAACCCTTAAAAAGTAGACATTGAAGGAATAGCCTTCAAAATAATAAAAGCCATCTATGATGAACCCACAGCGAACATCATACTGAATTGAGAAAAGCTGAAATAATATCCTCTGAGAACCGGAAGAAGGCAAGGATACCCACTGTCACCACTCCTATTCAACATAGTACTGGATTCCTAGTTAGAGAAGTTAGGCAAGAGAAAGCAAGAAAAGGCAGCCAAATTGGAAAAGAGGAAGTCCAATTTTCTGTGCTCATCAGTTACATGAAAAATGACTTCAGTATCAATGTACAAAAATTAGTAAGATTTCCATACATCAATAATATTCAAGCTGAGAACCAAATCAAGAACACAATCTCATTAACAATAGTCACACACATACACCAAATACCTAGGAATATATTTAACAAAGGAAGTCAAAGATCTCTACAATGTTCACTGTTTGGGTGATGGGCATCTAGAACCCCAAGCCTCACCGTTGTGTGATATATCCATGTAAGAAGACTGTGAGTACATCCCCGCATCTATAAAAATAATAATAGAAAACTGTATGCATTGTTATGTTCTCACAATTGTTAGTAACCATGTAATAACTTCCTTAAAAACATGAAATGCTGTATTTACAAAGTCAGTTTTTACATACTGCCTAAAGCTGGTTATAGATTGTACCGTATCTGTAGTCTCTTATGGTGATCCAGCAACAGTGGAGGTTTTCCTTCTGTCATTTTCCAAATTTTGGTCAGAATCTAATATATCATCTGAAGAGGGTGTTATGAAAGCTTATAGAACTACCTCAATCTTGCTAAATGTGAGATAGTAAAGTAATTCTTTTAATAAGTTCACCAAAAACTGGTATGATCAAGAAGCAATATATAGTATTATTGTGGTTCCCCAGGGTCAATGGCTTTCTTTATTTTGTATGATTCCAGAGTTTTCTTGTATCCTATCACCAATAAGTTTTATGGAACTGTCAACTAAATAACAAACAGAGGGGAGACTCTTTTTTAAGAGATAATGATTTTTGGGGGAAGAATAGTCATCATGGTGATAATATGAGCACCATTGTAAGCTATGTGTGTATTCAGGGAAGTAAAAGAACACAAAGGTTTTTAAAGGAAAAATGAAGATTACATAATTGTTTTGAGATAATTCTCAACTCTCTAGAGAGTTGCTAGACAGACATCCTGGCAGATGCATATTTTGTGTAAGGTTGTGATGACCTTTGTGCAAGGTTGTGGTTTTTGCAGTCTTTGTGATAGTTATTTTTATCAGGCATTTGTATATAACAACCTTTCCTTAATTTCATGGCCTTCCCTGGCTATGTTTGTGAGGATGTTTAACATAAGTGACTCAGTTTTGATTTTGACAACTTTCGCAGAACTTTCCATATTTGTCAGCAGGGTTAGTATAGGTATACTAATTATTGCTTTAATTTAAATTTCCTTCACCAACAAGAAGTTTGAGGATCTTTTCCTTTTGAAATTGTTTATATTTTCTCTTAATATAATTTACACATTTAAAATTTCTTTATATTTAAAACTTTAGAATTATATGCATCAATAGGATTTATAACAAAAAGAAAGAAATTCCTATGCACCCCACCTCATTTTTTACCATATTCCTCAGATGCAACTAGTTTATCTTTTTTAGCTTTTTTTTTTCAGTTTTTCATCTGTTCATATCTAAATAAAATGTGTACACTGCAATCTTAATTGTAGATGTTATATATATTGGTAGATTAATATATTTAGCTCACTTCCATGGCCTCTATTCAATATTTCTGTTACTACAACACTGTAAATATTGTTCACTGCTGGGAAATAAAATGCACAAGGATATAAAAATGTTTTTTCTTCTACAGTGATTTTATCTTGGAATTAATAATCTTCCTTATGTCTTTTTTTAGTGTGCTTAATTTTCTTTAAAACGTAAGAGTAACTTTTTCCATATATCCTGTACTCTATATTTTAATAAAATTTTTCATACACCTAAATGTCTCATATTATTTGTATCTTCTTTTCCTCCTCTGGACACTTTTCTTCTGTGGTTTTCATCTTGTCTTTGGTTTTGTGTTTTTCTTAATGTCTGCTGCACAGTTTTTGTCCTGAGACTTCCTTTTGCTTATTCTTGAATTTCTTTTGCCTTTTTCTTATGCAAAATCCCATTTCCAGACCTCATTTAATAATTATTTTCTATCAATGCTGTTCTATTTTACAGACTACATCTCCTCAAAGTTTCTTGAACTCTTCAGAAAAATGGTATAGAATATAAGCGTGTAGAGTCTCTGCATAGCCGTGAGTCTCTGTGTATATGCAGAATTGTATCTTTAATATAGAGTAAAAGAAATCCCTTTAACTTCATATTAAGGTAATTTTTTCCTGAAATTTTATTTTACTATATATATTAATTATACATGGTAAACGAAATATAACTATATTGACAGACGTACAATGAAATATAACTCTTTCTAAATCTTTAACATAAGATAACTTACTCTAATTTTTCTACAGCACTTTAGATTATGGTCAATATTTTTTATATATTCTATACTTTCAGATTTGATTTTCTGCTTGACCCAAATGGGCTGTATTTTTCTTCCTTTAAATCAGGAATATTTTTGTATATCCAGAATGAATCTTTAAACTTTTTGGTTTCTTACTTTCCTCACTTTTTTTAAAAAAATTTTTATTTCTCTTGATTTTCCTAGTTTAAATTTTAAAATAGCTTATTTAGCTTTAGGAAATGACAACAGTAAAAAATAAAAAAAATTTAATTCATTGTGCTAACGTCGTATTTCATGGTTATTTTACTACTTGTTCTTATTTTTACAACGGGAGAATGTTTTAAATCAATTGTCACTGGAAGAATTTGACAATTCTCAGTCAGTCTTGAAATTCTACTACATAGGTTTTTGATTTTGTGTCATACCACATTTATTGAAGGATTTATTTTTAAATATGAGGATTGTTTTTTATTACCTGAAATAAATAGAGAAAAATTATTTTGTATTTTTACAAAGTAGTGTTTTGGGTGCAACATGTAGTTTAAGAGATAGTAAAATGCATCATATAATGAGTTGGGCACTTTCCAACTTCAAGAATGTATTGCTGATAAAATTCTTGTTGCCAAACAAAATATCTAGTATTCATATTTACTCTATGAATTCATACTTCTTAAATATTTTTAAATTGGCCTATTCTCATATATTAGCAAATTTACCCTCAAACAATAGTGACTTACACACTGCCATATTTTTATTTGAAACTAAATGATTAGCATATTATTTGATTGCTCCTTTAAAATTATACAATATTGACATCCTGTGAAAAATTATTTTAGAGTAAAGTATTAATTTTAACTGACTTCTCTGTAGCTTTAGCAGTGTTGATCTTTCTCTAATTTTATAACCTCTGTCTTTGAATATTGAAGCCTGCATCCCAGTTTCCATGACAAAGTTTTCTTGGTTTTGTTCTGTCTTTCCTTGCCATTCTTTCTTAATATACTTTTCTCTGTAGTTTACCTGCACTCATTAATTAAATGTGAATGTTTTCTGAGAGTTCCAAAAACAGCCTCTTTTCTCATTGTCTTTGCTGCTGGAGAATATCACTTAGTTTTATTATTTCCAATACTCTCTATATGATGATGTTTCCCAAACCATATCCCCAGCATCTCTCTCCTTAACTCTATTTCCAATAATCATAAGACTATTGGGCATCTCTACATTATTTCCTCAGACTCAGGCATCTCAACCCAAACTCTTCAAAACAGAAAGATTTTCACAGCTTCCAACCTTCTTAATCCACGACTCTTGTACTCTGTATATTAGGTAACTCACACCAATATCTACCTTATCAACTAAGCAGAAATTTTAAAATGACGTCTCCTCTTCTTTTTTAAAAAAATTTCATGTTCAATTTTACGCATGTCCTTTAGATTCTACCTTTCTTTGAAAACTCTTCTTTATCTTTAGTTGATAGTCTTGTTATTTTGTCTTGATTATACTAACAGTTTTCTAATAAATTTCCTACTTCTAATTCCTTTTACCTCCAGTTCATTCTCTGCACTACTGCCAGAATACTCTTTAAAATGCAAAGATGTTTAAAAAGAAATGAGAAGAAAATAATTACAATGTGTGGAGTGATGTAAATTGCTCTTTTAATTAAAAAAATAAGTTTAAAAATGCAAATCTTATTTGTCATGCTGTTACTTGAAATCAATAGGGAAAATAATCCTCTTTTAACTTCCCATCCTCAATTCAAAAATTCAAAAGATGTTGGCAAAGCATGCTGGCATCATATGCTCAAACCACACTCTAGCGTTTTCCTCCTTTACCTAAATTTCCCTTTGCCCACCTCTCCCCCGGTGAAACATAACTCTTTCTACAAAATTTATCTTGGATATTACCTCTTCTGCCTGAACAGATATATTTTACACAGCTTTCTGATAGAATGAAATGCAGCTAATATTTATAAAAATAATGAGATTCTTTTGGGCACCTCTAATTTTGTATAGTCATGAATGTCAGCCTTTGGAGGCCTTATGGTCAAGACATGTCTCAGACATTAACACCCCATGCAGTTCCCTGTGCTCTGTGTGATAATTTTATGTTTACTTGACTTTTTTCCTTTCTTAAGTATGTCCTCCTGAGAGGAAATAAACCACGTATTTTTTATTCTACAAAGCACAATGCCAGTCACAAAATGGCACTACTTACTGATTTAATAAATGAATCTCATTTTGATTACTTTTCTTGTTATAAAGCTGTTTAGTGGATAAAATTGTATTAAGTCTTTTTGGAAGTACAACTTCCTCCTTTTAGTAAATAAATATAATGTTTATTTTTTTAATTGAGTGATTAGTGGTGCAACAGTTATACATAGGAAAAACTATAAAAATATGTGTTAAATTGGTAGTATTAGAAAGCAATTGTGCAAGCCCAGATTGGGAGATGTTCTACAGCATATCTTGTCAGTACTCCCTAAAACTGTCAAGGTCATAAAAATCAAGGAAAGACTGAGTAATTGTCACAGACTCAGGATGGTAACACCTAAAAGCATTGTGGTACTCTACATTCAGTACTAGAAAAGAAACTTGAAAATTGGTGAAATGCAAATAAAGTTTAAAATTTAGATAATGGCAATGTGATAATATCCATTTTTTAGTTTTGACAAATGTAATATGATGATGTACGATGTTAACAATATGGGAAACTAGGTGAGGGGTATATAAGAACTCCAATGTTTGCCTATTTTTTCTATATCTAAAATTATTCAAATGTAAAGTTTATTTATAAAAATGCATTTATGACTTAACAAAAATTTTATTGTTAACACAGCACAGTATACAGGTTTTTTAAACCGTATGCACCCAGTGACACTTGTAATGAAAGCATACTTCATATCTTTAAAATGCACATCTTAGGTTGGTCACATGGCTTATGCATGTAATCCCAGCACTTTGGGAGGCTGAGGCAGGAGAATTGCTTGAGGCCAGGAGTTCAAGACCAGCCTGGGCAACATAGCAAGGCTCCATTTCTACAAAATAAAAATTAAAAATTTGTTGGGTGTGGTGGCACGCACCTGTAGTCCTAGCTACTCAGGATGCTGAAGAGGGAGGATCATTGAGCCCAGGAATTCAAGGCTGCAGCTACAATTATGTATTCCAGTCTGGACAAGCAGAGTGAGACCTTGTCTTGAAAAAAATGCATATCTTTTTCAAAAATTTGAGGGAAAGTTAGAATAATTGTTTAAAAATGCACATTTCCTTTTAATATATGCTACTTGCTATAATATTGATTTTGATTTGAGATGATGTGAATCCTTTTATGATCACACTACTGTGTTAATTCTCTATTTTATATCAAAATTTAAAGAAATTATATTTAAAATGATTTTGCCAAAAATGTTGCATAGAACTCTGACCTTGAAATCAATAGAAATTTAAACTCACTTTTGTCTGTCTGAATATTATGGACCATTTTCAATTTTTATATTTAAAAACCCCTCACAGCAACATATGTTCTAGCAATTGATCTTTTTATCTATTACAAAAATGAAACATTCCATTTCCTTATATCAGGGGACATATTTGAGGGGTGGGCAAGCATACATTTGTTTCTTCCTTTCATTAATGTTTTGCTGGAGGGCAAATGTCAGAGCAGCCACTTTCATATTTTGGCCCCTCTTGCTGAAACTCCTGTAGGGAAATTCTGCACATGGGTTTCTTTGATGGTTCTTTTCATTTTTATCTCATGCTGTGACTTTGACAGTCAGACTGGCAGTAGGATACAGAAATAAAAGAAGAAGGCTGAAAGAAATGTTATAGCTTCATGCTGTGAATTTAGAAGATGACAGGTTTTTTGGCTTACTTCCTCTGGCCCATGACTAAAAGAACTGTCACTAGGTTACAGTGCTAAGAGGAAGTAATGAGAACATATTTTCATGCAGATACCTAGAAGACTTTGATACACATGGCCTGCCCAAGTCAATCTGAAACTCTGAGACTAAAAATTGCTGTGGCAGGATCCAAAATCACATGGCTGAGAAGGATGCTTGGCAATTGTCTTTGTACAGTTTTACACAGTTGACATATAATAAGCATTTATTAATAATAATCACATGTAAATTTGCCTTTCATCCTATTGCAGCAAGAATCTATCATCTGTCAGTTTGTCTGTCTCCACTGTATAGTATATATAAAGAATATATTCCTTAAAGTAATGATAAATCAGTGTGCTGAATTTGACCTTATTATTTTTTTGTAGAAATGTGTCTCCAAGTCTTTGTTAGGCAGCAGGGGATTACATTTCCACTAATGAGAATCCTTAGGGCTATGCCATAGTTAGTAAGATTTCTAACTGGGAAACTCAAAAATTGCCTATGAAAAAATCTTTAAATGTGGAAATCTATATGTTTATAACAAATCTTAAGAAATATGTAAAAGTAAAATCACTTAGATTGGAAATAAGGAAGAATCAACCTGTGATGGTTGTAAGATAGTCAAATTTATTATCATTTTAAGTACAAACTTATTTTTAGGTATGATATGCCTAATTTTTAAAGAGTTCCATAATCATTATATGCATTTAAGATTAATGTGCTTTCTTTCAACTGACATTTGGTTAATTTTGTTAATTTTTTAACTAAAAAGTGAAAAAATATATTTGGAAAACATTGTAGAATTTCATGATATTCATATACATACATTCACATATATTTAAAGGTGTATTATAAAAATAAAATGGAATGTTGTCATTTACATATTATCATATGCAAATCAAAAAATGAAATTATAAAAATGTAAGATATGCACCACAAAAAGATAAAATATCTCCTGAATATAATTTTTTTTAAAGACCTGTGCAAAGTTAGAGGGAACACAACCTACACAAGACCGCACTCACTCCTGATACCAGTTGCAAGTTGGAGATTTCCAAAGCCATTCTCAGGTTCATAGATTTACTAGAATTCACAGGATTCTCTGAAAGCTGTTATACTCATGGTTAAAGTTTATTACAGCTAAAGGATACATACTAAAATCAGACAAGAGAATAAATATATAAGATAGTGTTATGAAGTGAGTATTTGTTCCCTACATAATCATATTTGAAATCCTAATTCCTGGTGTTATTTGGATGGTATTAGGATATGTGGCCTTTGGGAGATAATTAGGTCATAGGGTTAGAGTCCTCATGAATGGGATTATAAGTGTCTTTATAAAAGAAACCCCAGAGAGTTCTTTTGCTCTCTTCTCACCATGTAGGGGTGGAATGAGAAGATAGCCACCTGGAAACCAGCAAGAGTGCCCTCACCAGACATCAAATCTGCCAGCATCTTGATCTCATATTTCCCAGCCCCCAGAAGTGTGAGAAATATGTGTGTCTATGGTATTCTGTTATAGCAGCCTGAACTGACGAAGATGGGTAGAGTCCAGTAGAGGTCCAAATGTGGAGCTTCCACTTGTCTTCTCCCCATGGAGTTATGACAGCATAACTTTCCCAGCATCAGTGTGTGACAGCATACTCATGAGTATTGCCAACCAAGGGAGTTCCCCCAAGTTCAGTGTCCAGAGTTTTCACTGTGGCTCTATCACATAGGCGTGGTTGATTTTCTCTGTGACTGATCTTGGTCTCCAGCACTTCCAGGTGTATTGGTGACCCAAAGCCCACCCTAAATTACATTGTTAGCGTGGCTCAGAGCCCCTCTCCTAAATCACATTGTAAGTGTCTGGCTGATCCAAGACCACCAAATATATTCCTATCATGCATGACATTACAAGGACTGAGAGATTACCTCCTAGAAGCCAAGGGCATAGGTCACATTATATTTTGGGTAAGGTTAAATTCTTTACTACACAGGACCTTAGGAGTGTGTGACCAAGTTTTCTGTGTTTTGCTTTTTAAAAAGGTCAGTTAAATCTCAAATTATCTATGAAATAAGGAGAAAAGCTACTGTAGTATTCATAGCTCAGAACAAAAGACAACTCTGATATTTTAGTTTATTCATAGAATAAATTCATAGATTCATCCTTTTTTCTTCATATTTTAAATTCTGATATATATCATATATATATGAGATATATATTTTTTGTCAGGATACTAGAAACTCTGTAGAAAGGTTTTAAGCTCTATTAATTTAACTTACTGAGTTCTTTGAATTTAACTCCCATTCTTGAGAAAAATCCAGAAGTGTTAAATTCTGATTTACAGTTTATTCCTGTAGGAAGTCAACATTTCCCTCCTAAGTTATGATAAGCTTTGGTGTAGATGCAATAAAAGTAATTATTCTTTCTGTTTGTGTTGAGAAAATATAATAAAAAACCCTGTTCTAGTTTTAAAAAATTGATCTTTAGACTAAATTAAAGCACAGAAACTTGCCATGAATACAGTGATTATTTGAGTGGAATTTTCACTACCACCTCCTAGGTCAGGCCATCTCTATTGGGAGACAGTTCTCTATTGGTAATGTTTTGCATATCATGTAAGTTTCCTTTGTTTTGGGCTTTTTTGAAGATATTTTTATAACTAACAGCCTTTTACAAAAGAGACAGTGTCTTCGTCTAAAGGACATGTTTGCTTACAGTACAGTGAAATAAAATTAATGTCTTGCTGTGCAGCAAAGTTTAGACTACCTTACCTTTTTAACCTAGCTTTGACCTGTAACAAACGATTCAAATTCCACAAGCTCGTGATGCCTACTCTGTTCCTCAGTCCACTAAGTATGCACCTGTCTCTGTGGTAATTGGGACTTGGGAAAACAACATAGGTGCTGATACTCTAGTTACCTTTATAACTGTGAGTAATAAAGTTCTTTGTCTCTGATCAAGGGATCTCATGTCTTCTCCCAATGTTCATGAGACTACAGTAGGCTAATATGTAAGCTTGAAAGCACTATAAATCTCAGTTCCTTCACAGTGCTTGGTGCTTACCTCCCTTTTCCTTATTCATAGCAAGTGTTTTCTTTTTAGCCTCTCCTCCTCTAATTTCTAACCTTTTTAGTTATTGATAATATGCCACTGTCTGGTTATCCTTTCTAATGTTCACTTCTGAGCCAAATCTCATGACTACCAATTTTTTATTGGTTAAAGTTTAAGCTTTAATTAATTCACTAATTCACTCATTTATCAGATTTTTTAAAGTATTTACTATTTACCAAGTAGGCACTTGAGATAAATGGTGAAGAAGTTAGTCATGGAATACTACATGGAAGTTTCCAGTATTGGCTTTATGTACTTTCCTTGTCTCACCTTATACTATTGTCTTCAAAGAAACTGTGCCCCAGCAAACTAGAGTGAGCTTCAAAGTAGGCCCTGTTATTCTCCAAGCCTGTACCTTTATCTATTCCTAAAATACTCTGCTTCTGGATCTCCGTCAATTAAAATTGAGTCTATGCATTATAGCTTCATTTTAATTACGATTTCTTTGTAATTTTTCCTTTTTAACTCCACTTAGAAGTGATCTTTTGTCTCCCTTCAAATGATACTTACGTATATTGTAATCACTGAATGCGTTCCTTAATCCTGTAACAATGGCAACTTGAGGAAATATAAAATATTTTGCATAATTTTTATGTTTTATAGTGCCTTATACATAGTAAGTACTCAATAAAACTGGAGTAAGACAGTAAATACAGACATGAGAAGCACCCAAAGCCAAGCAAAGTCAAGCAAATGCAATTGATAGAGTTTCTTTCTTCCTTCAGAGCCGGCCATTTGAGCATCAGCACACACCACCAACATAAGGTCTGATGGTCTGAGTTTAACACTATCTGGGTCTTAGTGGCCCCATTTTTAATAACTAGGTAAAGATGATAATTATATTTTGTGCCTTATTGTGAGATGCTTCAGAGTTCCTGACAAACAATAAATAACCTGAAACATAAATCTAGACAATGAAATTATTATTACATGAAAATTTTATGCTAAAAATAAAATATTTTATTTTCACTTTAATTAATATAATAAATCTAACTTTGTGGCATCATTATGAAAATTTCTATAATTTATACTGGTAATAATATATGATTATTTTATATTATTTTCAATCAGTATTAAGTATGCATCATATAGTAATTATATCATACTTTTATATTATATAATCATATTTAGCATTTTTATTAATAAATGGAATTTATTGAGTGCTTATTATGTGTCATGCATTACGCTTAATGCTTTACATACAGTAACTTCAAGAGGTAGATGTTGTTATTCCTATGTGTGATGTGGGAAGAGAAAGTCCAGAAATGTTAAGTAACATGCCTGAGGACATAAGTAACCTTTAAAATTAATGGCCATAATGATTGAGAAACAGGATGCCAAGAATCAGGCTTTAGTTGGAGATTATACTCCTGTACAAAGTTTGTGTTTCACGTTGTGCAATTTCTGACAAGGGAAGCAGAGAAAAGTTATACTAATACATTGTTTAGGGTTGTTTCTCCCAAGGATTTTAGAATTAGGGAATAAAAATAATAGAGTTTATATTAACAGGTGGAGATAAAATTCATTTCTGCAGCAGCTCTATCCCTTTAGCATTTTACAATACAAATTATTTATGTGAAAAAGTTGATTACAGTAAAACCATTGCAAGTAAAAACTAATATTCTTGATAAATAATATATATATTAAATATTTTATATTAGTAATTTTAGATACTTGAACAGAAAGGGAAAATATTACACAACTAACATTGAAATGCATAGAGGAGCAAAAATAAATTATTGTTATTATCTCTGGTTTCTACTAAGGGAAGATTCTATGTGTTCAGTAATGTGCAGAATTACTTTTCATCTTGCTTTGATCGAGGATTCAACATTTACTTAATACTTATTATCCTTTACTTCAGTTTGGCTGCACAATTAAAGGATTCTTAAAGCCAACAATGAGAATGGTCTTAATGATTACTTCTTTTCATTGCCCATTTTTGTCCCTCTACAGTAAGAGGGCAATTAGAAGGAAAGCCAACTCAGTGTCTTTTTCTTCGCATGTGAGACAAAGACAGGGAATTCTAGGATTGATAATTAAAACCATCCTTGAGCAGCATTTTCTTTTATTACTCTTATCCTGTGAATTCTTTTCTATTAAAACATCTGCCTTGTATTTCATGATGCTATCATTATGCTTTCCTGGTGACTTTAGAGATTGTACTAGTGAAAAGAGTCATTATCATCTAATAATCATTCTAAGAAACGCAGTAGGCACAGGTAATAGTCACCTCTGTTATACCTAGTAAAAATTTTAAACTAATGAACTCTAGCATACAAAAAGAAAGACTATGGCCAGGTGCGGTGGCTCAAGCCTGTAATCCCAGCACTTTGGGAGGCCAAGACGGGTGGATCACGAGGTCAGGAGATCGAGACCATCCTGGCTAACACGGTGAAACCCCGTCTCTACTAAAAAATACAAAAAAAAAAAAAATAGCCGGGCGAGGTGGCGGGCGCCTGTAGTCCCAGCTACTCGGGAGGCTGAGGCAGGAGAATGGTGTAAACCCGGGAGGCGGAGCTTGCAGTGAGCGGAGATCCGGCCACTGCACTCCAGCCTGGGCGACAGAGACTCCGTCTCAAAAAAAAAAAAAAAAAAAGAAAGACTGAGTTTAATTAATATACTGTATATATTGTATACCTATAACTCTATCAGTCAGATAGCTGCTTTAAATATCTCTTATGCACACTATTCTTCAGAAAAGTCAATGCTTATAACTTCTGAAAAGATCAATATCAATATATAGCTTTGGTATATCACAGTTTTTTTCAAAGTGCTTGAGAAGCATTAAATAACTGATTAGAAATGGAATTCTGGTCCATCAAATTATGATTCGATAATAGTTTAACCAAAAAGAAAAAATCCATTCCTCCTATTTTACTCAGTATAATGAAATTACTCCTTGTCATTATTCAACCTGTATTTTCAAAACAGTTATTAATATAAAAGCAAAGAGATGCCATTGAAACGTTTACTGAACACAACATGAATCACTTTCTGAAAAATTACAATATGCATATTTTAAATAAGTAATCTACATTACTTTCAACCAACTTTCAAGCATAATTGGTATTTGATGAATGTTTGTTAAATACAAATCTCAGTAATAGAGCTCCAAGGAGTAAAAAAACATAGTTACCTAACATTTTTTTCCCTTAAAACTTCTGGGAATAATTGATATCTAATAAAATGGTATTTATTTATACCTAAATGTAATTGATTGTGCCATGTAGAATTTCATTAGATTCTGTGGACTCTTTCCACTACAAGAACAACTTTCATTTATGAGACAACACTGCATGTGATCAAGATTAATCTTCCACTCCTGGCCCCATCAGAAATTCCAATATGGCCAATTAAAGTAAACACTGATACTTCCTAAGAATATGGCAAACTTTGGCCTGGCGTTCAGTGGCTCACTCCCGTAATCCCAGCACTTTGGGAGGCTGAGGCGGGAGGATCACCTGATGTCAGGAGTTCGAAACCAGCCTGCCCAACATGGCAAATCCCCATCTTTACTAAAAATACACAAAATTAGCCAGGCATGGTGGTGGGCACCTGTAATCCCAACTATTCGGGAGACTGAGGCAGGAGAATCACTTGAACCTGGGAGGTGGAGGTTACAGTGAGCCGAGATTGTGCCACTGTACTCCAGCCTGGGCGACAAGAGCAAAACTCCTTCTCAAAAAAAAAAAAAAAACAAACTTCACCTAGTGAATTTTAATTTGGTGTGTCAGAAAGTTATACCATTGCTTTTTATTTTAATAAAGCTTGTAAAATTAACACTGAATGAAAAATTACATAAACCCATGATTTAAACATACTAACTTCAGGTATTATATACATATAAATCCTGAAATGTAATTGGAGTATTTTACTGTGAAAATTTTAAAAGTATAATGCCTGTATTCTCCTACAAAAGCTTTGCTTATTTCTTTTTAGAAGAAAAATACACATTATGAATAGGGAGTATGTTTCCATTTTGATATTTATTATTTCATTAAATTGATAAAGCTGTAGTTAAATGTAATGTACCAATATAACATGAAAAATATGGCTGGGCATGGTAGCTGATGCCTGTAATCCCAGCACTTTGGGAGGCTGAGGCGGGCAGATCACCTGACGTTGGGAGTTCAAGACCAGCCTGACCAACATGGAGAAATCCCTTCTCTACTGAAAATACAAAATTAGCCAAGTGTGGTGGCACCTACCTGTATTCCTAGGTATTCGGGAGGCTGAGACAGCAGAATCTCTCAAACCCAGTAGGCGGAGGTTGCGGTAAGCCAAGATCGTGCCATTGCACCCCAGCCTGGGCAACAAGAGCTAAACTGTCTCAAAAAAAAAAAAAAAAAAAAAAAAAGATCAGGCTTTGGTGGAAACTATTAGGGCACTGATACATCTAAATTTTCTTATATTGGGAAGATATGTCTAGTCTTTTTCCTTAAACAATGATTAATGAATTTTTATTTTCATTTTCTTCCCCTGTGTATATTTCTATGTACCCTTTACAATTTTTTAATTTTATTTTTAAATTGGCAAATAATAATTATATATACTTGTGAGGTACAATGTGATGTTTTGGTATATTTCTACATTATGAAATGATTAAATCAAGTTCATTAACATATCCATCACCTCACATAATAAGCATATTTTTGTGATTCAAACATTTCAAATCTTTCTTGGAAATTTAAAAATATGCATTACGTTATTAGTAACTGTACTCACTGTGCTGTGTAAGAGATCTCAAAAACGTATTCCCTGTGTCTAACTGAAACTTTGTACCCTTTGTCCAGCATGTTCCCCTTCCCCCACCTTTAAAAACATTTTACTGCTTGTATAATAAAACATTTATGGCACTACATTGACTACTATTATGCATCTGTTTAGTCAGATTTTGTGAACATTTAACTCACTGTATTTTTTTGAAATGACTGTTTACACCTTCAAAAACAACCCTCATTTGTGCCCTCTAGACTGTTCAAGACACAGTAATGAAATTATATCAGATGAAAGATGCCAGAACCATCTCAATTAGTTCAATTGACTAAAATATGCATACTTTATTTGTATTTTAGACCACATTCATCTGAATATATAAATTAGATGGTTATGCAAAGAAATCAACCTAGCTGTCTACATGATTTAGGTAAAATAAAGATTATATTTTATAACACATTTCTATACATTTTCTCAGGAATTCCAACACTTTGAAGCTTCTATATTATGTGGTGTTTTTTTTTTTTTTGCAATAGCAAAGAGATAATTAGAGATCAATTTTTTTCTTATCTTAAAAATAGAGTATGTAACCATTAAGTAATTATTCCTTTAAAATGTCAAGAAAGGCAATATTGAGGAAAGAAAAGAAAATTCTAACCTCTAATGTTCTATGTTTACAATACTAAATCAGGTTCTCTTTTCTGTTATAGAGTGGAAGAACCTCAAACCAAAACTCCCCAAAAAATGGATTCTGTTCCTTTGCCGTAGCTGTACAGAATCTCCCAGAAGTCATTCAGCTTCTCTGAGACCCATCTTACTCACTGAAAAAGAGTACAGTTATGCTCTTCCCAAATACCTGAATGTTTGTCAGTAAACTTCATGACAAGTAATGAATATTGCTAAATACAAAAATATGGTAATTCTGTATATTAGTTTGTTACAGTTGCATAACAAATAATCACCAATTTAGCAACTTGAAATACAACTTTATTAGACAACAGTCTCTTTACCCCAGATCCAGGTTGACTTGACTGACATCATTGTTCTGAGTTTTATAAGGCTGAAACTTAGGTGTCATCTGTCTTGGTCTTACTAAGAAGTTCTGGGAAGAATCTGCTTCCAAGCTAATTTGAGTTGTTGGTAGAATTAGTTCCCTGTGGTTGTAGGACTGAGGTCCTGTGAACCTGCTGGCTGTCATCCAGGGACCAGTTTAGCTCCTCGAGGACTGCCAGGCCCTTGCATGTGGATTCCTACATCTCAGAGCCAGCAACACCACACATATCCTTTTCACGCTTGCAGATTCTCAACTGCCCCTGCAGCCACCTCTCCCTTCGAGAGGCCACCTCTTCTACTCCATCTCTCTTCTGCTTCTGGTTAGAAACAGTTCTCTGCTCATAAGGGCTCGTGTGAATAGACTAGGCCAACTAAGCTGGATGATCCAGAATAATCTCTCTATATTAAGGTCTGTAACCTTAATTATATCTGCAAAGTCCCTTTTGCCATGTAAGGTAATGTTTTCACAGGTTCCAACCTCATACTGTAATACAAATGTGAAGTTATTTTATCAGCTCTGTAAATGGATATAGAAGAATGAGCTTGGGAAATTAAAGCAATACTGGTCAGAGTCAAGGGAGTGTTCATGTTAAGACTGGAGTTACTAAATAGTGTTTTTAATCAGATGTGGGTTTGATCCAGAATCTGATCAGAATGCAGGAAGGAAAGGGACCTGTGCGGTAAATGACCATACCTGAAGCAGATTTCATATTGAAGAATAATTATTAAAATTTTAGATACAAGTAAATATACTTAATAAAATTTCCCCAAAAATGTAATTTAATAAAATCAACATTGGGCAGATTAATATGAACACGCTATATCTTATCTGTAATAATTTACCTTGATTAACAGAGCTATTGATCTCAATTTAAAACAACCCTGATTCGATTGATCGGTAGATTGTTTAGTGCAGAATATCAGAGATACAATGAAAAAAATTTATTAATAAAATTTATTCATTAGCAGATAAATGTTATAGCTGAAACTACATTTATGTAGTTACGACAGAGGCAAATTTGCTTCCGTATAGTTTTTAGTTACTCTGGCATTAACATAAATGCTGTATGCTTGATATTTTAAGTTATATGATGGAGAAAAGGTCATCTGCACTTTTTACAATTTAAGAACATTGCTTGTTTTACTCTTAACCTCTTTTTAATGCCAGTTTAATATTTTCTTCTATTTGAGAAAGGGACTAAATAGGGGGCAGTTTCAATATAGGTATTCCAGTGTTTGAAAATGTATCCCTATTCTCACACACATTTGAAATGTACTTTTTTGTTTAAAGGTGAAGAACTTATATTAAATGAAAACATTAGTAATTTAATTTAAGAAGAAAACCAACTCTGTGGTTAATATTTAGCACAGCAACTTTTAGAGGCACCACCATTCTTGCTTAAGAAGTACATTTTTCTATTGAAGAAGAGTAGAGCTTATTTTTGAGGTATAAAAAGTCATATATCTGTTGTAGGGGATCTGAAGGCCTCAGCATCTGTGAAGTAACCTTTAATTTAAAAAAAAAGAATTAAGTTTTAGTGTTTTCATTAAGTGCTTCAATCTTAGTAAGTTTAACTTTATGTTGTCACAAACATGTCACCATGAAGATCAAGAAATTCATTTTATTGTTATCCTGAACATTTGTCTTTATGAAATAACTTATATTCTTACTAAAGTTTCCAAATGTTGGGAAATAGTAAATTCTATTGCTTCCAGATATTATCTGTTTTAAGCACTATGGGTATATAATGAATTTCCAGAGGTTATTTTTGTGGTTATTGTTTTGTTTTGGTATAATTTACTGGAAGAGTCAATATATACCTGAAATAACATTACTACTTAGCAGTACACATAAATATTCAATTATGTATTTCAACCCCTGAGTTTCCTAAGTCCATGGTTAATATACCTTTTGTTGAGAGAGAGAGAGAGACAGAGACAGAGAGACATTATAAGATATTGATTGGCTCATGTAATTACGGAGGCTGAGAAATCTAAAATCTGCAGTCAGCAAGCTGGAGACCCAGGACAGCCTATATTGTAAATTCCAGTCTGAAAGCCAGCAGGCTCAAGCCCCAAGAAGAGCTGATATTTCAGTCTGAGCCCAAAGATGAGAAAAGACCAGTGTCCTAGCTCAATCAGTAAGGCAGGAGTAGTTCCTTCTTACTCAGACTTTTTGTTGGTTCAGATCTTCAACTGATTAGATCACCCCACCCATATTAGGGAGGGGGGATCTTTACTCGTCTACTGATTCAAATGTTTATTTCATTGAGAAATACCTTCACAAACACACCCAGACTAATATGTGGTCAAATGCCTAGGTATTCCATGGCTCAGTAAAGTGGACACATAAAATTAACCATCACAAATCTACCCTTTGTCAACTTGGCATCCATATGCATCTCCCTAAACCATACTTAATCTCCAAATAAAGACAATAACAAGGTCATGTTTCCTCCTAACATAATACAGTTACCCTGTGTACAACCAAAAACACACTAATATGTTAGAAGAGGGGATTAAGTCCTGGAATGATGTTAACTCTTCTCCTTGATGTTCTGTAACTTACACACTATGATGTAATATCAACACATCTTATTTTACATGATAAGAGAGTAATAGAGGGAAGAAAATGAAAATATTTGCTTTGTCCATCTGTCTGTACACACACACACACACAAATTTATTACAAAATAAGGTGAAAACACTCATGACAACTAGTTCTCATTTCTCTGTAACTGGCCACATGGCCGTAGCTGGTATTTACAACTACCTTCTTCTATTACATTTGTCTTTAGCAAGCACCTCAAGTGGTCATGGTTCTTTACATGTGTCAGTCGAGGAAAATTATGAGACAAATCTTAATCATTTTAGGAGATTTATTTGCCAAAATTAAGGATGGGCACCAGGGAGACAGGTCTGTGCCTTTTTCTGAAGATGATTTTTAAGGCTCCAAATTTAAAGGGGAAAGGGTGGGTTATTGAGAAGTACACAATTTTCATGTAATAGAGGGGTAGGGAAAAATAGTCATTCATGTCTTTGGCTCAGTGAATCTGCATTTTTTACATAAGATGACAAACGAATGGGGTAGAGGAAAATGCAGGGAATCTGCATTTTATATAAGATAACACAGACAAATTGAACCAGGGGAGCAATCAGATGTGCATTTGTGTCTAGTGGACTGGAGGCGACTGCACCTGTAAAGATAAGCTATCAATTTGCATTGCCATGGGGAAGCTTTAACAGCTCACTAGGAATTTCTTTGTGGGCAAAATACAGGGGAGGCATGTAGTTTTTTGTTATATTGTAGCCACCTTATTTAGGAATTAAAAGGGGGAGGCATGTTTGTGTGACCCAATTCCCAGCTTGACTTTTCCCTTTGGCTAAATGAGTTTGGGGTCCCAAAATGTAATTTCCTTTGACACATGGTAGGGTGATAGAAACCTTCATTCATGAATGGTCTGAACCATTATTAGTCCTGCCTGGATTAGGTTAATGTTGTTTTCCACTGACGTTAATCACAGGGAATGGTAATACTAAGAGACACCCTAAAGGATCTCCTGTATTCCAGATATATGTTTCCTTACCTTCATTGTGGAGTATTGCTTCAGTTTTCTCTTGGTAGTCAGGATCAATCCCTCCAGCCAGAACAGTAGCTCACTTCCTTATTTAGTCAGAGGCATGAGAAGCACAAAGTGGCCAGGCGGTAGACTTCACTCTCATTTCAATGGAATCATCGTTAGGTATATTGGTGGAAGTATTCCTCTCTTTACAATGAAGACCCCTAGGCCAGAAGAACATAAGGTTGCAGGAACCAGAAACAAATATTTTCCTACTGGGTCACTGGGAAAATAGTGAGTGGTGCTACTTCTATTTTCATCCCTTGATTCCTAGGCCTGTGAATTATGGCTACTGGAGAAGCCATACCTTATATTGGATACTGATTCAGAATATATACAGCCTCTGGAAAACCTTCCCCAACCCTGTAAGATATTGCTACCTTGCTGGCACTATAACTGGATCTTCAATATGCCCTGCTACTATTCTGTCAAGCCAGCTACCCCTGGATGATGGGGAACATGTTAAGACCAGTGAATTTCCTGAGCATAGACCCATTGCCACACCTCCTTTGCTGAGTGAGTTTTGGTCAGAAGCAATGCTGTGTAGAATGCTATGACGGTGGATGAGGCATTCTGTCAATCCACAGAAGTTTTGGCAGAAGTATTGCATGTAAGGAATGCAAATATGTATCTACAGTGTGCTATTCCTGTGAGAACAAATGTCTTCCTCTTCCATGATAGAAGTGATTCAATGTAATCAACCTGACACCAGGTAACTGGCTGATCACCCTGAGGAATGGTCCATATTGGGGACTCAGTGTTTGTCTCAACTGCTGGAATACTGGGAACTCAAAGGCGACAATAGCCAAGTATGCCTTGGTGAATAGAAGTCCATGTTGCTGAGTCCATGTATAACCTCCATTCTGCCATCGTGGTCGCTTCGTTCTTGAGCTCATTGGGTAATGACAAGGTGGCTGGGGAAAAAGTCTGACTGGTGTCTACAGAACAGGTCATCCTATCCACTTGATTATTAAAATCCTCCTCTGTGAAGGTCATTCTTTGGTGTGCATTCACCTAGGACACAAATATCTTCACTTTTTTTCTTTTTTTACGTGGAATCTCTCTGTGTCACCCAGTGCAGTGCAGTGGAGTGATCTTGGCTCACTACAAATTCTGCCTCACAGGTTCAAGCAATTCTCCAGCCTCAGCCTCCCAAGTAACTGGGATTACAGGCACCCCCACCATGCCTGACTTTTTTTTTTTTTTTTTTTTTTGTATTTTTTGTAGAGACAGGGTTTCATCAGGTTGGCCAGGCTGGTTTCGAACTCCTGACCTCAAGCAATCTGCCTGCCTCCACCTCCCAAAGTGCTAGGATTATAGGCACAAGCCACCATGCCCGGCCTATATTTACGTATTTTTACCCATTCAGAGAGGTCTATCCATATGCATCTTCCTTAGATTTCCCTGTCACCAATTTCCCTATTATCTTCCTTCCAAGTTCCTAATCATCTAGCCACCATTGTCTGTAGCCCATGCATTGTGCTACAGAATTGCAAGTCTGGTCATTTCTCCTTCCAAGCAACGTGAATAATGAGGTTCACTGCCCAAAGTTCTTCTCACTGGGAGGATTTCCCTTCACCAGTGTTTCAGGGATGTTTCAGAAGGGAGCTGTAGTTCTGTAGTTGTCTACTTTTGGGTGGTGCCTGCATACAGGACCATTTATAAATCAGGTACCAGGCTTTTCTTTTCTTTCAACCAAATGTAGGGACTCCCTGCCTATGAGGCCACAGGTGCAGACAGGAGAGAGGCGGCCATGGAGCAGGAGTGGGGATCATGGGTATTTGAGCCATTTCTTTATGGAACTTACTTATGCATTCAGGTTTTGCTTGGGCTGGATAATGTATTTACTACTTCCATTTGATGATGGAGTGTTGTTTGCATGCCCAGCTTTATGGCTTCATAGGTTAGTTAACTACTAAGTTTATTATGAGCATCTCAAATTGCATGTTAACATGGTGGCCTGTGTTTAAGTGTTCAGTCTCTACTAAGTCCCAATATTAGGCCAAGAGCTGTTTCTCAAAGGGGACTAATTATTTTTAGATGATGCAATGGTTTTACTCCAAAATCCAAAGGGCCTATACTATAGACCTGTAGGGACCTGTGCTATCCTTCACCTGTAGGAACTTGTCAAAGGCTCTAAACAGCTTCCACTACCACTACCACTGACACTTTAAGCACTATTGGATCTGCTTAATTGTATGGCTCATAGTGGAAGAGCAGCTTGCACAGCAATCTGGATCTGTTGTAGAGCCTTCTCTTATTCTCGGCTCCACTCAAAACTAGTGTTTTTCTGGTCACTTGGTAAATGGGCGAGAGTAACACAAATAGGAGTGTGTTTTCTTCCAAATCCAAAGAAGCCCACAAGACAGTAGGTCTTTTTTTTTTTTTTTTTTTTTTTCTTGGTTGCAGGAGGGGTCAGATGTAACAATTTACCCTTCTCCTTAGAAGGGATATCTTGATATGCTCCAAACCACTGGCAGAAAAAAAGGTCCCTGAATTTTTGTCAGATTTATTTATCACTCTGACACAGAAATGTCTTACCAAGAAGTCTAAAGTAGTTGCTACTTCTTGCTCACTAGGGCCAATCAGCATAGTGTCATCAGTGTAATGGATCAATGTGATATGTTGTGAAAAGGAAAGGTGATTAAATCCTTGTGAACTAAATTATTACTTAAGGCTGAAGAGATGATATATCTCTGCAGTAGGACAGTGAAGGCATATTGCTAGCCTTGCCAGCTGAAAGCACATTGCTTCTGGTGGCCCATATTGATAGGGATTAAGACAAAGGCATTTGACAAATCAATAGCTGCATATCAGGTATAAAATGAAACCACATCTGCAGCAGCTGCAATTGGAGTCACTACCTCAATAAGCATACAATAATCTAATGTCATTCTCTAGGATCTGTCTGTCTCCTGCATAGGTCAAATAATCAAGTTGATTGCAGACATGGTTGGAATCACCATCCCTGCATCTTTCAAGTTCTCAGTGATGGCACTGACTGCTGCAGTCCCTCTGGGAATGTAGTATTGCTTCTGGTTTACAGTTTTCCTAGGTAAAGACAATTCTAGTAGCTTCCATTTGCCCTTTCCCACTATAATAGATCTCACTCAACAGATAAGGGAACTACTGGGATTCTGCCACCAGCTGAGTATATTTGTTGCAATTATGTATTCTTGAACTGGGGAAATAACCAAAGGATGGGATCAGGGATCCAGTGGACCAGCTATGGGACAAAATTGAGCAAGAACTCTATTTGCTAATATCCATAAACCCCTACTCTGACTGGTAGACCACAGCCGTGTGGTCTCCTGGAATTCGTATCAATTCAAAGCCAGTATCCAGTAGTCCCTGGAAGATCTGATTATTCATTTTTCCCAATGCACTCTTACCCTGGTAAAAAGATAGAGATTCCTTTCAGGAAGGGTGACAGAAAGATTAACAGTGTAAATTTTTGGCAGTGTTTTGAGTTCCTTCCTCAAGGGTACCCACCCTCCCCTCATTTAAGGAGTTCTGGGTCTATTTACTGCCTCAAGTCTAGGAATTGATTGAGAGAGCATGACTCTCTGTTTTTATGATTCAGGCTTGACTTCTATTCACTTGAATTGGAACTTAGTTTTTTTATCTATTTTACTTTTAGAAACACTATCAACTAGCCAATGTCATAGTCCTTCTCGACTCAGCTTATTTTGATGGCTGCTTCAGCTCTGCTGTGCATTGTCATAACCCTTCCCACTTTGCCTTTGGTGGTTGAGTGCTGTGTATCAGCCCCTGCCATGCCGGGACTGGTTACTTCCATTGCATTTAGGTTTCCTAATTCAGTAGTCACAGTTTCCACTGTAAGGTCTGGCTTACGGATAAGTGAAATCAAAGAACTTTGAAGGATGCTGGAACTCCCCTCGCATATTTACTTTTCAGAGTATTTATGAAAGGTATGTCTTCCGGACTCTCCCGTTGTGGGTTCTACTTAAATGACATTAAGACTTTAATGACAAATTCACTCTAATATTGCAATTTCTCTAAGTTTTTAAATCCTCTTCTCTCCATTAAACCAAGGCAAGTCTGGCATCACCAATTAGCTCATGATGGATCGTCTTTTGATATATATTTCAACCAACTAAGCATACAAACTGTTAGAACCCTTTTCCAACTCCCCAAATTACAACATTTAGTACAAAATCTCTCCTTTTGAGCTCATATCAACACATTCAACCTGACTTAACTTTATATTCAGAGTTACACTATACTCTTACTATCCATTCCCACACATGTTTCCAGGATTTCTGTCTGTATACATTTAGAAAACTCAAGTAGGTCTTTTGGAATATAGGACACCTCCTAAGGAGTCACAATTTGTACCTTGTCTAGTTATAGGTCTAGAAGTAAAGAGGGATAGTGGGGAAGTGTCCTGAGGAGGCTCGGCATCAACTTGCAAGGCAGTTGTCTCATAGGAGACCATTACAGTCTCCACAGGCAGTGTAGGGCTAATTCCCTCAGATGGGGATGGAGAGGCAGCTTTCATGGCAGGGAGGCCTCTGCCACTGGCAAAGAGGACTCATCAGAATTTAAGAACTCAGTAACCCTGGCTGCATCAGGCCATTCCCACATGACCCCAAATTTTACAAAATTCCATGTCTTCCCAATCAGTGCCCTCACTGTAACAGTAGACACCCTGAAAAAGCTGGGAGTACACTTGCATTATCATTAAGCCAGCTGAAGGAGGATATTCTGCATTTGATTTTTAACGGTTTCAATTCTGCAGCTACTGAAAATAAAAGTCTTCTTGTGGGAACACACAGATGCCTTCAGGCTGTTTCCATGGTGCTTAAACCAGGAATTCCAATTCCTGAGCTTTTCTTTCTCTACTTTTTCCAGTGACAATAGGAGGTAACCAGCCAATCCCATTACAAATATAATTGTTCATATATATTTGACATAAGTGTCCAAAAATATCCTATACACTTTCACTCAGATACTTGCTTCTTATAAGTAGTGGACTAGGAGTAGCACAGAGAGAGATTTTGCATATTTGTATTGCCAGATCGTGCCAGGGACTATCTATCACTGCTCTCTTTGCTGTTGGAATCGTGTTATTAGCATCTTTAAACCTAATCTTATCAGATTCTGTGCCTCCACGTAACCACAGATGGCTAATTTGGTCATAAATTCAGGCATTAGTAAATGGTTAAAATAATAGTATCTCTTACATATCTCATTTTATTTCTTACCTGTTTTATGTAGACTGTTAGATTTCTGAAAGTTTAAACCTCTCGTGTTGCTTATTTTTCTCTCCTCTGCTGCGTACGTTTTAGTGTTATTATGTCCTTTAAAACTGCAAAAATGAGTAGAGGCTTGGTTTAAATGTTACTTAAAATTGTGAATTGGAAATACTGAGTACTTGGTGTTATTTGAGGCTATATTATATTCACATGGCATGTATGGTTCCCAGTGGGCAAATGATATTTTGGGAGACAATCTTTTTTTTCATGATTAAGTCTTACTTTACTTTCTCTCTCTTCACAACCAATTAATTGTTTGCTTTTATTGGCTCTGTTTTCATGATGTCACTTACTTATCTTTATTCCTAGCACCAGCATCCTATTTGAGGGTCTTATTAACTCTTTCTGGAACTTTTATTTAATGGACTCTTTCTCTTTAATCATTTCTGCCACTGATCCATTCTGAGGCCAATTTAATACTGTAAGAACAGAATTCTTATCAATAATCTTTATTTCTCACCACTGCCAACGAAGTTGAATATGAAACTCACAGTTTAATATGTAAGACCCTCCACATCAGGGCCTTGTGCTACCATTTCAAACATTTTTGTACTAGTCTCCTACGTATAGAAGTAGAGAAAAACTGGTCACTTTATTGTTAGTGACCAGTTTTGTTTTGTTTTGTTTTTTCTTTTTTTGCATTTGCATTTGCATTCCTTTGCTTGTGCTGTCATCCCTGAATGGACTTCTTTACTCCTTTCCTGTAATCTCTTCCTTGGAGATACCACCTATACTCCAAGATTACATCAAATGTCTTCTCACTCTCGAACAAAATACAACCTTGCTATTCTCTGAAATTGCACAAGAGTTTGCCTAAATTCCATTTCAGGGACTTGTAACATATATAATATTTTCAACATCAGATTATATATATTTTTCATAAATTATTATAAACAGTATACCTTCTGCAAAGTATAAATAATGACTTACACTTGCAAAGTATATAATAAGCATTTTTAAAATTTTACTTAATTGATATCACTATTTGGTGAGTTGCAGGTGGCATTAAGATCATGGGGCAGTGGAAATCAGAGCAAATCTATCCACAGTGTCTGGTTCTAAGAGTGAAAATTGTCTGAGCCTGGTAAAGAGCAGAAAAGAGTCAGGGTGTGATGAGCAGAGAGAACTCTGGATTAACATGGGACAGACTAGAAGTGATAGTTATTGCTTGGGCTCATTATCACTCTGACTCTACTGGTTAAGTTTTCTGCAGAAGGAAATAAAGATTTTGCTAGCATGAGTGAGCACCACTGTGTAGGACAAATTCTCTAGAAAGTAGAAGAGGTAAGGAGCTTCTCCATATTGGAAGTAGAAGTAAATAAATTCTTTTTATTGGAAGTTGAAATGGTATTATCTTTTGCTAATTAATGATTTCTTTGAAACGCTAGTGTTAAGTATTCAATAAAAAAATTTCATTGTGTCTTGTCCCTACAAATCAAGTTTGCAGTGCAGTCTGAAAAATACAGATACTTTTGGTTTCAATTTTACAAACAAGTACATGACTAGATTTCTGTGTATCTATGAAGATATGATAAATTATTTCATATTTTCATATCTCATTTGGAATAGGCTTAGGGACCACTATGTTTTTTTAAATATTGAATTTGGGTGATTGTTTTATAGTAGAAGCAATTACTCTCCCAAAGGAAGTTTTAAATTTAATGGAACAAGCATTCGGTAATCTGTTGTTATTATGTGCAAATATGTAAGTGCTACTATGAAAGGCACTAGACATGGTTCTTAGTTCCGAATACTTACACACTTTAAACAATTAGTTTGATATTAAAATAATTTTATAGTTTTTAAAAAGACCTTACAATAATTAACAAAACATCTGTGCTTTCATCCTTTGCAGTCAGGATAGAAAAGCTGAAAGTATGTACTTGTTTAAAAAAAAATGAAAAATTTGTGTATAATGGCTTCTGTGATATTGGGGGGTGGGGAGACCCTGCCTGTGATCTTATGTATCATGAGTAGATGATTTATTAAGTTAGATTGGAAAGTCAAATTAAAATAGAAATTAAAACAGTTTTCTCTCGTGGTTGACAAAAATCCATATTTATTCATGTTTGGCAGATATTTTAGTGTTTTTGAAGAATCTTTGGAAGAATGTTAAATGCAGTGCCTGGGCTACCATACACAGTTGTTTAGTTTGTGGACTGCATAACTTCAAAGGCCCCACATTCTTCAGGATGGGCCAGATAATTCTGCAGTGACAAATGCACCCTAAATCAGGGCAGATTATTGTAACAATATTTTGTTTCTTTCTCGTGCTGTATGAGTACTGCTGACCAGCCACTGCTCTGCTACATGTCACCTTCCTGCCAGGTTCTAGGCTAAAGAAATATCTCATGTTATCAATTTCTGGTGAGGGAAACAAGAAAAAGGAAACAGGGAAACATAACCCGACTCCTAAAGCTTTTAACCAGAAATAATGTAAGAACTTCAGCTTGTATTTTATTGGACAAAGAAATTAAAATGACCAACATTCACCAAAGCATGGACATATAATCTGCCTACAGGATACACCATGGTATATTGGCAGACAATAATGTGATCTACCAGAGGCACCATTCGTATACAATAAGACACAAATGACATCATTCATGTATGATGTGTTGTGCCAGGAAGTATGTTTTCTGTTTGTTTATATTAAAGCAATATAATATATTATCTGTTTGAATTAAAAGGAAAGATAGAAAAATTCAGACAGATGGAAAATATGGGTTTGATAAGAAATCAAAAGCATGTATTCCCTTCTTTAATACTTCTGAGAATCATTTATCTTTTCACATACCACCAACCTAAAAGTAAAACACAAAGGGAAACAGACGCCTATGATGGTACCCAGCTTTCCCTCTACCTCAGAAATTCCACATTGTCCCAGCTTCCTCATAATTAAGTCTCAATGATTTCTGTTTCAACTTAGACCCTGAATTTCTATGTTTTCAGCCTCCATAAATATTTATGTTAGTTCTTTTTAACTCTACTGTATGTTTAGGTATGGATATTGATGTTTACTTTTATTTTAAAATAATCCCAATCTAAGTTACTTAAAGAATTGACTTAGACATTTCATTAATTTTGAAGTTCAAAACCCTGAGTGTCCATAACAAAGCTAACTAGCTGATAACTCTCTGTGCTTTAAGATAGAAGGTGTCATAAAAGATTATTTAGGTTCTTTTTAATATTATCAAACTCTAAACAATAGTGTTCATTGAGACACTTTGCATGAGGAACAGCCTAATTTATCCAAGTCATATTTTTATATAATCTATTTAAAATAAACAATATTCTGTAGTGTTGATCTAATGTATAATAGGTTGTCCAAACTAATATTTGGAAGCCAGAATCTTCTTAAAATAAATAGATAGCTCACCATTTTTATTATTGGTACCATAGCATCCATTTTAATGCTCTGAAGTTTTAATTACTTATTTCAATACTACATAAATTAAGATTTTAGACTTTACCTTTCTCTTTGATTCCATAACAAAGATTTAAAGTAATAAAGATTTCAATATAATTTCATTTTGGATGTATTTAGTAAAGAGAATCCACTTAAGACATTTTTCTTAAGAAAGTAAAGATTATTTCATCCTTTTCACATGATGGGATACATTTTTAAATAATTAATTTTGTTTATAATTTTGCTGACATAATGGAAAATATCAATTGTTATAAGGTTATTATAAAATAATTATTTTGTTTTACTGTGACTGAAAATGTTATTTGTAAATTCTGACACCTGCTTTTTTTGTTGCGGGAAGTCAGGGACCCTGAACAAAGGGACTGGCTGGAGCCGAGGCAGAAGAACATCAATTGTGAAGATTTCATGGACATTTATAAGTTCCCAAAATTAATACTTTTATAATTTCTTACACCTGTTTTTACTGTAGTCTCTGAACATAAATTATGAAGATTTCATGGACATTTACCACTTCTCTGTTAATACTCTTATAATTTCTTATGTGTGTCTTTAATCTCTTAATCCTGTTATCTTCGTAAGCTGAAAATGTACGTCACCTCAGGACCACTATTGTACAAATTGATTGTAAAATATGTGGATTTGAACAATGTGAAATCAGTGCACCCTGAAAAGAACAGAATAACAGTGATTTTCAGGGAACAAGGGAAGATAACCATAAGGTCTGACTGCCTGCAGGGTCGGACAGAATAGAGCTGCAGGGTCGGACAGAATAGAGCATGTTTTTCTTCTTGCAGAAAGCCTATAAACAGATGTGTGAGCAGGAGAAATATCGCTTAATTATTTTCCCAGCAAGGAATAGCCCTGGGGAAGGAATGTGTTCCTGGGGGTACGTCTATAGACGGCCGCTCTGGGAGTGTCTGTCTTATGCAGTTAAGATAAGGACTGAAATGCACCCTGGTCTCCTGCAGTACCCTCAGGCTTACTGGGATTGGGAAATTCCAGCCTGGTAAATTCTAGTCGGACCAGTTCTCTGCTCTGGAACCCTGTTTCCTGTTAAGATGGTTATCAAGGTAATACGTACACAGCGGGACATAGACCCTCATCAGTAATTCTAATTTTGCCTTTATTGTGATCTATATTGCCCTTTGAAGCATGTGATACTTGTGACCTACTCCCTGTTCGTATAACCCTCCCTTTTTAAAATCTCTAATAAAAACTTGCTGGTTTTGCAGCTCAGGGTCGTCATCACAGTCCTACCAATATGTGATGTCACCCCTGGAGGCCCAGCTGTGAAATTCCTCTCTTTGTACTCTTTCTCTTTAGTTCTCAGACCAGCCGACACTTAGGGAAAATAGAAAAGAACCTACGTTAAAATACTGGGCGCTGGTTCCCCCTATACTTTTTAATTCTCAGCAAACATTCTAACTCTACTGTTATTTATTCTGTAACATTTTGATATGGTTTGGCTCTGTGTTCCCACCCAAATCTCATGTTGAATTATAATTCCCAATTTTGCAGGTGGGACCTGGTGGGAGGTGATTAGATCATGGGGGTGGTTTCTAATGGTGGAGGACCATCCCCCTAGTGATGTCTCATGATAGAGTTCTTGTGAGATCTGGTTGTTTAAAAGTGTATACCACCTTCCCCTTGCATGTGTCCATGCTCTCTGTTTCTCTCTGTGTGTTTCGCTTCCTCTGTGTTACTCTGTGTGTTTCTCTCTCTCTCTCTCTATCTTTTTCTCTCTCTTTATCTTTTTTCTCTTTCTCTTTCTTTTTCTCTCTCTGTCTCTCTCCTGCTGTCCATGTGCTTGCTTCCCCTTTGCCTTTCACTATGATTGTAAGTTTCCTGAGGCCTCCCCAGAAGTAGAAGCCTGTACAGCCCCAAAGCAGGGTCAGCTCATTAAGACCCTTTTCATTATACCCAGTTTCAGGTAGTTCTCTATAGCAGTGGGAGAATGGGCTAATATGGAAAATTGGTACCAGGAGTGGGTTATTGCTATAAAGATACCTGAAAATATGGAAGCAACTTTGGACGTAAGTAATGGTCAGAGGTTGGAACAATTTGGAGGGATCAGACGAAGACAGGAAGATGAGGAAAAGTTTGGAACTAGAGAGTTATTTATAGCAGTGTGAGAACGGACTAATATACACTCTTTTTTTTTCTAGTACTTGTAGAGTGGCATCTTACATTGGTGAAGTGTTATTATACTTAGCAACACTTACGTGTCACGTTGGAGACTGTCTTATGCTCTCAGAATGTTCAACGTAGTCAGTTTTTCCTTCAGCATTGAAAGAGGTTGTTGTTTCTTCATTTGAGATCCAGGTGAAGTTGTTTGCCTGTGTTTAATGACCATTAAACCACTAGTTTAGTGCTTAGTTGAATTAAATGCACACGTTTTTAGGCACTCAAATCACATTCAATGTAGAATCACATGTGCTGAGGCAACATGTGTGAAGGACATGGTAGTTTAGCTAAGACACAAGATACAATGGCATTCTCTCCCCTTTGATTTCCTGTTCAATCTGGAATACACATTCATTCGGTGCAATGAATAATAGAATTACCTTCAATGCCTAAATAATCTTTTCTCTTTGTTCTCTTCTTACCCTTCTCCCTTCCTTATCATCTTCCTCTCCCTATCTAGTTAAACTATTATTAGTATCTTGTATGTATGGTGTGGTTCCATTGTAAACTTCTTTAGATGCTTATTAAAGCCTCTCTTCTACAGGTTCATTTTCTGATTTCATTTCCCATTTCATTTACAGATGAAAAGAATTATTGTCAAACTAATATAGATTCGTAGATACATACTTGTACACTGATGCTTCATAAAATGCAGCCACTTATTTATTAATTCTTGTCTTATTTTTCCTCTTTTTCTCATTTTACCTCACCTTAGTTTTGTCAACTGAGTAAATGAATTGCTTTTCCCACTACTAAAAGTAAAATTTGTAAATATTTTAACTTTATATGTTTTTACCTTAAGTAGATTTCATATGCAATGCAAAATTTGGATGTGAACAAGGAGGCTATAAAAAAGCCAAAGTAATAAGTGGGAGGTGAACAATGAGAATTCATGGACACAGGGAGGGGAACACATCACATACTGGGGACTGTTGGGGGGTGGGAAAAAAAGGAGGGAGAGCATTAGGACAAATACCTAATGCATGTGGGGCTTAAAACCTAGATGACGGGTTGATAGATGCAGGAAACCGCCATGGCACATGTATGCCTATGTAACAAACCTGCACATTCAGCACACGTATCCCAGAACTTAAAGTGAAAAAAAGAAAAAAAAGCCAAAGTAGAAGGAAACAATCATTGCTCTAAGAATAAGTGAAGGAGTTCTATATGGAAGGGAATTGAGGAGGGGAACTTAAATTTTAGGTTTTATGGTTGAAGGCAATGAGCAAGTGAAAATTGTTACTGTAAGTGCAACTTTATTTGTACAGAAAATTGAATCAAGAAATCCATGTCTTATGACTGAAAAACCACTGCTATGAAGCTGCTTTTAATACCTGCGGCATAATCTGCAGGAAGGAGCCCATGATGAATGTAAAAGACTGGATAAAGTTGGCAAGTTTAAGGCTTAGGCTGAAAAGAGATTAAGAAATATGGGGCCAGGCATGGTGGCTCACATCTGTAATCCCAGCACTTTGGGAGGCCGAGGTGGGCAGACCACCTGAGGTCAAGAACTTGAGACCAGCATGGCTACTGTGGCAAAACCCCGTCTCTATTAAAAATACAAAAATTACCCAGGCATCGTGGTGCATGCCTCTAGTCCCAGCTACTCAGGAGGCTGAGGCAGGAGAATTGCTTGAGCCCAGGAGGCTGAGGTTTCAGTGAGCTGAGATCTTACCACTGCCCGCCCGCCTGGGTGAAAGAGCGAGCCAATGTCTCAATAAAAGAAAAAGAAAAGAAAAAAAGAAATACAGGACCGGGTCTGAGAGGAGATAGAGAAATAAATTCCAAGGAGTTATACATATGCACTCTTCATATTGATGACTTAGAGACCTTAGAGACTATACTTTTTCTTTTTTGAGAATACAGGTGTTCCTCAAGTTAAGATGGGGTTGCATCCTGTAAACCTATCGTATGTTGAGGATATTATAGGCCAAAAATGTATTTTTGCATGCTGAATGTGTATCACTAGGAAGTCCAAACATGCATCACCATAAATTCAAAAAATGTAACTTGAATCACTATAAATAAGGGACTGAAAAGGAGTGATAAACTCACTGTTAAGTGTAGAAACTAACCAGAAAAAAATTGTCTTAGAGAAAATGAGACAATTAGAACAAAGATGGTTAGTACCAGCTACAGATTTATGAGAGATTGACAGCATTGATTTCACATGGAGTTGAGGCAAAACATGTTAAATCAGTGTTTTTCAAATGTTTAAGTAAATGAATGAATGAATGAATAAATGACATTAAGTATAAGCATTTATTCCAAATTCATAGAAAGAAATTAACTACTATCTAATGAATGAAAAGTGATAGAAGAAGATAAATTTAAATTTTTTTGAATCATGAAATAAGAAAATAGGAAAATTAATGTGTAGGAGAGCAGTGATATCAGTAGGTAGAATCTAGTGAGGAGGAAGATGAACAGGAATTCAATCACCTATACTTATTGGAAACAAGAAATAAAGAACATAGAATTAATAAGAATGGAGAGGAAGACAAAATTGCAACAGGTATTACAAAGATAGAACCAATATGTTCAAAGATAAAACCATCTTAGAAGTGATATGATTTCTGGGTAAGTTTGGAATCACAGCTAGCCCCAAGATTCACCTGTAAGTTATTGGGAGAATGATAGCACAATTACCAGAATTACCACAAACTAGAGGATGAACAGATTTAGGATGCAGTTAGTGGGGAGGAGGAAAGTGATTAGTTCAGTTCGAGACATAATAAGCTTAAATACCTGTCAATTAAGATGCCCAGAAGATAATTTGAAAAAAAAAGCCTATGTCATTTGTGAAAGGCTGAAAACAGGAATCACCAAGAGCCAATCTGGAGTAGAATGAGTATAGGGATAATAAGAAAGCTTGGTAAACTATAGGTTAAAAATTATGGAGTAATTATTGAAGAAGAACAATAAAAAGCTATACTATCATACAAGTCAAAGCAGCAATATCAAGAAGGAAGTGCATTCAACTTTGCTCAATTCAGTACTGAGGTACGGTATTGAGAAAAGCAATTGGTATCTGGTTTACTGGTCACCTCTAAGAATATGGTTTTAATGTAATGATGAGGGGAAGCCAGGTTGTAATGGGCTAAAATGGTGGTGGGTGCTGTCTTGAACATGGCATGTATAGACTGATGTTTTGAAAGTTTACAGTGAGACATTGGTTTAAAAGAGTGTATAGTGACCTAAATGGGATTAGGATCCAGTGATGTGAAATATGTAGGATTAGTAACTATGTCTTACCTATTTTCTATCTCCTGTGGATATACAACTATTTTATATCTTATGTCAAGTTTTGCACAGTTTCTGACATACAAAGAAGTCTCTTAACAAATATTTGTTGAATTAATGCATAAATGAGCAAGAAGACCAGCTGGGAAGCTATTTACTTTTCTATCCAGAATGCTAAAACTCTCATCCCTTGCAACTATTTCAGGAATAGATAGTTCAAGCGAAACTATCTAATTGCACTGTGATTCTTACTCATTCTAAAATCTATTATTGGTACTTGTATATAGAGGAAATATGAAATGCTGAAACACAACTTTAAGCAAATGAAAACTAGTCATACATTTAGACACAATGCCAAATAGATTTTTTGGGGAGACTGAATTAGATTCCTTTTTAAGTGTCGCTTCTGGCCTATGAATATGTATCTGTAGGTTTGTGTACATCTGCTTTGATCATAACATTCCAAAATTGTCATATCCTAAAGTAAAAGAGTTGCTCTAAAACTTAGAGATGTACTTACTGTTGTATCCTCTCAGTATTTCAACTGGCTTTCTTTGAATAATAGCATCATCAATCTACTTTTCTATTGCTCAAATGACCAGTTACAAAGCACAATGAAACCGTTGGAGTTTTAGGAAATCAAGAATATTTACATTTTTATTGAGCAAACAAAATGCTATTCATTGCTTTGACCATGAGTTACTGATGATCTGAAAAGTGATTGATGGTCAGCAACAACAGATTTATTTCAGGAGCTTATAGATTTCCATGGGATGTGATTTTTGCTTTAGTTGACTTGCCATGTTTTGTCATTTTTTTAATTACCTTTCATGCCATATACTGTGTAAATATATTAAACATTTTGAGGTATCTTAGATGTTTTGCCTGGATCTCGGCTTACACTTGGACAAGTTAGATAACCTACTAACAGTAATAAATGTAAATGTAAAATGTCATAAAGTGCTTTTGAAATGTATTAAAACTTAAATGTCAAGTGGCATGCTAGCATACTTTGGAAATATGATTTACATTAAATGTTTTCAAATATTATTTTAAGACATTTAAACAAATGCGAGCTGAGGAACTACGGGAAATTTTTGTTCATACAAAACATTTCCCCATGCCAGACAAATGTGGAAAAAATATTTAAAATTTTATGAAATACGTATGTATTAAGCACATCATGGTCAGTAAATAAAGAGGCCACTGGACTTGTAACCAGGTCATTTAGATTCTGGTCCTAAAATATGCCAGGATAGCAGCAGAGTGGGAACATTTTTTGAAAACTATACTAATTACTATGTATCAGAAAACAGAACCTTAACTAGAGTCTTAATTCTACAAGTATTTTCAACAAGTTTCCTGTTGTACTTACCTTTATGAAATAATCAGTCTGCTTCTCTTTTAGGTAAGTGGAATCTGTAATGTATACAAGAGGTGAAAATAAAAGTACTTTGATTTAAATGTATAGATTTATAATTATTAACTATCCTGCTAACGTAACAAATGACACATTTAAGTGCAAACATATAAGAGGTGTATATAGTTACAAAGTACACGAGATGTTTTGACACAGGGAAGCAATGTAAAATAAGCCCATCATGGAGAATGGGGTATCCATTTACTCAAGCATTTATCCTTTCAGTTACAAATAATCCAATTACATTATTTATTTTAAAATATTCAATTATTATTAACTACATTCACCCTATTGTACTATCAAACTTTATGTCTTATTCATTCTATTTTTTAATGCATTAACCGTCACCTTCTACCTTCCCCCAGCCCCCCACTACCCTTCCCAGACTCTGATAACCATCTTTCTACTCTGTATGTTCATGAGTTTAATTTTTTTTTAATTTTTAGATCCCACAAATAAGTGAGAACATGTGATGTTTGTCTTTTGTCTTTATGTGCCTGGCTTATTTCACTTAACATAATGATCTCCAGTTTTATCCATGTTGTTGCAAAACCTTAGATCTCATTCTTTTTTATGGCTGAATAGTACTTCATTGTGTATATGTACTACATTTTATTCATCCATTCATCTGGTGATGGACATTTAGGTTGCTTCCAAATCTTAACAATGGTGAGCAGTGCTACTACAAACACAGGAGTGCAGGTATCTTTTTAATATAATATACTGATTTCTTTTCTTTTGCATATATTCTTAGCATTACAATTGCTGGATCATGTGGTAGCTCAATTTTTAGATTTTTGGGGACCCTCTAAACTGTTCTCCATAGTGCCTGCACTAATTTACATTCCCACGCAGTATACAAGGGTTTCCTTTTCTCCACATCCTTGCCAACATTTCTTATTGCTTGTCTTTTAGATATAAGCCATTTTAACTGAGGTGAGATGATATCTCATAGTAGTTTCGATTTGCATTTCTGTAATGATCAGTGGCATTGAGCACCAGTGTCTATATCTGTTTGCCATTTGTATGTCTTCTTTTAAGGAATGTCTATTCAAATCTTTTGCCTATGTTTTGATCAGATTATTGTATTTTTTTCCCATAGAGTTGTTTAAGCTCCTTATATATTCTGGTTATCAATTCCTTCTCAGATAGGTAGTTTGCAAATATTTTCTCCCATTCAGTGGGTTGTCTATTCACTTTGCTGATTGTATCTTTGCTGTGAAGAACCATTTCAATGTGATTTCATTTGTCCATTTTTGCTTTGGTTGCCTGTACCTGTGGGGTATTGCTCAAGATATTTTTGTCCAGACCAATATCCTGGAGAGTTTCCCCCAAAGTTTTCTTGTAGTGGTTTCATAGTTTGAGGTCTTAGATTTAAGTATTTAATTTGCTTTGTTTTAACTTTGGTATATGGTGAGAAATAGGGGTCTAGTTTCATTATTTTGCATGTAGATATTCAGTATTCCCAGCACCATTTTTTGAAGGACTGTATTTTCCCCAGTGTATGTTCTTAGCATCTTTGTCAAAAATGAGTTAAGTATAGGTGTGTAGATTTGTTTCTGGGTTCTCTATTCTTTTCCATTGGTCTATGTTTCCGTTTTCATGCCAGCACCATGCTGTTTTGGTTACTATAGCTCTGTAGCATAATTTGAAGTCAGGTAATGTGATTCTTCCAGATTTGTTCTTTATGCTTAGGATAGTTTTAGATTTTCTGGGTCTTTTGAGATTCCACAGAAATTTTAGGCTTACTTTTTCTGTCTCTGAAGGTCATTAGTAGTTTGATAGGAATTGTGTTGCATCTGTGGATCGCTTTGTGTAGTATGAACATGTTAACAATATTTATTCTTCTAACCCATGAACATGGAATATTTTTCCATTTTTTGGTGTAGTGTTCATTTTCCTTCATCAGTGTTTTGTAGTTTTCATTATAGATCTCCTTCATTTCTTTGGTTAATGCCTATGTATTTATTGTATGTGTGACTATTGTAAATGTAATTACTTTTCAAAAATTTCTTTTTCACATTATTCACTGTTGACATATAGAAACACTATTGATTTTTGTCTGTTGAATTTGTATCCTGCAACTTTACTTAATTTATCACTTCTAATAGTTTTCTTGTGTTTCTTTTCTAACAGTTTTTATATTAGGTTTTTCCAAAGGTTTAAAGACTTGTTTTGTGACCTAACATATGGTCTATCCTTGAGAAGGATTCATGTGCTGAGGAAAAGAATCTGTATCATACCAAATACAAGATCATATCATCAGCAAACAAGGATAATTTAATTTCTTTATTTTCACTTTAGATGCCCTTTATAACCTTCTCTTTTCTGATTGCTCTCGGTAGGCCTTCCAGTATATGCTGAATAATAGTGGTGACAGGAGGCATCCTTGCCGTGTTCCAGATCTTAGAGAAGAGGATTTCAGTTTCTGCCCATTCACTATGATACTAATTTTGGGTCTGTCATATATGGCTTTTGTTATGAAGAGGTGTGTTCTTTCAATACCCACTTTTTTGAGGATTTTTTTCATGAAGTCATGTTGAATTTTATCAATTTTTTTCAGAATCAGTTGAAATGATTTTTATTTTTCGTTCTGCTGATATGATGTATCATGCTCATTTATTTGCATATATTGAACCACCTTTGCATTGCAGGGACAATCCCACTCGGTCATGATTAATGATCTTTCTAATATATAGTTGAATTCAGTTTGCTAGTGTTTAGTTGAGGATTTCTTCATCAATATTTGTCAGAGATGTTGGCCTGTAGTTTTCGTTTCTTGATGTGTCTTAGTCTGGTTTTGGTATTGGGGTAATACTGGGCTCATAGAATGAGTTTGGAGTTATTCCCTCCTTCTTTGCTCTTACAGAATAGTTTGAGTAAGATTGGTATTAGTTTCCTTAAGATTGGTAGAGTTCAGCCATGGACTCATTGGGTCCCTGGCTTTTCTTTACTGGGAGACTTATTTAATGGCTTTGATTTTGTTACTTTTTATTGGTTTTGGATTTCTTCCTGGTTCAATCTTGGTAGGTTGCATGTATCTAGGAATTTGTTGATTTCTTCCAGTTTTTTCAGTTTGTTGGCATATAGTTGCTCATAGTAGCCACTAATTATCGATTGAATTTTTGCAGTCTTAGTTGTAATGTCTCCTTTTTCATTTCTGATTTTATTTATTTGGATCTTCCCTTTTTTTCTTAGAATGGCCAAAGGTTTGTCAATTTTGTTTAACTTTTCAAAAAAGAGCTTTCTGTTTCATTGATCTTTTGTATATTTTGTCATTTCATTTTCACTTATTTCAGCTGTGATCTTTATTGTTTCTTTTCTTCTACTAGTTTGGGTTTGGTTTGCCCTTGCTTTTCTGATTCGTTAAGATGCATCATTAGATTGTTTATTTGGAATTTTCCCTCTTTTTTGATGTAGGCACTTATAGCTATAAATTTTCCTCTGAGTACTGCTTTTGCTTCATCCCATAGGTATTTTTTTGTTTCCATTATCATTTGATAAAATAAATTTTTCAGTTTTCTTATTAATTTCTTCATTGACTCACTGTTCATTCAGGAGCATATAGTTTAATTTTCATATGTTTGTATAGTTTCCAAAATTCCTCTTGCTATTAATTTTTAGTTTTCTTACATTGTGGTCAGAGAAGATGCTTGATATGATTTCAGTTTTTTGAAGGTTTAAAGACTTGTTTTGTGGCCTAACATATGGTCTATCCCTGAGAAGGATCTGTGTGCTGAGGAAAATAATCTGTATTCTGAAGCTCTTGGATGAAATGTTCTGTAAATATCTATTATGTGCATTTGATCTATAGAGCAGATTAAGTCTGATGTTTCTTTGTTGATCTTCTGTCCAGAAGATCTATCCAATCCTGAAAGTGAGGTGTTGAAGTCTGCAGTTATTATTATATTGGGGCCTATCTCTGTCTTTAGCTCTAATAATATTTCCTTTATATATATGCATGCTCCAGTGTTTGGTTCATATATATTTGCAATTATGATATCTTTTTGCTTAATTGACCCCTTTATCATCATATACGGACTGTCTCTTATAGTTTTGTCTTGAAATCTATTTTTTCTGAGATAAGTATAGCTACTGTTGCTCCTTTTTGGTTTCCATTGGCATGGAATATCTCTTACCATCTCTTTATTATCAGTCTATATGTGTCTTTATAAGTGAAGTGTGTTTCTTGTAGACAACAGATCAATGGGTCTTATTTTTTCATCCATTTGGTCAGTCTGCATCTTTTGTTTGGAGAGTTTAGTCCATTAACATTCAATGTTATTATTGATAAGTAAGGACTTACTCCTGCCATTTTGTTATTTGTTTTCTGATTGTTTTGTCATCCTCTCTTCTTCATTTCTTTCCTTTCTGTCTTCCTCAAGTGAAGATGTTTTTTCTGCTGATATGACTTAGTTTTCTGCTTTTTATATTTTTGTTTTTATGTTTTTGTGTTTGAAGTTCTGATTAGGCTTGCAAATACTATCTCATAACCCATTATTTTAACCTGGTAACAACTTAATGCTATTTGCATAAACAAACACAAAGAAAACTAATAAAAATTCTATGCCTTTACTTTTATCACACTGCTTTTTAATTTTTTGTTGTTTCTATTTATATCATACCGTATTCACTATGTGCTGAAAAGCTATAATAGTCATTGTTTTTGATTAGTTTATCATTTAGTCTTTCTACATAGGATAAGAGTAGTTTAGATACCACCATTGCGGTGTAACAACATTCTTTGCTTTTCTGTGTACTTAATATTACCAGTGAGTTTTGTACCTTCAGGTGATTATTGTCCTTTTCTTTCTAATTGCAGTGCTCCCTTTAGCATTTCTTGTAGGACAGGTCTATTGTTGATTAAATCCCTTAGCTTTTGTATGTCAAAGTCTTTATTTCTCCTTTATGTTTGAAGGATGTTTTCACTGGATATACTATTCTATGATTAAACTTTTTTCCTTCAGCACTCTACATATGTCATGCCACTCCCTCCTGTCCTCTGTGCTTTCCACAAAGAAGTCTGCTGCCAGACATATTGGAACTGCATTATGTGTTATTTGTTTCTTTTCTCTTGCTGCTTTTAGGAATCTTTCTTTATCTTTGATCTTTGAGAGTTTGATTATTAATTGCTGGAGGTAGCCTTCTTTGGGTTAAATCTGCTTTGTCTTCTATGATCTTCTTGTACTTGGATATTGATATCTTTCTCTAAAGTTTGGATGTTCTTTGTTATTATTCCTTTGAATAAATTTTCTACCCCTATCTCTTTTTTACCTCCTCTTTAAGGCCAATAACTCTTTGAATTGCTCTGTTTTAGATTCTGTAGAATCTAGAGGCTATTTTCTGGATTCTGTAGATGGTCTTCATGATTTGTTATTCTTTTTTTTCTTTTTTGTCTTCTCTGTGTATTTTCAAATAACCTGTGTCCAAGTTCACTGATTCTTTTGTCTGCTTGATCCATTCTTTTATTAAAGGACTCAGACACATTCTTCAGTATACCAATGACATTTTTCAGCTCCAGAATTTCTGCTTGATTTTTTAATTATTTCAATCTGTTTATTAAATTTATCTGATAGAATTCTGAATTCCTTCTCTGTGTTATGTTGTATTTTTTTGAGTTTCCTCAACACAGCTATTTTGAATTCTCTGTCTGAAAAGTAACATGTCTCTATTTCTCTCAGATGCCTTATTTGGTTCATTTGATGAGGTCATGATTTCCTGGTTGATGCTAATGCTAGTAGCTGTTCTTCAGTGTCTGGACACTGGATGGTTAGGTATTTATTGTGGTCTTCACTGTTTAGGCTTATTTGTAGTCAGTCTTTTGGGGAAGGCTTTCCAGATATTTGAAAAGACTTGGGTGTTATGATCTAACTAGTACCTGCTTTAGTGGGGACCCCAGGCCCAGTAATGCTGTGGTTCTTACAGACTTTTAGAGGTACTGCCCTGATGATCTTGGACAAGGTCCAGGAGAATTCTCTGGATTACCAGGCAGAGACTCTTATTCCCTTTTGCTTTCTACCAAACCTACAGAGTCTCTCTCTCTCTCTCTCTCTCTCTCTCTCTCTCTCTGTGTGTGTGTGTGTGCGTGTGTGCGCGTGTGCGTGTGTGTGTGTGTGTCTGTGTGTGTGTGTGTGTGTGTGTCTGTCTGTCTCTGTCTCTCTCTCTCTCTCTCTCTCTCTCTCTCTCTCTGTCTCTCTCTTCTGAACCACTTAAAGCTGGAGGTGGGGTGTTACAATTGCTCCTATAGCCACCACCATTGTAACTGCACTGGGTCAGACTTGAAGCCAGCACAGCACTAGGTCTCACACAAGGCATGCTGTAACCACTCCTTGGCTACTGCATATGTTCACTCAAGACCCCGGAGCTTTATAATCAGCAGGTGACAAAGTCAGCCATGTTTGTTTCCTTCCCTTAAGGTTGACAAGGTCCCCCAAATTCTGGGTTGGTCCAGCTGTGCTGTCTTGGAATCAGGGACAAGAGCCAAAAACCTAAGAAGTCTACTTGGTGTTCTATAAGTGCATCTAAGCTGGCACTTAAATCACAAAATGCAATTCTTCCCACTCTTCCCTCCCGTTTTCAAAGGCAGAAAAGCATCATTTTCTAGCCACCACCAGTTCAGGCCACAAGGAATACCACCAGACTACACCAATGGTCCCTTAAGGCCCAAGGTCTCTTGCTTGTCATGAGCACTGCCTGGCCTGGTACTCACCCTTCAGGGCATTGGGTACTCCTCTGGCCCAGGGCATGTCCAGAAATACCATCCAATAATCAAGTCCTGGAATATGGGGCGCCAAGAAATCACTTGGTGCTATACCCTGCCATGGTCATCCTGGTACCTAAGGTACAAGGCAAAGACCCCTTTAGTTTTCTTTCTGCTTTCCCAGGCAGATAGAGTTTTGCCCTGTAGCCACCACCACTTGTTATATGCTCAGTCTGACCTGAAACCACCAAGTTTCAAAGGCTCACTGCTGGTTATTCAGGGTCCAAGAGCCCTTCAGTTAGCAGGTGATGAATGCTGCCAGGACAGGGTGTTTTCCTGCAAGGTTTCCCTCTGACCTAGGGTGTGTCTAGAAATGTCATCTGGGAGCTAGGGCCTGGAATAGGGGACTCACAACTCTGACCAGTGCCCTATCCTGCTGTGGTTAAGTTGGAATCCTAGATACAAGATAAAGTCCTCTTTAAACTTCCCTCTCCTTTCCTTAAGCAGAAGGAAGGGGTCTCTTTTGGAACTGTGAGTTGTGCAGCCTGGGGTTAGGGGAGGCTTGATGCCAGCCCTCCCTTGGTTGTCCTAGCTAACATCTCAGTATACTAGGAGCCCTGCCCCCCAACCCCACCAGGCAACTGTCTCTGGACCTATTTCAGCACTAGGACTCACCTAAGAGTTGTAGTCCATGTAGCCTAGACTACTTTCAAGTTTACTTGGAGACACAGAGCAATGTAGCCCTCTGTGATGAGGTTTGCAGGCACTCAAGTTTAGACCACTGGGATCTGCGATTTCCCTCTGGCTGGGTTGGTTTAAACGATCATTTTGCAGGTGGGCACCAGGTGCGTTTGGTCTGGTTTTCCCTTCTGCCCTAACAAGATAGCACTGAGTTCATTGTCTCAGAATTGCTATGTCCTTTCTCTCCTGGTGTCCAGAGATGCTCTCTCAACCACGTTGCTGCTGCACGGGGTAGGGAAGGGTGGCTTTGGCCATTCATAACGGGTTTTGCATCTCTTCAGTGCCTCTTTCAGCAATATGAATTTAAAAGCAGGTACTATGAGTGGTCACCTGATTTTTCATTCTTATGAAGGTGTTTTTTCTCTGTAGATAGTTGTTATCTTGGTGTTCTCATTGCAGGGAATGATTACTGGAGTTTTCTATTTCGCATCTTTCGCTGCCCTCCTCCCTTTCCTTGTTTATTGACGTTCCCTAGTATGCAAAGTAAATCATGCATGAACGGCACACATAATTCCTGTTTTGCTTTGATGCTTTAGTTCTAAAGGATATCAAATAGCAGAAGTGTATAAATATATATGTGTGTATATGTATGTGTGTGTATGTGTGTGTGTGTGTATATATATATAAAACCAGGAAAACTTAAATTTAATCAATTTGAAGTTATCTGAAATAGCTTATTTATAATTATTAGAAGATTTGGTCAATTGATTTTCACATTGAGTTCAGCAGTAGACACACGCTGCTTGATGACCTTTTTTAAAAAAGCAAATGGGAAAACGAGGTTTATAGCATGGATATCAATTCTATTTAAGGCAAGCTGAAGCATTTTCCTTGTGTGTCACCTTCTTTTCCATAGCTCCACTGCACAGTGGGTACTCCAGGGACTGTCACTGTACTTTCTTGACCTTGACCTCCGAACATTATGATTCATCCAGGAGCAGACACTTGGCACAGCTGAGCCAATTAGATCCCATCTTCTTTAATTTAAACTTGGAATGGAGAAGTTTAACTGCCAAAGGTTGTTGCAGATGAATCATGCTGGTGGCCATATCCCAGAGAAAAGATGAACAAACTTGGTGCTTGCCCTTCCAGAAGCTTTTTATTATGTCCCACTGGTTTCTCAAAAAAGTATGCACTACATTTATTTTTCTCATTCTGTCAGTTTGGTTTCTATTTCCTGTAACTAAAATAACATTAGCTTTTATTTCTAATTTGTACTCATAAAACAATAATTTTGAAAATTTCTGAGAAAAATAATTGTTTCCTGCTGACATTCCATCAGAATGTTGACTTTTATCCACAAATTTATTATAATAATATTATATATAATTATATTAATCATAATAAATGTTTGTTTTGTAATATATTATTATACTAATACGCTTGCTTATTTAAAGGGGAACAGTATTGAAAACTTTAAGAAATGCACACAGAGTTTTTACTTTTACAAAAGACAGTCTTTACAGATTGGTTCTTTGCAATTGACTCCAGAAACTATAAATTTTTTATTGTTAGCATATCATAGTTTTTCAACTGGAACATAAGCAGTATTTTGTCTTTAAGGAGAATTAATGAAGGTGACAGAACTGCATCCTAGTCTTGTGGGAAAACATTGAGAAATCAGTCTAGTTTCAATCAGTCCTGATGATTTTGTGCAGAATAAAGTGGCTCCAGGAAGTCTCTTCAAAGAAAGTGAATACCTCTAAGACAGCTGATGTTTTCTTCATTGATATTTTAAAAAATGTCCTCACACATAGTTTCATGAGAGAAAGTAGTGTAGAACTAGTTCAGTATGTTTTAAATAAGGAAACTGGAATTATGTGAGTGGTAAACATAAGGCCACAGCCTATGTTTTACTGAAAAGTAGGTGGTTGCCTGGAACTCTAAAACCAAGAATAGATAAAGACAAAAATTTGTAATAAAAATGTTTAAACCTGGCCAATTTCTTCTTTGTTTTTTTATGGAAGAAGAAAACAGAGATTTTAAATCTACTTTATTTTTTTCTTCACTTTAGTTTTACTTTGTTTCAAGATTATTTGAAAATGCTTTTTATTTTTAAATAGTATACATCTCATTTAATTGTTTAGCTTAATAACACTGTGTAATTGTAATTCATAAGGGCTTTCAAATATATATCTCTAATTTTCATGTGCCCTAAGTACTGAATATTTTATGCCCATTTTGTGATGAGAAGGTACAATTGAGTAGAGTCAATGTACTTTTCCAAATATCATCACACTCCCTGACTCAGGTCTAAAGTAAAAATTAAGTACAATTCCATAACCCTGAAAAAAATGTTAATTATCACTAGATGTGAAATAAATACAAATTAAAATGATGATGTACAATTTTAAATTCCACACTATTAGATAATGTGATATATTGGACAAAAATGAGATTTCATTAAATTATGCTATTGTACATCTACATTTTCTGGCACAACTATATTTTATGACTTAGTGTCATAACTTTAATTCTCAGCTATCATTTTGAAACTTAAAGGAATATCTCATAAAAGTTATTCACATTCTAAACTAATTTATGTGAAAAGAGATAGTTTATTCTAGGTAGATTTTTCTTTGTCAATATCTTGTGTCTTCTTTAATTAAATTAAAAGTAATGGCCTCACTTTATAATCTTAAAGATGTTACTCATTATTGGCAGTCTTGATTTTGTGTGTGTGTGGTGTGTGGGTGTACACACTCATAGACATTTGTGTTTTCCTGGCCATAACTTCAGGTAAGATCTTGTCACGTCAGCATTGTAAATTTGTTCAGACTCCAGACCTTCCTTCTTCATTAAATTAACCAATCGATGTCTAAGGCAATCAGTGGATCCTGCAGAAGCTGACATGCCTTCCGCAGCAGTTCAGTAACAAGATTTGCTCACTTCCTTAGTTCTGTGTTACACTTTAAATTTCATTAGCTGATCTTCCAAAATACTAATGGCTTCATTGTTTCACTGAAAATTTTAAAATCGTCATTTAAAGTATGATTTGATATACATAGTTTTATAGATAGGATTTTAAAATAATATACCTGATATAAGTTTGTATAGCATTATTTTTGGAATTGTACCTTTGCCATGGTATTTTTCAAACCACTCTAATAGCTTTAAAACAATTTCTTGAGAATAAAAGAATTATTCTTGCAAGAGGTTATCAAGTTTTATTTTAAAGCAATGACAACTAATACAATATTGGAAGTAAAAGATTTTCCTTGAGTCTTACATTCTGCATCCTGGAAGCAACTTTCCAGTTGACGGTTTTCATAGTTCATGGTTTTGTCTTCTAAGATAGGGATTCTTCCTTTCCCTAGATGCTCCCTAGCCATATATGAAAGTCAAATTTAAAATATGCCTTCCTCAAGAGCTAAGCAGCCCTCTCAGCCTGCTTCCTAGCTATAGAATTTTAGGCCCCAAGATTTTTTTAAGTTGCTAACTAATCTAATGCAGACTGGTAGCTTTACAGGTACAATTCTGAGAAGTACAGCTCATAACTCTCAAAAACATAGTAATTCGTTCATTTGTTAAAACTAACCTGTTCCGTGTACCAGTATCTAAACTCTTAATCTTGTTGAGATATGCCCCTCTCTCAACTTAACTGCTAGTACCTTGATCTTATCAAGCTTCTTGGGAAAGCCATGCCTTTAATATCTTTTTGCTGAACATTTTGTCCAACGAAAAAGATTTACTGGGTGCCAAACGTATCAATTCAGTTTTTAATAAAGTCTGTGGTAGCTTGGCCCTTGAGTTCGTTTGTCAACCTTTGCCATTCAAAACATTTATCAGTGAAAAGAGATGAAAATCAGTTGATTCTTTCAACTCTACAAATCATGAATCTTGAGAATTATTCATTTTTGTTTTCCTTTGCAAAATAACCATTATATTTGTGTGGCCTCATGGCTTCTTACAATTTTGACAAATACTGTCAAATACAGCCAACAGCATTCAAGACACATTAGTAACATTATGTTTCCCATTCTTTGCACCTGTAACTACAAGTTGATTTGCCACATTACCAATTTACCAATTTACCAAATGTTTCAACACTGAATAACATGGATTGCCATTTTCCCAGCTCCAATAGTTATTGTCTTGCCTGGCCTAGAAGGCAATGTCACACCTTAAAAAAATTGTTATAGCAACACCATACTTCTATAACCAATTTCTATCATAAATCTTGCATTAACTAAGTTATGTTGTCATAAGAAGTGACCCAAAATCTCAGTGGTGGCTTACAGCAACCAAATTTTATTTTTTGTTCACATTATATGTTAACTGTGGGGTTTAGTCCTGTGGCTCTTTTTAATTCTGTCAATACAGATTTAAGGATCAGTCCTTTTCTGAAATGTGTTTTTCTGAGGCAAAAGAAAAATAGAAAAGTTAGAATGATATGATGGCTCTTGACACTTCTACTTAGGAATGCCATATATAGGCTGGGCACGGTGGCTCACACCTGTAATCCCAGCATGTTGGGAGGCTGAAGTGAGCGGATCACTTGAGGTCAGGAGTTCAAGACCAACCTGGTCAATATGGTGAAACCTCATCTCTACCTAAAATACAAAACTTAGCTAGGCATGGTGGCATATGCCTGTAGTCCCAGCTACTCAGGAGGCTGAGGCAGGAGAATCGCTTGAGCCCGGCAGGCAGAGGTTGCAGTGAGCCAAGATTGCGCCATTGCACTCCAGGTTGTGCAACAGAGTGAGACTTCGACTCAAAACGTCAAAAAAGAAAAGAAAAAAAAGGGAGGGAGGGAGGGAGGGAGGAAGGAAGGAAGGGAGGGAAGGAGGGAGGAAGGAAGGGAGGGAGGGAGGGAGGGAGGGAGGAAGGGAGGGAGGGAGGGAGGAAAGGCCATATATAATTTCTGTCCTCATTACATTGGCAAGACACAGAATCAAGCCTAATGTTAATCAATGAGTACAGAGCGGGAGGTGGTGCAGTCCTCTTAGTTTGGGCAGGAAGTGATTAGGAATAATTATATAATATTTTACACTCTCCCTAAATATAAGAGGAATGCAAATTAAAACAAGAATGAGACACCATGTGACACATATCTGATTGGCAAAAAATCCAGTATGTTGATCATGTGAAAATCAGAACTCTCATTCTCTGCTGTTGAAACTATAAATTGACATAATCCCTTTAGAAAAAAAAATGATAATGTTTAGTAAAGCTGTGGAGTTTATGATTCAGAAGTTCCTTATTTTTCCAGGAAAATTTTCCCACATGTATCCCTGATGGCTTGTGCAAGGCAGCTCATCACAGCATTATTTTTAATTGCAAATAGTGTTCAGCAGCTAAGTGGATCAGAAAATTTTAGAAATTATGGCATTTACTTATGATAGGATGCTAAACATCAGTTGTAATGAATAAACTACATCTATGTATCAGCATGGATAACTCAAGAATTAATGTAAAAAATTTTAAAAATATATTTAAAGTAGATGTTAAATTTTAAAACACACAGAAGCATACTATATATTATTTATTTACATGTTTCTATATTGTAAAAGGTATAATAACAAGGACAAGAAGGAAACAAATCAAACTAGGGAGAAGAAGTAGCAAAAGAAAGAAGAGGAAATGGAGTATGAAGAAAGACTTCAACTATATATTTAAGATTTTATTTGCTTTAGAAAGAAATAAATATGGCAAACCATTATCATGGAGAAATGTTTTCATTTATTACATCTGGTGTGTGTCACATGTATCATATGTTTGAAATATTTCTTAAAAATAAAGAATAAGTTATATAAGTAATGGTAAATTTGTACTATAAATTTAATCTACATTATGCAAATCAAACAGCTCCATTTTATGTTATATAAAAAAAAACTTACAGGAGAAATATGTACAGAGTTATAGTATTGCTGAAAGAATTAAACCTGAAATTATCTATTTCCAGGTGGATATACATGTTTATAAAAGCATAGAAAAAAATCTAGAAGAACATAGACTAAATCATTAACAGTGGCTACTGAAGACGAGCAGTTTGGGATTGGGGAAGGTGGCAGGTGACACTTCCTTTAGTTATATTGTCTGAATTTAAAAATCACTATTATTATATTTTATATTTTTATATTATCTTTACCATAAAAATTGAAAGAGTTGATCATTGAAAGCTCAGCAGTGGTGACAGTTATCTGCCACCATGACATTATTACATTCCATTTTGCTGAAGATGATGCTGGAAACATTACAAGGTGTCCATTAAATCTGGAAATGTAAATATAACATCATCAAGGACAATTTCTGTCTTCAAAATATAAATAATATTATCTACGTTTTCGGGTTTCATTGAAACTTTATGAGATGTGCCAACAAGTATGAGTAAGGATAATCAATATCAAGAAAGCTGTTCTTTAAACACTTATTTTAAATTATTTGAGAAATATCCCTTGGAAACATAAGCATTCTTGAAGAATGTAGAATCATGCAGTTCCTAGAAAGTTAGTTCAGGTGAGGGTTGTCTGAAATAAAATTATTTTTGCTTATAGAGAATAATGAGCAGTACAATTAAAAGCAAGCCTACTGTATTTTTTTAGTCACTTTCTCCAAACAAAATTATAATATTTAAAAATGTTTGGAGTATTTTTAGGCCATTATTTAGGCTATAAATGGGTAAAATGCAGTGGAATAGAGTTCTACTTATATCTCTTTAGAAAGATTTATGTAGCTTCAGAAATGTCCTCTATCTCTTCTCACACCTTTCACCACAAGGTCCTTTAATTGTAGCATTTATTTTCTCTCCACTTTGGAGATAATACATTATTAGGTTTTTATTCAAGGCAAGCTTAGAAACATACTAGGTCTACTTTTCTTCATTTCAAATTGTAGGTCGTTATGTGACTATGACTTAGTTCAGAAACTGTATCTTCTACCAAACAAACCATTTCTACTTGTATAACAAAAATTAAAAATGAATATATAGAGATATATTTAAATGCATTATGATTGTCCAGAATTTTTATGTGTTATTCTATGAGTTCAAAATCCCATGCTACAAAATCCCATGTATACCTCCCTTCTAGTTGCTAACAGTGTATTGGAGATAGATTAGGATCTGAGTCCCCCTGAATGGAAATAACAGAATCTCACATAAGCTGACTCAGCACTATCTGTAAGCCATGGACACTTACAGATAGTGGAGATAGTAAGCAGGGTCAGTAGAAACAGCCATGAGAGTTTGGGTAATCCAAATATCCCTCGGGTGTCCCTAGGGTGTAAGAACATATTACACTTTGAAAGGAACAGTATACAGCAACCACCCTTTACTTGTAGTGACGCTGTCATGACCCATCTTTTCACTGTTACCACTTCAGGATTCATTGGCCTGACTTCCAATTGTCAGCATATTTAACTCCAATATATTTGTTTTGCATGAAGACTTTATCTTGCAGCTGGATTCCAGTTTGTGGACAATTAGCGTCCCTTAGGAACAGCTCTCAATGAATGACCGATGAGAAGCTGGTGTAAAAGCACCCCAATTTCTTTACCCCTTAAGTGGGATAATTCTGAAGTGCATGCCACTCCTGCTCTCATAGTTTCCCCAGCTGGATTACACTGCAGTCACTCATATTGATAGCTGGCATGGAAACATCCCCTTTAGGTGCTGCCTTCGTTTCTGGAGGAACCCAAATTAAAATAGCATTGTTGCCTTCATTTTTATGATTTTATTTGTTATGTTTCAATTGACAAATATGAATTATATATATTTATGATATACAATGGTGTGATATATGTATACATTGTGGAATGACTGAATAAAGCTAATTAATATATCCATTATCTCACATGCTTATTTTTTGTGGTGTGAACACTTAAAAGTCTATTAGCAATTTTCAAGTATGCAATATATTGCAAAAGGTATAAGAACAAGGACGAGAATAATTATAATAGTTACTGTGGTATACAATATATCTCTTGAATGTATTTTTCCTGTCTAACTGAAATTTCATGTCCCTTGACCAACATATCTCCAGTCTCCTCACTTCCCAGCCTCTGGTAACTGCCATTGTACTTGTTGTCTTCTGTATCCTAACTAACTGCTTAGAATAATTTGTAAAGGATTTGACTGCAGTACAAACTGAGACAAGCAAACTCTTCAGTGAAAGAGCACCATAGTTTTTATTTTCATGGGTATATAGTAGGTATATATATATATATATATATTTATAGGGTGCATGAGATATTTGACACAGGCATATAATGCCTAATAATTACATCAGAGTAAATGGAGTATCCATCACCTCATGTATTTATCATTTCTTTTGTTACAAATGTTCCAATTATACTCTTTTAGTTATTTTAAATATACAATACATTATTATTGACGATAATGACCCGACTGTGCTATAAATACTAGATCTTATTCATTCTAGCTAACAATATTTTTCTACCCATTAACCATCCCTCTTCCCTCTCCCTCAATACCTTCCCAGCCTCTGGTAATGACCGTTTCTGTGAGTTCAATTGTTTTAATTTCTAGCTTCTATAAATATGTGAGAATATGCCAGATTTGACTATCTGTGCCTGGTTTATCTCACTTAACATGATGTCCTGAAGTTCCATCGATGTTGTTGCAAGTGACAGAATCCCATTTTCTTTCATGGCTGACTAGTATTCCACTGTGTGTATGTAGCACATTTTCTTCATCCATTCATCTGTTAATGGCCGCTTAGGTTGCTTCCAAATTGTGGAGATTGCGAATAGTGCTGCGACAAATGTGGGAGTGCAGATATGTCTTAGATATACTGATTTCCCTTCTTTGGGGTATATACCTAGAAGTGAGATTGCTGGATCATATGGCCATTCCATTTTTAGTTTTTTGAGGAACTTCCAAACAGTTCTCCATAGTCACTGTACTAATTTACATTCCCGCCAAGAGTGTATGGAGATTCCCTTTTCTCTCCACTCTGACTAGTATTTGTTATTGCCTGTCTTTTGGTTAAAAATTATTTTAGCTGGGGCGAAATGATATCTTATTGTATTTTTGATTTGCATTTCTGTGATCATCAATGATGTTGAGCATCTTTTTATATAACTGTTTGCCACTGTATGGGTTTTTTTGTTTTTTGTTTTGTTTTGTTTTTGACTGAGTCTTGCTATATTGCCCAGGTTGGAGTGCAGTGGCATGATCTCAGCTCACTGCAACCTCTGCCTCCCGGGTTCAAGCAATTCTCATGCCTCAGCCTCCCGAGTAGCAGGGACTACAGGCAGAGTCATGACGCAGGGCTAATTTTTTGTGTTTTTAGTAGAGATGGGGTTTTGCCGTGTTAGCTAGGCTGGTCTCGGAACTGCTGGCCTCAAGTGATCCACTTGCCTCGGCCTAAGAAATGCTAGGATTACAGGTGTGAGCCACCATGCCTGACCATCTTCTTTTCAGAAACACCTAGTTAGATATTTTGCACATTTTTAAACTGGATTATCAGATTTTCTCCTACAGAGTTGTTTGAGCTCCTTATATGTTATGGTTATTAATCCTTTATCAATAGGTGGTTTGCATATATTTTCTTCTATTCTGTGGGTTGTCTCTTCACTTTGTTGATTGTTTCCTTTGCTGTGCAGAAGTTTTTACCTTGATGTGATTTCATTTGCCCATTTTTGCTTCAGTTGCCTGTGCATGTGGGGTATTACTCAAGAAATGTTGCCCAGGCTAATGTCCTGGAAAGTTGCCCCAGTGTTTTCTTTTAGTAGCTTCATAGTTTCAGATCTTAGATTTAAGTTTTTAATCAATTTTGATTTGATTTTTGTATATGGCAAGAGATAGGGGTGTAGTTTCATTCTTCTGTATATGGATATCCAGTTTTCCCAGCATCAATTATTGAAAAGAGTATCCTTTCCCTAGTGTGGGTTCTTGGCACCTTTGTTGAAAATGAGTTCACTGTAGCAGTATGAATTTATTTCTGGGCTCCCTATTCTGTTCCACTGGTCTTCATTTCTGTTTTTATGCCAACACTATGCATTTTGGTTACAATACTTCTATAATATAACTTGGAGTCAGGTAATGTGATTCCTCTAGTTTTATTCTTTTTGCTCAGGATCACTTTCGCTATTCTGGGTCTTTTTGTGCTTTCATATACATTTTAGGCTTTTTCTTTTTTTTTTTTTTCTATTTCTCTGAAGAATGTCGTTGGTATTTTGAGAGAGGTTGCATTAAATCTGTAGATTCCTTTGGGTAGTATAAACATTTTTTACAATATTTATTCTTCCAATCTATGAACATGGAATATCTTTTCATTTTTTGTGACCTCTTGAGTTTCTTTGCATCAACATTTTACAGTTTTCATTGTAGAGATTTTTTTGTTTGGTTAAGTTTTTTAGGTACTTTATTTTATTTGTAGCTATTGTAAATGGGATTAATTTCTTGATTTCTTTTTCAGATTGTTTGCTATTGGTATATAAGAATACCACTGATTTTTGTATGTTGATTATGTATCCTACAACTTTACTGGGTTTATCAGTGCTAATAGTGTTTTTTGTTTGTTTGTTTGGTTGGTTTTTTTTTGGTGAGTCTTTAAGTTTTTCCCAATATAAGATTATAATATCTGGAAACAAGGATAACTTCACTTTTTTTTTTTTTCCAATTTGGAGGTCCTTTATATCTTTCTCTTGTCTGATTGCTCTAGGTAGTACTTCCAGTATTATGTTGAATGGTGACAGTGGGCATCCTTGTCTTGTTCCAGATCTTAGAGGAGAGGCCTTCAGTATTTTTCCCATACCCACAGTATGACTCTAGCTATAGGTCTGTCATATACAGCATTTATTATATTTAAGTATATTTCTTCTATCCCCAGTTGTTTGAGAGTTTTTACCATGAAGAAATATTGAATTTTATCCAATGCTTTTACAGCATCATTTGAAATGATCATTTTTTTGTCTTTCATTCTGTTGATATGATATATCACATTGGTTGATTTCAAACTATTGGACCATCCTTGCATCCTGGGATAAATCCCACCTGATGATTTTGCTTATTTGTTCAAAAAAACAGCTTTTCATTTTGTTGATCTTTGGTGTTTTGTTGTTTCCATTTTATTTACTTCTTCTCTGATCCTTATTATTTCCTTTCTTCTAATTTTGTGTTTGGTTTGCTCTTGCTTTTCTAGTTCTTTAATTTGTAGAGTTAGGCTGTTTATTTGAAGTTTTTCTACTTTTTTTGATGCAGATGCTTATTGCTATCAATCTCTATCTTGGTACTGATTTCACTATATTCCGTGGATTTAAATATGTTTTGTTTTCATTTTCATTTTTTTCAAGAAATTTTACAATTTCCATCTTAATTTCTTCTTTTATCCACTGGTCATTAAGGAGCAAATTGTAAAATTTTCATGTGTTTTGATAGTTTCTAATATTCCTCTGGTTATTGATTCCTAGTTTTATTCTATTGTGGTCAGAAAAAATATACTTGATATGATTTAATTTTTTTTGAAATTTCTAATACTTGTTTCATGGCCTAATATATGGTCTGTCCTTGAGAATGATCTATGTGCTGAAGAGAAGAATGTGCATTTGCAGCCATTAGATGAAATGTTCTATAAATATCTATTAGGTCCATTTAATTCTACAGTGTAGATTGAGTCTATTGTTTGTTGTTGATTTTCTGTCTGGAAGATCTGTCCAATACTGAAAGTGGGGTGTTGAAGTTGCCATCTATTATTGTATAGGTGTTTTTCCCTCTCTTTAGCTCTAGTAATATTCGCTTTATTTATCTGGGTGCTCCAGTGTTGGCTTCATATATATTTACAACTGTTATATCCTCTTACTGAATTGACCGCTTTATCATTATACAGTGACTATCTTTGTTTCTTTTCATAGCCTTTGTTTTGAAATATATTTTGTCTGACTTAAGTATAGCTACATTTTTGGTCTCCATTGGCATGGAATATATTTTACCATCCCTTTATTTTCAGTGTATGTGTGGCTTTACACGTGAAATGTGTTTCTTTTAGGCAACATATGATTGGGTCCCATTTTTTTGTTTTGTTTTGTTTTGTTTTGTTTTTTAATCCTGTCAGGCACCTTATGTCTTTTGATTGGAAAGTTTAGTCAACTTACATTCAATGCTATTATTAATAAGTAAGGACTTACTTCTGCCATTTTGTTATTTGTTTACAGCTTGTTTTTTGGTCTTCTCTTTCTCCCTTTCTTTCCTTCCTTCTGTCTTCCTTTGTATAGATATGATTTTCTCTGGTGGAATATATTCTTGATTTTTATTTCTTGTGTAACTGTTGTAAGGTTTTTGATTTGAGATAGCCATGAGGCTTGCAAATAGCATAACCCATTATTTTAAACTGATGACAACTTAACATTGTTTGCAAAAACAAGCGAACAAGCAAAGAGAAGATTAATAAAGACTCTGTATTTTAACTTCATCCCCAGCCCTTTTACTTTTTTGTTGTTTCTCTATATATCTTATTTTATTGTTAATGTCTTGAAAGTTGTAGTTGTTATTTTTGATAGGTTTATCTTTTAGTCTTTCTAGTCAAGATATGGGTAGTTTACACATCACAGTTACAGTGTTATAATATTCAGTGTTTGTCTATGTACTTACTATTACCAGTGATTTTTGTACCTTCAGATGATTGTTGCTTGTTAACATTCTTTCCTTTCAGATTGAAGAACTCCCTTTAGTATTTCTTAGTAGGACAGGTCTGGTGTTGATTAAATACCTCAGCTTTTGTTTGTCTGGGAAAGTCTTTATTTCTCCTCCCTATTTAAATGATATTTTCAGTAGATATACTATTTTAGGGTATAAGTTTACTCTTTAGCACTTTAAATATGTCATGGCAGTCTCTCTTGGCCTGTAAAGTTTCCACTAGGAAGTCTGCCGCCAAATGTATTGGTGTTTTCTTTATGTTATTTGTGTCTTTTTTCTCGATGCTTTTAAGATCTTTTCTTTATCCTTGACTTTTATGAGTTTGATTATTAAATGTCCCAAGTTAGTCTTATATGAGTTACATATGCTTGGTGTTCTATACCCTTCTTGTGTGTTATATCTTTCTCTAGATTTGGAAAGTTCTCTGTTAGTATCCCTTTAAATCAACTTTCTACCCAGATCTCTCTCTCTATCCCCTCTTAAAGGCCAGTAACTCTTAGATTTGCCCTTTCAAGGCTATTTTCTAGGTCTTGTAGGCATCCTTCCTTGTTATTTTTTTCTTTTGTCGCCATTTACTGTGTATTTTCAAATAGTCTGCCATCAAGCTCACTAATTCTTTCTTCTGTTTGATCAGTTCTGGTGTTGAGAGACTCATACATTCTTCAGTATTTCAACTGAATGTTTTACCTCAAGAATTTCTGCTTGATTTTTAAAAATTATTTCAATCTCTTCAATAAATTTATCAGACAGGATTCTGAATTCTTTCTTTGTGTTATCCTAAGTTTTGTCAATCTTACTCAAAACAGCCATTTTGAATTATCTGTCTGAAAGTTCACATTTTTCTGTCACTCTGGGGTTGATCACTGGTGCCTTATTTAGTTCATTTTGTGAGGTCATGTTTTCCTGTATGGTCTTGATGCTTGTCAGTGTCCAGGCTTTGAAGAGTTGAATATTTATTACAGTCATTTCAGTCTGGGTTTGTTTGTACCCAACATTCTTGTGAAGGCTATCTAAGTATTCAACAGGAATTGAGTATTGTGATTTGTCTTTGGTCACTGCAGCCATATCTACATTATGAGGCACACCAAGCCCAATAATACTGTGACTCTTTCAGAATCATAGAAGTCCTGTCTTGGTGGTCTTGGGTAAGATCCTGGTGAATTCTCTGTATTACCAGGCAGAGATTCTTGCTTCCCTCCCTTACCCCAAACAAATGGAATCTCTCTCTTCATGATGAGTCTCCTGGAGCTGGGGAAGGGGTGACACAAGCACCCCTGTAGCCTCCACCACTGGAACTGCATGCAGTCAGACCTGAACCCAGCATAGCACTGGGCCTCACCAAGGCCTGCAGTGATTATTGCCTGGGTACCACCAATATTCACTCAAAGTCCAAGGGTGCTTCACTTAGCAGGTGACAAATCCAGCCAGGCCTTTATTCTTCCCTTCAGGGCTGCAAGCTCCCCCTGAGCCCAGCAGATCGAGAAATTCTGCCCAGGAGGCAACATTTGGAATCAGGGACCCCAGGAGGCCGCTTAGTGCTCTCCACCACTGTGACTGAGCTGCTACCCAAGCTGCAAGATAAAGTCTCCTTTACTCTTCCCTCTCCTTTCCTCAAACAGAAGAATCTCTCCTCATGGCCACCACAGCTTGGAATGTACTGGGTCACATTTGAAGTCAGCGTGGCCCTGGGTCTCACCCAATGCCTGCAGCAAGTACTGCCTGCATTACTTTGCATTGATGTTTACTCAAGGTTCAAGGGCTCTTTATTCATCACATGGTGGATCCTGCCAAAACTGGGTCCTTCACTTCAAGGTTGTGGGTTCTCTTCTGTCCGAGGGTGTGTCTAGAAATATCATCTGGGAGCTAGGGCCTGGAATGGGTGCCTCAGGACTCTGCCTAGTGGCCTATTTTACTGTGGTGGTATCCAAGTTGGGAAACAAAGTTCTCCCTTTCCCCTTTCTTTTTCTCAAGCAGAACGAAAGAATCTCTCAGAACTCTGAGCTGTGCTGCCTGGGGTTGGGGGATGGGTGACAAAGTACTTTCTTGGCTGCTCTGACTTGTGTCTCACTAGGTCACATGTACCCCAAGTCCACTGGCTTCTAGCCCAGCACAGCACCAAGACTTGCCCAGAAATTGCAGTCCTTGTGGTGTAGACTGCCTTTCAAGTTTATTTAGAACCCTATAGCATTTTAGCCCATGGTGGTGGGACTACCAGGAACTCAGGCTCTGACTCCCAGAATGGACAATTCCCTTCTGGCTAGAGTAGGTCTAAATGCTTCCTCTGTAGGCACCAGCTGAATTACCTCCTTCATTGCTTCCCACTGTGACAGGCAGCACTGAGTTCCACTGCAAAGTCCCACAATCACTGTGCTCCCCCTTTCCCAAACACACAGATTCTCTCTCAGCACCATGAGCCCCCTGCCAGCAGATGGGGGTGGCTGTCAGGAACTCAAGACTATCTTTTCTACACTGTTCATGCCTCTTTCCTTATGATGTTAAAACCAGGTACTGTGGTCACTCACCTGATTTTTGTTCCTCCAAAGATGTTTGCTTGTGTGGGTAGTTGTTCAGTTTCCTGTTCCTGCAGTGGGGACAATCACTATAGGGTTCTGTCTGGATATCTTGCTCTGCCTGCTCACCAAAAGGCACTTTTAAGGTATTGTAGTATTTGAAAACATCACTGGAGTGGTTATGACCCATGCAAAAAAAAAAAAAAAAGTGTGTGTGACTGAATCCTCCTGGTGCTGTTATTTATACCTAACATACCTTTGATTTTAGATTCAGGTTAGCTCCATATTCTGAAATTCTTCCAATTCTGACTTCCTGCTTCTGAAGTTTAGCCCAAGTACTATAGAAGTCCCTTCCAGGTACTACAGACTCCACTTTTGTTGAGTCCATGCAGACTGTGGCATACACAGCACTCTGGATTGCTCAGCAGCATTGTAAAAGTATCTATGGGGATAGGTGCAATTAGTGAGCTCCTTGCTTTGGCTCCTTTAATTCTTGAGATTTTAATTTTTCTTTGGGAACTAAAACCTAAGTGTACATAGTGATAAAAGCTAAAGGTAACATAATAAACATTATCTTATCATTTCTTTCTTTTGACTAACTGTGTTCTGGAATAAGCAAAGCCATTTATAATGAAAAATCATTAAAGCAAAAATTCAACATTGAACGTGCTACTGTCTGAACATGCTTTATGTAAGAGTTAAATCAAAATTGAGAGAACAAAACAGTTTTCACTGGCTTAAAGTTTGATATTTGTATATATATAATTGCCTTCCATGATGAAGACTGATTCAGAAGGGCGTGGCATATACTCAACATGCTCTCATGGCTTTCTTTCTCTCCAGTTTTCCAAGTAAGTATAGGGCTCTTCTTCTGGAAATTAATTTGGTTAATTGCAGTTGACCAGGGTGAACTGGCCAAATAGAACACCAAGTATCTTGAATGTACTTGTGTTGGCACAGGCATATATGAGATGAGAAAGTCAGAGATGGAGAATTCTGCTAGCTTCTCTTCCCCCTTAGCCAGTGGCAAGTATCTTTTCTGAAAATAATAACTTAACATGCCTTTGATTTTACTTAATGTTATTAAGTTTGTGATTAGCCATAGCTGGAGGTCCTGGCTGCCATTTTGTAAAATAGAGTCTTGGGGAAGGAAATGAGGTTAGGCAATTTCCTGGGCATTATTTTTCTTAGTTTTATCCATAAAGATAAGAATGGGATTATAGGACACATGCATGTAATGCAGTAATACTTCTCATCTCTGACTGTACATTAAAATAACTTGGGGAGCACTGGAAAACTACCCCCTACCAGTTTCAGAGATTCTGATTTAATTGGCCTGGCAAACAACCAGGGCATCAGTAGTTGCCAGAGTTCTTCAGATAATTCTTATTTGCCTCTGGGCATGAGAGCCACCCATGTTCCTGAAGACAGCATTTCCTGACCGACAGAGCCTTGAAATTAGAACAATGGAATCTGTATTCTGGTCCTCGCTTCTCCATCTTGAACAGTCTTAACCTCTGTGAAATTATATCAGTTCTTTAAGAAAACATGGTTATTATTGTAACCAAGCTCTCAAATTCATTCTGCTCTAAGAACCTGGGATTCTAATTATCTCCTTCCAGAAAAAAAAAAAAAAAAAATCACTAATGTTTAATTACAGATATTAACATATTGTTTAAAATGTAAGAAATATAAATATGAATCAGATATTGTCTTTGACCTTTGGTTATTCACTGGCTATTATTCATTGGTTATTCACTCCCCACTGGGAGGCTGGGGGTGACAATGAGTTAACTTTAATAGAGTTTCATTAATACAAGTACATCATGCAAAATAATGGCAGCAGTCAATTGCCGTTTAAACAGAAAAGTCTTAATCTCACGAAGAAACTGATTTGAGCTTAATCTCAAATAGGGATATTATAGGTTATAGGACAGCATTTGCAAAGGCTCTGGAGAGTGCAGAAAATGTTTTGAGATCAAATAGTTAAGGGTGGCCACATTGATTGATCCTATAGACAAGAAGTTATGAAGGCTTCCCAGCACCAGATTGTGAATGGTCTTAAGCTCAGGCACTCATTCAAGTAGAAGAGAAATAGTAACAGTTTGATAGTGATATTAAAGAGCTTTGCATTTTACATTTTGAGAAATATTTCCCAGTTGCCCTCCAGGCTCCTTCCTGGGTCAGTGCTGTAGGGAGGCTTTAATTTGCAAGACCAGGAATCAAAATCAAGTCTAAACGCAAAATCCATGAGGTCCTTCTTAACCATCAGACCATATTGCCTCAGGCTTTTCATGTATACCATAATGAGAAAAATCCTTTCTACCTTATAACTTTGCTGTGATTGACTGTATAAGATAGTGAATGCATGATATTTTACTGCATGCTTGATACATATTAAGTGCACAGTAAATTATATATTTCTGTTCTACGGTTGTTTCAACCTGGCAGCCTCTGTACCCGTGTTCCCTCCAGCAATGAAAGCATGCAGACTCAGCATTTTCACCTGTACTGCTTAGTTACACCATGATTGACAGTCTCCATTACCCAGATTCTTAGTGTAATTTATCAGTCCTCTCATTCAATTTAATTCAATAGTTACTAAAATCTTGCTAGTGCTCAGCAGACCATGTGGACGGCTATGTATTAGGTATAAAAGGATGCAAAAATGAATATGGCATACTGTCTTCATTCTGGGAGCCTGCAATCCAATAGTGAAAATACATATAGTCATAAATATTTAATACAAGGCCAATGTGGACATAGCTTTGATTGCCTGCTGGAGGCAGAGAAAGGGCAGATGTGAAAATCTGATAGTTCTTTGTAGTTTATTTTTTAATTAGGCCTAAGTAAAATGGCTGGTTTAAGTTGTAAACATTTGACAAAAAGCCTAAGGTACTTTGGTTCAGAAATTACAGATGAATTTAATCAAACTGCATATTAGAAAATACAGGAAAACATGTCTAAATGCTCAATTGGTGAATTGTATCTCTCTTTCAATAACTATGCAACATAAAAGTCAATTTATTAGCTTGACAATTGTACTGCATTTCTACTATGTCCAGCATATCAAAATATGTTACAGAATTCAGTAAAGGAAAATTTATTTCCCCCAATAAATTATCAAACAGCAACTCTTGTCAGTTTCTCTAACCTGCCTTAACTTCAAATCACTAATGTATTTACTCACTAAACACATCCATAAAAATGGCACTCCTGGAAAATTATCTTGGGTAGTCTTTCCATTAGCATTGGTTTTTGTTTGTTTCTTAAATTTTATATAATTATTTTTCACAGTTACAGTCAATATAGGAAAATTGAAAGTTACCAGAAGTCTAAAGTCTGTTAACACTTTGTACTAAAATTTGAATTTGTAATTGGGATGCTTTTATCCTGTATAGAATTTTTGCAGGTCACCTGATTCACATTAGCTAATCTCCTAGAGAAAATTAAACATACAAACATTATTTATTAAAGTGGACGTCTCTACAAAATATTATTAATGACTAGAAATCCTGTGGAAAGCAAATATTAAGTCCTTTTAAACCATTTATCATGTAACATTAAGATATTGTAATTGCACTGCTTGTATCTTCCACCGTACTGCACTGCCTTAGTGTTCTCATCTGTAATGCAATAATGCATAGTGAGTAAAGCTAAATCTGGCTCCCAACCTTAATTAAGAAACTGCTGTTATACGAAACAGCACATAGGCCTTGCATTTCCCAGTGCCCAGTGAAGACGTAAATTCCTCACTGCCTGAATTAATGCTGGCACACAGGCACATAAGGACCAGAATCTTCATCACCAGCTCATAATTTTTGATGGCTCATCGTTGGCCAAGTACTCTAACTAGGCACTTTAATGGGCAAGTACATAACCAAACATGCTGACAATGCTGTCTTTACATCTGAGGGTTCTATGTGAGCAAAAGAAGCCTTGAGGAGATAACAGAGTAATGCTGAAAATGGCATTTTATGAACTAAGGAAAATTACTGAAAGACTAGAGACATACATGAATATTGCCCCTCAGATAGAACTCATATATACTCTTCATACCAGAAACTCCTTTTTGATACTCAAAAGGTAGGCTCTCTTTCTGTGAACAAAGATAATATTTATAGTAGAGCTAGGAGCAAGATATTAAAGTTGATAACACTCTGAAGAAGCTTGAGGTCAATGCTTTGGGAGGGGCAACCTAAGAGTATCTTGGAGAAAGAATATTAAGGTATATTAAAGTCTTTTGTTTTGTTTTGTTTTGAGACATGGAGTCTCACTCTGTCACTCAGGCTAGAGTGCAGTGGCACCACCTTGGCTCACTGCAATGTCAACTTCCTGGGTTCAAGCCTCCGTAGTACCTGAGATTATAGGTACCTGCCTCCATGTCCAGCTAATTTTTTTGTATTTTTAGTGGAGACAGGGTTTCACCATGTTGCCCCGGCTTGCCTTGGACTCCTGACCTCAGGTGATCCACCCACCTCGGCCTCCCAAATTGCTGGGATTACAGGCATGAGCCACCATACTCGGCCAGATACATGTCTTCTTTAGTGAATAGTAATAACAATTTACTCGTAATTGGGCTGAAAGATAGTTGAACCTATGTTGACTATAGGAGTCATATCCACTCATTCAACAAACACTTTCTGAGCAAACTCCTATTGCCAAATACTGTTTTATGTACTAGGGATAAGTCGTAAACAAGAATGATGCTTACTGCTCTTGAGAATAGCAGTAAAAAGTAAAGTAAATAAACAAAGTCAACCTATAGTGTTATGCTGAATATAGAAACATGTGATATGATAGGGACTTACTGGCTAGAGGATCAGTCTGAAAGCACGAATATCTTTGGGGTAATCCAGAAAAAGCGAGAACACCAGTGTGACTGACACTAAATGAGCATGGAAGAGAGGAGCTGGAGAGGTAGGCAGGGGTCAGCTCTTACAGAACTGCCCTTTGACAATGTGAGGGGTTTGAATTTTATTCTAAGTTTAATGCCATCAATTAGAGGCTTTATTAACCAGGGTTAGTAAATGTAGACTCTAGAGTCTCTGCTTCTAAGTTTCATTGACATATTTATAAGATCACTCTGACCATAGTGTCAAAACTATGTTGTCAGATGGTAGAGGAAAAAGTAGAGTCATTGGGATAATTCAAGCAAGAAATCATGGTAATGTGGAGTTGGATATTAGCAGTGGGGATGAAGATAAAGGGATAGATTTAACATGTATTTAGGGGTTAGAGCCACAGGAACTCACATAGCGATTTGCCTGCTCAAGGCAATTAGGAGACCACATAAGAATTTTGATGTTAATACAGACTGTTTGTAAGGGTAGAGAAGTTGCCACAAAACAAAGTATCATGCTCAGTTTTTAACAAAACTGTGTAGTGCCTCTGCTACAGATATAGTACAAGTAGTACAAATTATAATACATCAAGAAGAAGAAAAGAGGTGGGAGATAAGTGCAGAAAAAAAGTTAATGTAATATTTAAGGGACAGAAGTCTGTGAGATGATTTTGGTGTAGAGGGAAAAAATTAAAAAAACAGTTTGGGAGTCAGGAGTCAGGAGTCTTGAACTCTGAATCCATCTCAAGTACTAATCCAAGGTATAATTCTGAGAAATGAGCTTTATCTTTTGAAAGTCCTGTCTCCTCATTTGTAACACAAGAGTGATGTGGAAGAAGATTGTTTCTATAGTCACTAATAGCTTAAAATGTTCATTACCTCTATTAGTCTTTTGCTTTAGAAAAATAGTGACTGAAAGATGCATGATGAAAGGTTATAAAATTATGTGTTCTAAACAACTTTTTTTTACTAAATGACAGTGTATTTTAAACTTAGAAGAGTTAAGAACTTAGAGTAAATTTTATCCATATGAAATGCAACAGTGTTTTATTAAGGAGTAGTGAAATTAAGGAGTATTTGCCTTAAGTATTGACATAGTTATCCATTCTCCAAATAGTTAATTAACTTCCTATGTACTAGGCTCCAGAAATATAAACATTTTTACATGGTTGGATAAAATCATATATAAATGAATCATTACATAGCACTTACCATGTATCAGGGCCTAAGCACTTCAGAATTATTAATTAATTCTCAAGAAAGTTGTGCAAGACAAGTATTGTTTTCATCCATTCCACAGATGAGAAAAATGAGACTCAGAGAAATTAACTAACTTGTCTAAGGTCACAGAGTTAAGTGGATGGGCCAAGATTTGGATCCAGGATTTCTGGTCCTAAGGTCTCTGCCGCTAAATGCTATATTATATCTCAGATTGATAAATGAAAGTCTGTATTATTTCTATGAGAATTTAATGCAGAGAAGTTTCTATATTTTTATCATAAATTATTCTCCATCATTTTGGGAAACAGAACAAAGACACTGAAATCCATGGCGAGGAATTAGGAAGTAAAAAGGACAATTTATAAGTCAAAGAGTTTTTATGCACTCAGCAGAGTTGATTGAATAAACAGAGCATACAATACAGATTTGTTTACAGAATCCACAGTAGAGTAAGTTTCAAGTGGATTCACTTACAACAGGCATTTTGCCTACTAATCTTTACAATCAGCTGAGTAGAGTAGTTTACAAGATATGATCTTCCTAAGGCATAAAGGGAGAAGGGGAGAAATGTTTGTTGGATATATTTTAGAGCTTATATTTTCCAATAAAAGTACAATTGGGCAATTATAAGTATGTAACTGTTGTAAATCTTGGAATTACTTCAAACCATCAATAAGGTTACCACAAAATTAAATTCACTTGTTTCACAAAAGCACTCTTATTCCAATCAGTTGGAAAATGTCGAAAGTCTTGTTTCTTCTAGATTACCTTTATGCCACAAAGCAAACATAACCTATTCCTTTTGCTTGTTTTTCTTTGGTTTGATTTCCATGAGGGAATAGAAAAGTTAAAAATGTTGAGTATGAAATTTTAGATAAGATCTAAATAGAATAGAAAAGTTTAAAATATTGAGTATGAAATTTTAGGTAAGATCAGACGTTGAAAAACTTAAACATGTTTGTTGAATTATAAAGTGTCTTTTCAATTACATAAGATAGAATATATTTATTAAATATAATTATAGTATTATACTATACATTTTAAATTCTATTTTTTGGAAATGGCGATTAATTTACTATGTACAGATTACCCTTGAACAGTATGTGTTTGAACTATATGGCTCCACTTAGATGTGGATTTTTTTTCAACCAAACACAGATGCAAAGCACAGTATTCATAGAATGGGAAACCTATGTAAACAGAAGGTTGACTTTTCATATGCATGGGTTTCACAGCGCTGACAGTGGGGCTTGAGTATGGGAAGATGATATACCTAGGGGTCTTGGATTAAATACCCCACTTATACTGAGGGAGGACTATACATGACTGGAATATTTGGTTAGCCATTACAGTTATTTTCTTGACTATTTTGTGTACAGGAGAGTTTCTTTCTTAGCAATGAAAATTTTTGTGGACTAATTGACCTTAGGTAGTTAACTTTTTAACCATTGCTTATAATGAGCCAGTCACCATGCTAAACATGTTACATAAATTACATTATGCATCATCCCAACAGATAGTTATAATACTATTCTTGTCTCCATTTTACAAAAGAATAGATTCAGACTTACAGGAGTTAAATAACTTACGAAAGGCAATATGTTTCAGCCAATAGGATTTGAATATAAGGTTTCTGCATTAAAAGATGCACACATCCTGTCCACAAGGATATTGTCAATATCATTAAGAATATTAAATACATCTAATAGTTATGTCTAAACCACTCTTAAATTTTATCTTGTTTTTTGCCATCAGTCTGTTTTAAGACTATTTTAAAAATTGTTTCTCTTTACAGTGTCACTTTTTTCTGTTCTCACCTTCATCATCTTTGTTCAGTTGATAAATATTTCTTGCCTGGGTCAATGCCTTCATCTCCTGCCTGGTCTCATTGCTTCTTTTCTCATACTTCTTTAATAAATTTGGTATACTGTCAAGAGAATCCATGTATATAAACTCTCTATCCTTCGTTCAAGAACTTCTGTGTTTAGTATAACTATGGAATTCTTTAGGCTGCCTTATAAGACTCTTGATAACCATACCCCTATTAACTACCTTATATATTCCAGCTTCATACCATTCACTTTTTGTTTTGTTTGAGTTAGTTTCCTCTCTTTATATAGAATTTTGTGATACTCATTTCCATGCTTACGTCTATTTGATCATTTTTCTCATTCTACATTTCCATAGAAAAGGTCCAGTTAAAGTGCCTCATCTCCAGGCTAAGAAGCTGATTCAAGCTACTCTACTTGATACTAATTTTTACCTTGTCGAAAATGCAGGCATTAATATACCACCAATGAGTTTTCATCTCACAGCGTCTAATATTATCTTTTAAGTTGAGGTTTATACTCATTATCTCTTCAGGGACTAGGTTTTATTCAACCTATACCCCCATACTTCTCTATTAAATCCTGAATGAATAGTAACTATAACTTATTATACATTTATCAAAGTTATTCCACTTCAGAATAATCAAAGGTGATTGTACTTGATAATGTAGTATTAGTCAAACAGTTCTTGCAATAACACTGTTATTTTTATATTAATTCTGTAGTTTGTAAAAGTGCAAAAATGAAAATTACATATGCTTTCAAATTAAAATATGTAGCAAACATGAGAGCTGAATATATTCATCAATATAGTAATTTGAGACAAAAGTACTAAAATTGCAGGCTTCAACATAAAAGTGTATATTACAAGTCACAAATAACTCTAAATAGTCAGTTCTTGAATATGGTATTTCTTTGATAATGGATATAGTAAAATGTTATGTTAATTCCAGGTGTCTTTTGCAAATGTTCTTTCCCCCTTAAAGATTTGAAGCAGTATCAGAATGTAATGTAGCAATGTTGACTGAATATAAAAAATTTGGTTGTGTAAGTCAAAGAATAACAAGGGTCACTTATTTATTTAGTTAGCCATTTATCAGATACTTATTGAACACCTAATATTTGCAAATTACTGTCTTAGAGTATGAAAATTTTAATACAAAGACAGTTTATTCTCACACGTGCCCTTACTCTGATGTTGAGATAGTCAAGGAATCAAACCACTGCAAAACAATCAAATACTTGTGTAATAGCGGCACATGTGATATGCAACAGGAACAGAGAGGAGAGACAAGTTTGTGTATGTTGATAATGCATTTGTTTGGTCCAGCAGATTATTTTACCTCGGTGACTATAATATGTTCCAATTTATGGAAATTTGATATGTATATGTATAAAATTGATTAACTGGAGCGTTTGTGTTACATAAAAGAAGGCCTGCTAAGAATTCCTCTGCTATGTTTAAAATATTTATACACGGATGAACATGTGTTAAAAATGATTTACACAAAATTTTTTATGTGTACAGCTTTTGATTAATGGAATGGATTTATAGCTTTATAATAAAAGACTGTCCTTATTGTTCCAGATTTTCCAATAGAAACACTTGTTATAGGTTCATGAAATGCTATAACTGCTTTTACAGAAGAGCTCCTGCTTGCCATGAAAATTGGATTATCCAAGCACCAGCTTACAGATGATCTGCCTGGGTGAGAAATAGTGATTGGGAAATTCAGGCTCAGGCCAACAGCATTAATATATGGAATGGCTATACAGGGGGATTTGATATGAGCCAAATCAAGAAACCGTATTCCAATCAGACCCATCACATCTGTAAAACTGACATGCCCTAGTCTCTGGTGATTACACAGCCACATAGAGCTATTGCAAGCAGGGCATTAAAAGTTCTGAACCTTGAGTGTCTGCTGTTGCTACATACAGCATTTCATCCTTGAATGTGCCCTTTTAATCCATAAGAATCTGTCATATCCAAACCATGATGAATCAATATAGGTATTCTACTTGTACTGGATAGAAGATGCTGTTCCAATTTTCTTCAATTCAGTATTTACAGAACATTCCAATGAAATGTTGATCAAGGTTTTAGCAAGCTATTTTAAAATATTAATGGAAAGTTTATAAATAAACTATTTAGTTACACGAGTAGTTGTTATTCAACATAAAACCCTAATTGCAATAGATAATACAAAATAAAACTCAAAATATGATTATGAAGTTGAAGCACTACAACTGTACTGTAAATATGGAGGGCTGCAGGCTGGGTGTAGTAGCTCATGCGTGTAATCCTAACACTTTGGGAGGCCATGGTGAGGGGACTGCCTGAGCTCAGGAGTTCAAGACCAGCCTGGGAAACATGGTGAAACCCTGTCTCTACTGAAATACAAAAAAATTGCTGGGTGTGGTGATGCATGCATGTAGCCCCAGCTACTTGGAAGGCTGAGGCAGAAGACTTGCTTGAACCCTGGAGGCAGATATTGCAGTGAGCTGAGATCACACCACTGCACTCCAGCCTGGGTGACAGAGCAACACTCTGTCTCTATTTTAAAAAACAATGGAGGGCTACATATGGTGGAAATACATTGGAAACATCCATCTACTTTTCAGCCAATGATTCAATGATACAAATAATCATTTAACCTTGTATGATAAATATACACATATTATCTGAGAACTCACCCATGGGGAAGATGGATTAGATCAAAAAGTTTAGAATTTTTAAGTCATACTGTAGTATCTTATTTTTACAATTTTAAAGACAGCAGATAGTGAATATTTTGAATGTCTGCTTTGCTAAGTGTTAGTCTATAATATTCTCATGTAATTTTGTCTAATAAGTGTACACTAACTATGTGTACAAGCAATGATGCATTCACATTTGCACCTCTGCTTTGTCTGCAGTATTGTTCCAGTGAATTAGCACACACAGAATACTTAGTATTAAGTAATTTACAATGGAATTGAGAAGAGATGCCTCTTTATGTGAAATGAGAAATAACAGGTATTAAGATGAGGATGCATATGATAACTGCAATGGTAGATTACAGAGGAAGAGATAAATGTGGTAATTATTACCAGGAATGTCTCATGTCACACACACACAAATGCGCGCACACACACACATTTGTGTAATGACAAGATGTACCAAAGTTTGGGGGTAAGAATCAGAGAGACCTGGCTTCAAGAACCTGGCTTGCTTACATATCATCTCTGTGACCTTAAGCAACTGCCTGAGCTCTCATCTCCCTTTTTGTAAAATGAGGACATTAGTACTCATATCACTGGGTTTTTGTAAGACTTAAATAGAATAAATATATAAAACATCAATTTGTACTGGACAAAAATTGTGATTATTATATTGATTACCAGCATGATTAATAACTTCCTATAAAAATGTATGCTTTCCTTGCTTAGTAAAAATTGTATAGTTATAATTCAATAATTTTTACATTATTTTCCTGTCCTGTCCAACTACAGAAATGACACAAGATATATGACAGTGGGACATTCAGAATTGTCAGATTGAAAAATAGATTGTAAATTTGTTGCTAAGGCAGCAGAAGATAGGGTTGTCAGACTTTACTGAGGTGTCAGAGTACGTGATACTTTGAGCAGTGATGAGTGAGTTTGCTCAAAATTTTCAAATCACCCGTACAGTTCATTCAATGATGAGTGTGTTCTTCAATTCTAGGTTGAAAGACGAATGTCTCACTTATTTTTTACCGAAAATGAGGTGGCCATATAAAAATTTTAATGAAATGAAAGTTGTGTAATACATTTTTATTTCTAAATTTTGAAGAAAGCAATATTAGTTTCACCTCTTACAAAAAAGAAACATGGTTAAGATAATATAAAACAATTAGTTAAAACCATGTATGCCAATTAAATATCACTAAAGACTGTTTTGTTATAGTAGTTATTTATAATCTGAATATCCTTTTTATATTAGTTTGTGCTTACACTGTTACTAATATAAAGAACTGCCAGAGAATGGGTAATTTATAAAGAAAAGATGTTTAATTGATTCACAGTCTGCGTGGCTGGAGAGGTCTCAGAAAACTTACAATCATGAGGGAAGGCAAAGGAGAGGCAAGTACTTTCTTCAGAAGGTGGCAGGAAAAATGAGAGTGAAGCAAAGGGGGAAGAGCCCCTTATGCAACCTTCAGATCTCGTGAGAACTCACTCACCATCACAAGAACAGCATGAGGGGAACCGCCTCCATGATCCTATCACCTCCCACCAGGTCCCTCCCTCGACACGTGGGGATTACAGTTTGAGATGAGATTTGGGTGAGGACACGGAGCCAAACTATATCACTCACCAGTTATTCTTTAAAAGTGTAAAAGTGTGATTCACTCCATTACTTCCCTAGATTGTAAAATAAGCACAGTGTTCCAAATATAATGGCTAACTAATGAAGAGAACTCAGATTATAGGTTAGAATGGACCTCTGTCTAACCGTTGGCTTTTTCCATATGACCTTGAGCAAACGTTCCAGTTACTCAGTGCTACATTAAAAAACACCCCCAAATTTAATGACTTAAGACAACGCTGATCATCCGTCTTTTTCACAAATCTGTCATGTGAGCCAGGAATGGCAAGGGCAGCTCATCTCTGCCCCATGCAGCATCAGCTGGATTGGCAGGAGTGGGGACTGGAGGAACTACATTCTAGATGGGTCCCTCACTTGTCTGGCAAATTGGTGCTGGTTGTCAACCAAGAGCTCAGCCAGAGCTATGAGCAAAGAACCTGAATTCTTCTCCACGTGGCCATCTCCATGGCTGCTTGGTCTTCCTCCTGCCACATGGGTAGTTTCTAAAAGTAAGCATCCTGGAGAATCAAACAAAAGCTCTATTACCTTTTATGACCTCACCTAGGAAGTTGTATAAAGTCACTTCTACTATAGTCACAAGCACACTGATTTCAGGAGAAGAGAACAGAGGCCTAACAGTTTTGTGGAACGACTGTCTATAAGAAATTGTCAAAAAAAAACATGTTTTGAAAGATATTGTTGGGGCATTTTTTTGGAAAACTATCTGCCACGGTACATTATTTAATATTACTTAGCTTCAGATTCCTCATCTTAATAATAAAACAGTAGACACCCTTCTGATCATTTTATACATATGACATTTATTAATCCCTCACAACTACCCCTGAGTTAAGTGCTATGTTTTATCCCAATTGTCTTAGTCAGTTTGGGCTTGTGTAACAAAATATCATCGACTGTGTGTCTTAGACAGCAGAGATGTATTTCTCACAGTTCATAAGGCTGAAAGTCCAAGATTAAGTCACCAGCAGATCTGGTGTCTGGTGAGTACCCTCTTCCTTATTTGTAGATGGCTATCTTCTGCTGTCCTCACATGTAAGAGAGCAGAGAGATCTGGTTTCTTCATTCCCCTGTAAGGGCACTAGTCCCTTCAGACCTCCATCCTCATGACCTAATCACTTCCTAAAGCCTCCTTCTAAAAATATGATTGCATTGGGGATTTTTAGGCTTCAACATACAAATTTTGGGGGATGATACACACACTCAGTCAATAGCACCTATTCTACAGAAGTGAAAACTGATGTGCATAAAAATAAGTCACGTTAAATGACAGAGCGAGTAAACTAAAGAAACAGAACTCAAACCCATGTGATCTAGTTTCAAAGGCTACATTCTTTATTTACTTTGTAGTTAATTTTTGTAAGAATAACCAAAATATTATATGCAAAGTGCTTAGCAAAGTGCCTGGCTCATTTTGAATGTTCAATAATTATAAATGGTTTTGTTGTAGCTATTATTACTAATACATCTTATAGTAAGTTACTGGACGCATTCTTTTTGAAGATATTTTTCTTTATTCATAAAAGAAAATTCAGTCTGACTTAAAGAGTATGCAATAAAGGAATATTGAAAGAAAAGGTGACAAACTGTCATAACTACATGGTCTACACAAAATAGTGAAACAAGAATAAGAATCTCTGAATAGGGGATAAAAATACTAAACAGTATTTCATTTCAGAATACTTGGGAATATGATTATAGATTCACTGAGCACGTTTTGTAAAACCAAATATGAAGAAAGTAATATTAATGTGGGATTAAGTGTGGTTGACTAAAACATATCTGGGAATATAAAATTAAATATCACGTTAGAAGATAAATGTTGGAACATTTAAAGGGTGATCAATATTTATAGGAACAACATAGTGGCTTCTATGTTGTATGAATATGATTACCAAATTATATTCAAAATGGTAATACAAATTTAGCCTTACCCTAAAAACTGTTGCTGTAAGTCTTTCGGTCTACATACCTTATCTTAACTTCCAGAGCAGAAATGCTTACCTTACTCTCACACTAGAAGCAGCTTTAGAATTTTAACTTTGCTTGTCACTAGCCTCCGACTACTAAACTATTTCTGACTCTTTTCCAAATAATGCCCTAATCTTGACACTTGTCCATCTCTTGAGTGTATGTGTTTTTTTTCCAAATCATCCTTAACATATAAATTATAAATATATGAATGAGGAAAGATGATAAAAGATAAATTGAGGTATAATACATTCACTTTATGCTTATTAATGGCAACTTACCTGAGTTTGCCAGTATGGAAATATATATTGATTTCAGGATATTCGGGAATATGGTGATAGTTTTCCTGTGTGTGTGTATATAAAACCGCTGTTTCTAAGTTAATGTGTCAAAATAGCCACATCAAAAAAAAAACAAAAAACTAACTAACTGAAAACAACAGTATATGATTTCTATGTTGATCTCCTCTTCTTTACATAACCAGAAGTTTAAAAACCTGACTGCTAGTCTGATACCTGGGTCCTGGTCTTGGTCTAGTTCTTAAGTCTTTGGCATGTTAAATAGAATAAAATCCACATGTGTGCATTTGGGAGTAAGCCCAAGAGTTCATAAACAAGTTTATGGATTGCTTTTCTAAGCTTCTCTCTCTCTCCATGTTCTCCGGGTACTTTCTGGTTTCCTGTGGTTTCTCTCTAAGATCCCGTGGTGAGAAGGCTGAGGCTTCATTTCCTCCACTCTGCTGTGCCCTTCTGAAACTACATTCACTTCCAGGGCCATGTGAGAGGAGGACAGAGAGAAAAAGAAACACAACGGAGGTTGACCCAACCCTCTTGGAAGCACAGCTTCAGTGAACAAACAAGAAAGTTTACTTTCTTAAGAATTTTGGCTTCTGTGGTTCCCATTTCTGGCCACTGCCACCACCATTACTATGTGATTGCTTGAGGACTGGGCAAGAGTTAAGCAAGAAAAGAAAAAATGGATGGGGAATTGCCACATTCTCTCTAAGCATTATGAATTCTGATTCCCACTCCTAAAGCTAAAATGAGCAGGCTTGTCCTGGAGCTGTCAATGGCCTCGTGTCCACTTCCAAGTTTCCAGTTCATTCAGGACAGGAAACGGTTGAGTGAGAATTAGAAAGATGAATGAGAACAATGGTAAACTTATCATCAGCCCAGCGATACTTCACATTTTGGTCTTCTCCAATCTGCCTACTGCTACTTCGAGTCCTCAAATGGCTTCTTTGTGTATTCTGCCTAGATTTTATAGTTAAGTGGGAGAAAGAGGATGCCATGTGTTTGTCCTTTCTGGAACAAGAGCATTTTACTCTGATTCTGTGGGATGAAATTGATGTAACTTGCAGTATATTTATGTAGGTCTAATGGTTTTTCTATTTGTTTATTCAATGGAAAGTTCATTAAAGCATTTATTTGATGACAGTAAGAAATTGGAATTAGTACTAGTACCCTTTTACATACATTATCTAATCATAATCTCATGTGTTCTTTGTGTGTACGTGTGAGAGGGAGGGAGTCTCACTCTCTTGCCTGGGCTGGGGTGCAGTGGTGCAATCTCAGCTCATTGTAACCTTCACCTCCTAGGATCAAGCGATTCTCATGCCTCAGCCTCCCAAGGAGCTGGAATTACAGGGGCCTGCCACCACGCCCAGCTAATTCTTATATTTTTAGTAGAGACAGGGTTTCACTATGTTGGCCAGGCTGGTCTCAAACTCCAGACCACAAGTGATTCACCCACCTAGGCCTCCTAAAGTGATAGGGATTACAGTCTTGAGCCACCTCACCCGGCCTCATGTATTCTTTATAGTAGACATCCTTTGAAGAAAGTTGGATTCAGTATTTTGAAGCACAGTACTATTGCTATATGCCCAACAGAAAAGCATGGAGTGCCACTGCACTCCAGCCTGGGCAACAAGAGCGAAACTTCATCTCAAAACAAACAAACAAAAAAAACAAAAGAAAAATAAAAGAAAATTAGTTATATTTCAATCACTGTATTCATATTTAGTTTGCCTTTAATATATATCTTTCTCTAAATATTTACTTTGAGTTTTTCCGTATGTATGACATTTTTATTGTTATTAAGCAATCACATAAAGTTTCTCAAATTATAAGCATATTTTGAAATAAAAATTTCAAAACATATTTCAGAAATGAGGATATGTTTGTAATTTGATTATTCTTAACTGAATATACAACCTTATTATTTATAGACTTGGATTTGGTGAATTTGAGAGTTTCATTGGATGCTATCAGGTTATTCGGAAGAAACAACATATATGTGTTTATTCACACTTAAGTTTTGCAGTTTTCTTATGTTTAAATTCCTTAATCTTCCCTGGTTTTGCCAATTACTTGACAACAATATTTATTGTACAGCAGTATCTAGGAAAACATAAATGATACTATTTTTTGCCAGTTTCTGAAAGTTCTTTCAAGAATCCTATTATTTTGAGAAATGATGCAGATCACATATTTTACTGATAAGTCATGCAGGTTTATCTAAACTTACAGGCTATTGAACACCACGAGGGAAAAGCAGTCAATTATATTAATATCAGTTCCTGACACACAAGACACAATTCAATACTTCATCAAACAATGAGAACCACACAGCATGATATGCTAGCTAGGATTTTTCGTGTTATTTTTTTGTCTTCCAGTTCTCTGATGATAAGGATAAGCCTAAAAACCCTGCTGACAATATATAGTCTAACCATTCAATTGTGAAAGTATGAGTAGAACAGATTATTCATTTCTTATTTTTTATTAGAGACATGCTTTGTGTGTGTGTGTGTGTGTGTGTGTGTGTGTATGTGACTGAAAGTCACAGTCTTCAGCTGTGTTTCAATCAATACTTCAATATTCTGATTTCAATTTTCTGTGGATAATGAAATTTCAAATATCTATAAGGGAAATTGTTTTATAAGATAATTAGTGTAGCCAGGCGTGGTGGCGGGTGCCTGTAATCCCAGCTACTCAGGAAGCTGAGGCAGGAGAATTGCTTGAACCCGGGAGGCAGAGGTTGCAGTGAGCTGAGATCTTGCCACTGCACTCCAGCCTGGGCAACAAGAGCAAAACTTCTTCTCAAAAAAAAAAAAGAAAGAAAAAGAAGAAAATTAGTGATGTTTCAATCACTGTATTTGTATTTAGTTTGCCTTTAATATATGTCTTCTCTAAAAATTTACTTTGACTTTTGCCATATGTATGACATTTTCATTGTTATTTTAAGCAATCACATAAAGTTTCTCAAATTATAAACATATTTTGATATAAAAATTTCAAAACATATTTCAGCAATAAGGCTATGTTTGTAATTTGATTATTCTTGACTGAATATACTTACTCAAATTATATGATCTGAAATTTAGAAAGGTAAAAGCTTTTTGTTAAACATAGTTTATTGAACATATCAGTTTACCTCTATTCCTTTTTGACAATTCACTAACAGGAATAAGGGTATATAGAATGTTTACTCTAACAAGAACAGAGCAAAAGGGAAAGGGAAAAGAAAATACCTCTGGTGAGAAAAGTCAATGTCTGTATTAGGTCATTTCTTTATTGCTATAAAGAAATACCTGAGATGGGTAATTTATAAAGAAAAGATGTTTAATTGGCTCATGATTCTTCTGGCAGCACAAACATGGCTCCAGCATCTGCTTCTGGTGAGGGGGCTCAGGAAAATTTTAATTATGGTAGAAGGAGAAGGGGAGCCTGCACATCCCATGGTGTGAGCAAGCACGGGGTGGGGAAGTTGTGGTCCTAGACTTTTAAACAACCTTGTCTTGCATGAATTAACTGAGCAAGAACTCATTTATAAACAGGGGATGCTTCTAAACCATTCATGAGGAATCCACCTCCATGATCCCGTCATCTCCCACCAGGCCCCACCTCCAGCACTGAGAATCACATTTCAACATGAGATTTCAAGAAGACAGACATGTAAACCATATCAATGTCAACAAATTTCAGAAAATGAAAATCAAATGGAGGATCAATAACTCACGTAGCAATGGGAATTAGTATGGCTACTGCAGGGGGTTGGCCCCTTTCATCTCATGCTTTTCTGTTGGGCATATAGCAAGGAGTGGGATTGTTATATCAAATTGTAGGCCTATGTTCATGTATAGTAAGTACTGCCAAACAGTTCTCTAAAGTGGTAGCACCAACTTAAACTCCTCCAGTAATATTTTACAGTTCATATTGCTCCATATTCTCAGAAACATTTGGTATTGTGTGTTTATTTCATCTTAAATATTCTGGTAGAGGTGGTAGTATTACATTGCACTTTAAAATAAGTTATTTAAGTATGTCTTTGAGAAACTAGATATAGTAGATAGGAAAAGGACATTATAGAAGACAGTGAAATATGAAGACTGAAAAATAAGAATTTAGGATGACTCAAGCAGTCTGATTTTTACTTTTGATCAAGATGGAGTAACATCTGCTATCTGAGATAAGAAAACTCATTTAAAATATGTGGGAAAAAAAAATATTTAAGACATGAGACATCAGATAACCAAGAGATAATAATTGAAAGAGGAAAGTCCTACAATTGCCCCAACTTACTGTTTAGAGTAAATTTTTAGGCCCTGGCACAGGGAGAAAGGATCTTGATAAAACCTTATAAACTCCTTAATGGACTATTAATTGAGAAGACAGATCTGAGAGTTCAGGGAAATCAGGGTAGTGAGATTTCACAATGTCAGTATGACAGAGAAAAGGACTTTCCAAAAGACAACTCCAGAGAGGTGCAGAGGTTCTCTGTGAGTGCTCACCTAAATTCTACGAATAAAAAAAATTCAACAAAGAAGATAAAACATCATAAAACGTATGTTGCTTTTCTAAAATAACATAGGAAAAGAGGAAAATAACAAAGACATAGGACAAATGCTAAGCAAATAGCAAGGTAGAATTAAACCTAAGAATATCATTAATCGCATTAAATATAAATGATCTAAATACCCAAATTAAATGGCAGAGATTATCAAATAGTATTTTTCTTATAAGACCCAGGTATGTGCTGCTTCCAAGAAACATACTTTAAGTATAAAAATGGAAATACCCAAAAATGAAGAGGTATAAGAAAACTTCTGGGATTAACAGATATATTCACTGTCTTGATTGTGCAAAGTTTTCACAGTTGTGTAGATTTATCACAATACCCAATCGTATGCTTTATTTGAAGTTTTGTGTATGCCAATTATACTTCAGTAAAGCTGTGAGAAAATAATATGGTCCATGTAGGGAGTGGCAAAAAGCATAAAATTTCTGTAGCAGTGGAAGGTGAGTTTGGAAAAATAGATGTGAGTCCATCTCTTAAGGAACTTAAATGCTAATCTCAATTTGGACTTTATTCTAGAAACCAGATATTGGCATACGTTTTCTGTGAAAAGCCATAGAGTATATACTTCAGACTTTGAAGTCTGAGTCAAAAATCTAGAATCTCATATACTTAAATAATTATTTAAAAATATAAAGGCTGGGTGCAGATGCTCATGCCTGTAGTCTCAGTACTTTGGCAGACTGAGGCAAGGCAGATCACTGAAGCACAGAAGAGTGGGACCAGCCTGAACTATATGGCAAAACCCCCTGTCTACAAAAAATACAAAAATTAGCTGGGCATGGTAGTGCATGCCTGTAGTCCCAGCTACTTGGAAGGCTGATGTGGGAGGACCACCTGAGCATGGGAGGTGGAGGCTGCAGTAAGCTGTGATCACGCCACTGCACTGTAGCCTGAATGAAACAGTGAGACCCAATCTTGAAAAAAAAAAATATAAAGTCATTCTTAGCTCTCAGTCTGTGTATTAGTCCATTTTCTTTCTTTCTTTTTCTTTCTTTCTTTCTTTCTTTCTTTCTTTCTTTCTTTCTTTCTTTCTTTTCTTTTCTTTTTTTTTTTTTTTTTTTGAGATGGAGTCTCACTCTCTTGCCCAGGCTAGAGTGCAGTGGCGTGATCTCGGCTCACTGCAAGCTGCGCCTCCTGGGTTCACGCCATTCTCCTGCCTCAGCCTCCCGAGTAGCTGGGACTACAGGAACCCACCACCACATCTGGCTAATTTTTTTGTATTTTTAGTAGAGACGGGATTTCACTGTGTTAGCCAGGATGATCTCGATCTCCTGACCTCTTGATCCACCTGCCTCAGCCTCCCAAAGTTCTGGGATTAGAGGCATGAGCCACAATGCCCGGCCAGTATTAGTCCATTTTCATACTGCTATAAAGAACTGCCTGAGACAAGGTAATTTATTTAAAGAAAGAGGTTTAATTGACTCACAATTCAGTATGGCTGGGGAATCCTTAGGAAAGTTACAAATATGGCAGAAGGCAAAAGGGAAGCAAGGCACCTTTTTCACAAGACACAATGAAGGAGAAGTGCCTAGCAAAGTAGGAAGAGCCCCTTATAAAACCATCAGATCTTGTGAGAAGTCACTCACTATCATGAGAATAGCATGAGGGAAATCACCCCTATGGTTCAATTAACTCCACCTGGTCTCTCCCTTGACACATAGGGATTATAGGGATTGTAATTCAAGGTGAGACTTGATTGGGGATAAATAGCCTAGCCAAATCATTCTGCCCCTGGCCCCACCCAAATATCATATCCCTTTCACATTATGGTACCAATCATGCCTTCCCAACTGTCCCCCAAAGTCTTAATTCTTTTCAGCATTAACCCAAAATTCAAAGTCCAAATCTCATCTGAGAAAAGGCAAGTCCCTTCATCCTATAAGCCTGTAAAATCAGGAGCAAGTGAATTAGTTTCTAGATACAATAGAGGTACAGACATTGGATAAATGCACCCATTCCAAATGGGAGAAATTTGCCAGAACAAAAGGGCTCCAGGCCTCATGTAAGTCTGAAATCTAGTGTGGCAGTCAAATCTTAAAGCTGCAGAATGATCTCCTTTGACTCCTGTCTCACTTTAGGTCACATTGATGCGAGAGGTGGGCTCCCACAGTCTTGGAAAGTTCTACCCCTGTGGCTTTGCAGGGTACAACCCCACTCCTGGCTGCTTTTATGGGCTGGCATTGAGTGTCTCTGGCTTTTCCAGGCACATGGTGCAGGCTGTCGGTTGCCTACCACTCTGGGGTTTAGTGGATGGTGGCCCTCTTCTCACAGCGCCACTAGGCAGTGCCCAAGTGGAGACTCTGTGTGGGGGCTCAAACCCTACATTTCCCTCTTCATTGCCCTAGTAGACGTTCTCCATGAGGGCTCTGCCCCTGCATCAGACGTCTGCTGTATAATGAAATAGTATTCTAAATGTTAATCCAGGCATTACCATACATCCTCTGAAATCTAGGTAGAAGCTCCCAAGGCTCAATTCTTGTCTTCTGTGCACCTGCAGGCCCAACAGCACATGGAAGCTGCCAATGCTTGGGGATTGCAACCTCTGAAGCAATGGCCCAAGCTGTACCTTGGCCCCTTTTATGCACGGCTGAAGCTGGAGTGACTAGGGTGCAGGGTGCCATGTCCCAAGACTGCACAGAGCAGCTGCGCCCTGGGCCCAGCCCATGAAACCATTTTTTCCCTCCTAGGCCTCCAGACTTGTGATGGGAAGTACTGCCGTGAATATCTCTGAAATGCGCCAGAAATATTTTCTCCATTGTCTTGGCAGTTAACATTCAGCTCCTTGTTAGTTATGCAAATTCCTGCAGCCAGCTTTAATTTCTCCCCAGAAAATGGGTTTTTCTTTTCTATTGTATTATCAGGTTGCAAATTTTCCAAAATTTTTTGCTCTACTTCCCTTTTAAACATAAGTTCTAATTTCAAACTGTCTCTTTGTGAATGTATCAAACTGAATGCTCTTAAGAGCACCCAAGTAACATCTTGAATGCTTTGCTGCTTAGAAATTTCTTCTGCCAGGTACCCTAAATCATCTCTCATGAGTTCAATGTTCCACAGATCTCTAGGACAGGAGCAAAATGCCACCAGTCTCTTTGCTAAAGCATAGCAAGAGTCACCTTTATTCCAGTGCACAATAAGCTCCTTATCTCCATCTGAGCCCACCTCAGCCTTGACTTAATTGTCCATATCACTGTCGGCATTTTGGTCTGAGTCACTCAACAAGCCTTTAGAAGTTCCAAACTTTCCCACATTTTCCTGTCTTCTTCTGAGCCCTCCAAGTCTCTAGAAAGATCCAAACTTCCCCACATCTTCCTGTCTTCTTCAGAGCCCTCCAAACTGTTCCAACTTTTGCCTGTTACCCATTTCCAAAGACGCTTCCACGCTTTTGGTATCTTTATAGCAGTACCCCACTCTCTTTGGTACCAACTTACTGTATTCCATTTTCATACCACTATAAAGAACTGCCCAAGATTGGGTAATTTATAAAGGAAAGAGGTTTGACTGCCAGTTTAACGTGTCTTGAGAAGCCTCAGGAAATTTACAGTCATGGCAGAAGTCAAAGGGGAAGCAAGGGACATTCTTTGCAAGGCAAGAGGAAGGAGAATTGCCTAGAGAAGGGGGAAGAGCCCCTTATAAAACCACCTGATTTTGTGAGAACTCACTCACTATCACAAGGACAGCATGGGAGAAACCACCCCAATGATTCAATTATATCCACCTGGTCTCTCCCTTGACACATGGGGATTATGAGGATTATAATTCAAGATGACATTTGCGTGGGGACACAAAGCCTAACCAACTCAGTCTGTACAAATCAATGCAGTGGTCTGGTTTTGCAAAAAGGCTAAGCTCTTACTATAGACAATAGAGAATAGCATGGCCATACCTGCTATTTAGAAACGTAACTTGCAGAAACTGTGGAGTGGATATGAGCAGGGAGAAAGCAGAGACAGGCAGACCTGAGATGAATGCACTATTCCAAAAGTTGTAGAGATTTAAATAATAAATCTTTATTATTATGGGGGAAAACTTAAAAGTAGAAATTAAAAAGGTAATGCAGGCCGGATGTGGTGGCTTATGCCTGTAATCCCAGCACTTTGGGAGGCCGAGGCAGGCGGATCACGAAATCAGGAGATCGAGACCATCTGGCCAACATGGTGAAACCTCGGCTCTACTAAAAATACAAAACTTAGATGGGCATAGTGGTGCGTGCCTGTAAACCCAACTCAGGAGGCTGAGGCAGGATACTCGCTTGAACCAGGGAGTTGGAGGTTGCGGTGAGCCAAGATCCTGCCACTGCACTCTAGCCTGGTGACAAAGCAATACTCTGTCTCAAGAAAAAAAAAAAAAAAAAGTAATGCATGGTCTATACCCAAATAGATTTTTCTAAAGGACAAAATAATAGAAATCACTTCGTTAGATAACCTGTAGCTTTCCAACGTGATTCTGTAGAATATAGACATATGTTGGAAAACATTCTTATCTTCACTCATTTGTTTCTTGAAAGCAAGAAGTTTACACATCCTATAATATAAACAGAAAAGTAAGGAAGTAGTAGAGAAGGAAGGAATATATAAGAAAGAAATTGAAAAGTTCTCGAGACATAAATACTGATATCCCATTTAAAACCCAATTCTAACAAAATCTAAGACCACTAATTGAATAGATACACAGAATACTTATGCAATTATCTCATGTTAGGTATTAGCATTCACCATTTATTTACCTTCATTCCATTTTTACAGTGTTTATAAAAACTAAAGTCCGGGCACAGTGGCTCATGCCTATAATCCCAGCACTTTGGGAGGCCGGAGTTTGAGACTAGCCTGCTGACATGGTGAAACCCTATCTCTATTGAAATAAAAAAATTAGTCGGACGTGGTGGTGGGTGCCTGTAATCTGAGCTACTCGGGAGGCTAAGGCAGGAGAATTCCTTGATCCTGGGAGCAGAGTTTGCAGTGAGCCGAGATCGCACCACTGCACTCCAGCCTGGACAACAGAGCCAGACTCCTTCTCAAAAAAAAAAAAAAAAAAAAAAACAACCCTGAAACTAAATATGTGCCTGAAATATGGTCAACATTGTGGATACTGTAATATTGAGGGCCCTCTCTGGCTTGTGGCAGTTACACAAAGCTGAGATAACACATGACACAATAGTTGTAATCTAATATGATATGATCTGAGAGGTATATGCTGTATACTATTTATGTGTGCTATGTAAGAGAATGTGAGTGCCTCAACAGTAATTTTCTAACAAGAGAATTCTTTATTTTTAAATGTAATATTATACTAAATGTTAACATCAAAATAGAGAAAAATTGAAGTAACCCAAATATACGTTATGAGTTCAAAATTTTAAGGATTTAAAAGGCAAGTTGATGTATAAAAATATTTGAAATCAGGGACAGTTGAAAGTTGCAGCCCCTATATCCAATTTCATATATAAATCAATTTATATATGTATTTTTTTGCATTAGGAGTAATATCCAAGTTGACATTAACAATAATTTCAAATGGAAAGTTGTTAATATAGCTAGGTCATCTTGCAATATTAGAATAATCATTTTCAGACACAGTTAAATCACTTTCAAGATATTTACTGTCTCTTTTCATCCCTTACCTATAATACATTAAGGAGAAAACATATAAATCTATAGAAAGATGAATTGTGCCATTATCAGACCATGCATTACGTAGATATGCATAATCTTCTACAGGAATTTAATTAGCAGAGTACTCACACACTATCCAGTTCAATTAAACAAGTATGTATTGAGCACCTACATTATGACAAGCACTAAGCACTGGGCAAACCTTCTCTTGTGGTGCTTACAGCCATTAAACAGGTAATTACCAAGGGCTAACTAATGCAGAAAAGGCCTAGGTCCTTTGAGAAACTAAATTTGACCTAAGAAGTCAGAATGGCCCTCTTAAAGCAGTGCGAGCTGAAAGATAAGTGAATCACAGAGTCATTGGGGTTATGAGGAACTGGCAACATACGTGGGTCATGGGGTTGAGATACAGGGAAGAGACTTTTCAACAGAGAAAAAGTCTTAAAGCAGGAGAAAGAGCATGGTAAAACTATAGAAATTAAAGGAGGTCTTTGGCAATTCATTCATTTATTTGCCAAATATGCCTCATTTGAGGGTCTAATAATGCTTAGCACTGTTCTAGACCCTGGAAATGCATTTTAGAAAACAAAACAAAAAAAGATCTCCCTTATTGGAGCATACATTTTACTGTGGAATGATTTAAAAATTAAATGCATCGTGTATCAGATGTGAAGTTCTTTGGAGAGTTCTTATGAAATATTGCAGCAGGGTGTAGCAGGAATCAGGGAAGGCTTCATTAATTTAGTGACATTTGAACAAAGACCTGATATAAAGGAAGGGTTAAACCATCCAGATAGCTGAGTAAGAGCAAGTGTTAAAAAAGCCCGGTTGTGGGAACAAACTTTGGGTGTCCAGGATTCTGCAAAAGGCCAGGGTGGCTAGAGCAAAGTATCTGAAGGAACCAAAGGTAGGAAATGAAAAGCAGGGTCACGGGGGTGGGGAGCAAAACCATGCCGTGCTTGGGAGGCAATTATCAAGGCAACAACTTTTACTCTCCGAGGAAGAGAAAGCCAATGGAAGGCTGTAAGTCCAGTCATAACACAGTCTTATACATGTTTGAAGGAGATCGTCAGCTACTGAATTGACCATAGACTGTAGAAGACCAAAGCCTTAACAGAGAAGGTACAGGAAGGGTATCTTCATCTGAAGTGGTTGGAGAGGTAGGCAGGGCCAAATCCTGGGCAACATTGTAATCCAAGTTAAATATTTTAAACTTTAACATTAATATGGTGAAAAATTATAAAAAAATTTAACTAGAAGAATGTAATGAATAGATTTCTGTGTTTAAAATTGTGCTATCCAGTATGATATTCACTAGCCATGTGAGGTTATTGGGCACTTGAAATGCAGTTAGTTTGAATTAAGATCTGCTAAAGTACATATGGGATTTCAAATACTTTGAGAAAAAAAAATTAAAAATCCAAGGAATGTAAAATATTTCAATGGTTGATTTAATGTTGAAATGATAATATTTTGGATATATTGGGTTAAATAAAATATGTTATTAAAACATAATTTCACCTGTTTCTTTTTCATATTTTAATGTAACTGCTATAAAATTTAAAATTATTTATATGTGTCTCACTTTATATTGCTGTTAGACACAGTATATTTAGAAGATCACTCTGAAGAATGGATTAAAGTAGGCAATAATAGTTGCTGAGAGACTAGTTATTAGACTGTTCTCAAGAACAGTCCGAACATAACTAGCCTATTCTAAGTATCTTAGGAGGTGTTCTAAGCATTTTGAAAAGATTCTAAGAAGTGGAAAATTAACCAAAAATGCATCAGATAAGCAATAATTTAAATTCTTGTTTTAGCTACCAAAGAAAATAAAGAAAAGGTAACAATGTCTTGCGGCACAAAATTAAGTTATAAGCATGCTACTTTATATTCTGAACAATGTCTTTGGCTGAAATTTGCATGGCTGATTAAAAGAAGAAAACAATATGCTTATAATTCTTCTTTATGTGTCTTATGGGTTCTATATATGTACATGTAATAAATATCTTTTATATTGTGGTTCTATGGCATACATATTCCTAATTAATTTTAAATGGTCTTGCTCTACAAAATAACATAAAAAGCCTTTAAAATAATATTTTAAATACCATTGCAAAATATTCAGAATGTAAGCTCCCCATTTAGATTTGTATATTCTCTATAAATTGACTAGTATATTAGAATTTTAAACATTGTTATAGATTAAAGGTATTTATTTAAATTTCAGGTCCAACTTTTTAATTTTTGGCTAATTATTAACAGACCTACCCTGTCAAATATGTTCAGTTATTTTAAACTGCATATTTTAGTAGAAAACAATTATTTTATTGGCAAACTGTATAAGGTAGATTTTTTGAATATTTTATGATACACTGTCTTATAACTGCTGTCATAAGATCACATTTAGTAGTTAAATATTTTTAAACAATACTTCAATTATGAAAGTGTTAGTGATGTTTCTTATATATTATTTATCTATTCTGAATTTTCAAAATTTTAGAACAATATTTTAATGATAGTCTTTTTATTAACTATATACTATTTATATATTAACAAGTTATTGAAGAAACTATTGTTGTGTATTTGTGTACCACCACTCCCGGTCGATGTTGATATTGAATAACCAACCTCTTGATAGTAATTTTACTGTGTGGAATTGATAATTTTGCTTCTTTTGAATTCCTAGATCATTTCTAAAAATATTATTGTAAAAGTAAACATAAACTATCAAAAAAATAGAGTTAAAGCATATACAAAAGAAAATTTAGCCACTAAGAAAGGTGTCAAAGACATACTTTCACCAAATCAGAATTTTCTTCTTGTCTACTCACAAGAACTGAAGGGAAAATAGAATGTAAATACATTTTGAGCAGTGTGATTTAATGTTACTTAATGCCATCTCTGGTAATGATACAAAATCATTTTCCTTACTGTCAGTTATGGGCATCCCCATTCTTAGGTAAGCACTGATATTTTGTGTGCATGTGCCCGTGTGAATGTGTGTGTGTGTGTGTATCTGTGTATGCTTGAGGTATGATTTAAAAAATTAGCAGCCTCAGCTAAAATATGATTGTATTGTGGTTTTATTAACTCTCAGTAACTAATTTCATTTGTTAATCTTAATATATATGACTTCTCTCTATATGTGTAACACTGTACTCTGAGTTCCAATGTGTATATACATTAAAGTATATTGTACATGTACAAGTAAAATAATCCTAGCAATAATAACTAATTTTTTTTTCTCTCTTTACAGCTTGCAGACCAGGATTCTATAAAGCTTTTGCTGGGAACACAAAATGTTCTAAATGCCCTCCACACAGTTTAACATACGTGGAAGCAACTTCTGTCTGTCAGTGTGAAAAGGGTTATTTCCGAGCTGAAAAAGACCCACCTTCTATGGCATGTACCAGTAAGTCTATACATTTTGGATTTGGAAATTCTGTTTCCAACCCTTTTGGTCTCTTTATTCTAAATTTAAAAAATAAGCAAATGTACAAAATCTGGCATTATCCATGCTATTTTCTGTGATAACAGTCAAGGAAAAAGCTTCTCTCTCTACTCAGCATAGTTGCTTTTCAACTCTTTGTAAAGAATGTGTTTACTCCTCAAAATTCATTTTGATTCATGATGTGCAAATGCCAGCCCTGGTTTGAGGCCCTACAAGTTTTCCTTATCCATAATCTGTCCTTAGGAAATTATAGCAGTTGAAGGCTGCATGAGAAGTTGTGAACAAAACTTCTGTTCTTTGCTTCAATCCTTGACCATTTTAAAGCACATCAATTTAGGACCATATAGTTAACGTGTGAGGGAGATTCTAGAGGAAACTTTAAAAGTCATTGTGTTATTGTTATGTAGAAAAGTTTGCCGGGCGCGGTGGCTCACGCCTGTAATCCCAGCACTTTGGGAGGCCGAGGCGGGCGGATCACAAGGTCAGGAGATCGAGACCACGGTGAAACCCCGTCTCTACTAAAAATACAAAAAATTAGCCGGGCGCGGTTGTGGGCGCCTGTAGTCCCAGCTACTCGGGAGGCTGAGGCAGGAGAATGGCGTGAACCCGGGAGGCGGAGCTTGCAGTGAGCCGAGATCGCGCCACTGCACTCCAGCCTGGGCGACAGAGCGAGACTCCGTCTCAAAAAAAAAAAAAAAAAAAAAGAAAAGTTCAAGTTTCCTTGACATTTATCTATAAAGGCAGGTATTTTTGAGTTTTTCCACATTTCACCTCTTACTTTCTCTCCAATATTTTTGGTTAGAAGCAATGGAATGTTAAATCTAAATGTGAAGGTCATTTTAATGTATACACCAATAATTTTAAATGAATTGTATTCTTCTATTATTAAAATATTGTAAAATACTTGTACATTAAAAAATAAAAGTGAATATATTAATATATTGCTAAACTATGCAAAAGTAAAATATCACCCCTTAGATTGCTTTAAAATCTTGTTAAATATGTTAACATAAAAACACAATATATAAATTTAGAAAAAGGTAGAGGAGACTTTATTTTTTAGAGACAGAGTTTTGCTCTTGTAGTCCAGGCTGGAGTGCAGTGGCATGATCCCGTCTCACTGCAGCCTCTGCCTCCTGGGTTCAAGCGATTCTCCTGCCTCAGCCTCCCAAGTAGCTGGGACTACAGGCATATGCCACCACGTTAATTTTCGTATTTTTAGTAGAGATGGGGTTTCACCATGTTGGCCAGGCTGGTCTCGAACTCCTGACCTCAGGTGATCTACCTGCCTGGGCCTCCCAAAGTGTTGGGATTACAGGCATGAGTCACCGCCCCTGGCCGAAACTATTTTTTATAAAGAGTTACAGCTTGCAAGGTGGCCATCCTGCAGGCTGGGAAACATAGCCTCTGACCAAGACATGCACTTTGAGGGTGGTAAGAATGACAGGGATTTATGCTGAATGAGGTGGTCAAAGACACATATTAAATAAGCTATAGGAGTCATGAAATTTATGAAAGCAGAAACATGCACATGTGCAACTGAACTTCATGCCTCAGCATGGGACTCATGTACAAAAAATGGCCATGTTAGCACAATCCAAGGGTGGAGTTTTCAGCCCTCTGATGTCAAAAGGTGAAGCAGATGACATAGAAATCCTCACTGAGCATACTCTGGACTGGCCAGAACTACTCCGTGGTTGGTGGTCTCTTATCAGGAAGGAATGCTGGTTAGTTGTTATGTCTAAACAGAAAGGGAGGAGCAGCATCAGATAGTTAGTTGATATCAGCAGTGGAGTGGGTCTTTAAAAAGGGCTGGCTTCTGTTTTACCCTTAGGGAAGAAAGATTAATGGTAGTGAAGGAGGGAAGTGTGTCCAGCCTCCCATCTCGTCATCATAGTCGGGATCTCAGTTTTAAGGTTTCTCTGGGGTAAGCTTGGCCATGAGGGCGTCTGTTCAGTAGGTTGGGGTATTTAGATTTTATTTAATTTTTATTTTTATAACAATAGTTTTTGGGGAACAGGTGGTGTTTGGTTTCATGGGGGAAGTTCTTTAGTGGTGATTTCTGAGATTTTGGTGCACCCATCGCTCGAGCAGTGTACACGGTACTCAATGTGTACTCTTTTATCACTCACTACCCTCCCATCCTTCCCCACTCAGTTCCCAAAGTCCATTATATCATTCTTATGTTGTTAGTCCTCATACCTTAGCCACCAGTTATGTGAGAACATGTGATGTTTGGTTTTCCATTCCTGAATTACTTCACTTAGAATAATGGTCTCCAACTCCAGATTGCTGCAAATACCATTATTTTGTTCCTTTTCATTGCTGAGTAGCATTCTATACACACACACACACACACACATATAATGTAAATGTGATATAAATGTTATATATATATATATATATATGTCACATTTTCTTTATCCGCTTATTAGTTGATGGGCATTTGAACTGGTTCCATATTGTTTTGCAATCGCAAATTGTGGTGCTATAAACATGCATGTGCAAGTGTCAAATAATGACATCTTTTCCTCTGGGTAGATAGATACCCCGTAGTGGGATTGTTGGATCAAGTGGTAGTTCTCCTTTTAGTTCCTTAAGGAATCTCCATACTGTTATCCATGGTGGTTGTACTAGTTTACATTCCCACCAGCAGTATAAATGTTCGCTTTTCACCACATCCACACCAACATTTATGATTCATTTCTTAATTATGGCCATTCTTGCAGGAGTAAGGTGGTATTGCATTGTGGTTTTGATTTGCATTTCCTTGATAATTAGTGATATTGAGTATTTTTTCATGTTTGTTGGCAGTTTGTACATCTTCTTTTGAGAATTGTCTATTCATGTCCTTTGCCCACTTTTTGATGGGATTGTTTGTTTTTCTTCTTGCTGATTTGTTTGAGTTCCTTGTAGATTGAGTTCCTTTGTCGGATGCATAGTTTGCAAATATTTCCTCCCACTGTGTGGGTTGTCCATTAACTCTGCTGATTATTTCTTTTGCTGTGTGAAAGCTTTTTAGTTTACTTAGGTCCTATCTATTTGTCTTTGTTTTTGTTGCATTTGCTTTTGTGTTCTTAGTCATGAACTCTTTGCATAAGCCAATGTCGAGAAGAGTTTTTCTGATGTTATCTTCTAGAATTTTTATGGTTTCAGAACTTAGATTTAAGTCTTTGATCTCTATTGATTTGATTTTTGTATAAGGTGAGAGATGAGGATCCAGTCTCGTTCTTCTACGTGTGGCTTGCCAATTGTCCCAGCACCATTTGTTGAATAGGGTGTGCTTTCTCCACTTTATGTTTTTGTTTGCTTTTATTTTTATTTATCAGTTGCATACGTCAGATATTAAGGTGAACATTTGCCCTTCCTGGTGATGAATTGGTAACAAAATTTTGGTTATTTTATTTACTTCCATAGAATCAAAACTAGACTTACGTAATGTCACATATTTCTTAGAGGCATTTCTTAGAGATGTCTCAATTTTTTAAACTTAACAAATGCAGTTCATAGATTTGTCTGTATGACTATAGACGTCCTTATAAAATATTTTTATGGAACACATTTAATAAAAATGTAATACATTCATTGTTGCTATTCATTAGTAGATGTAATTTTGGCTTTCTGATTGTAAATGCTAAGTGGCTGCTTTCTTCGGAAAATTACAGCCTAGAAAATTACTACTTAGGTATTTCTTTTTCCTGTGAACATATTTTAAATTTATAAATAGCAAAATAAAACTTCTGAATATAATTTCTCACTTATAGAAAAAAGTTTTTAGCAGACAAATCTTCCTGTTACTATACATGTAATCTTTCTTGCATGGTTACTAAATAGTATTATATATATTATGGACAACATACTACAGCTTAGATAGTTGGTAGTATTTCCAATAGTTACAGTCCTGTCAGGCAAGTATCCCTCAAAACCTATGTAGGAAACTGAATGGCGCTTTTAAGTGATAGAGGAAAATCTCTTTTTATTTTCTTAGGAGGCTATAAGTAAAAAATTGGTAAATTGACGAAATAAGTTCCCATCAATGGAACCCTTTAGTAAAGTAGTGTACTCAATAATTGAGAAGGCTTAGAGTTATTCAGCATGACAACCTAGTCAAAGGAAAATAAAGATGGGCTACAACAAGGTCTATGAATGTGATAAGCTTGTCAGTCATTTTTGAATCAGATATGTGTATTTTTCCACTTATCATTTTATGTCACTTGAATTTGCTTTCATTTCTAATTTCCCTTTTTAATGCTTTGCTATTATAAATTATATTTCAGAAATGCTAGCCTACCTTTTTTATACAAAGTAGAAGCAAAGAAAGGTTTAATTCTGTCATTGGCTGGGCAGAATTTTAGACAGGGAACAGCATGCCATTGTTGCTATAGGGCAGGAAAAATAATTTTCCTTCTACCCTTCATAGTTCTTAGTTGAGACAGACTCCAGTAACAGAAGAGATTAGCAAGAGAAAAGCAAACAGTAATTTACTAACATGTACCTCATGTATACATTGGACATACCTAGGGAATGAGTAAATCTCAAAGAGGTAGCTTTGAGTTTAGGTTAAAATACCATCTTCAGCTGCAGCAAAGAAAGAAGAGTTTTGGACAGGGGAGCAGTAATGGGGAGGTAAAATCACAGTAAACCAGGATAAGATTTGTTATGTTGATTTAAGTCAGTGCCTTCTTCATGGATAAGAGTTTCTGGTGACTTAGTGATCCTTCTATTCCTGAGAAGACAGGGAGATACACTTACAAATGGAGATTTCCTTTGTAGATATAAATTTTCCATAGAAAAGGGTCCTTTCTACTTTGTTTTCTGAACTTCTACTGTGTCTGCAGTTTGTCAAATAAATTGACTCAAAATAATCCTTATGCCAAAGGGGCATATTTTTGAGTGGTGTATTCTGGTCTCCTATAGCTGTATTTTAGGGTGGCATATTCTGGTCTTCTCCAGTCATATTTTGGAGGGCATAATTTGATCTCCTACATTGTTACCAGTGATCAAAAGAGAGAACCCCCAAAGAAAAGTGAAATATAGAGCTTTAGTCAAGTTTTCCTAGTCCAGACACAGGAAACTTTCTTCTCAATGCTTCTCTCTGCTACTTCTTTAAGAGCTTACTTACTTTGTTTGGCAAAGACTCAGCTTAGTGCTGAGTTCACTATCTTTTAAAGCCAGATTTTCTCAGAGTGAATCTTGGTGATGTAGGAGCAAAGGGAAAGCTAATCTTTCTCCCTCTCCTAATGTTTACTAATATGAACTTACAATAAAATGCATAGAAATGTATTAATGTGTATAAGCATGGGGGGCATATAAAACGAGACTTGTAGAAGGTCCAGATGGTGAGGTTTATATACCCTCTTTGCAGGGGAAAGGAAATGGGGCATGTAGACAATGGAGGGATAGTAAGTGATTTTTAGGAGAAATGAGTGTACCCAAGGAACAATGGCCTGGGAGAAAGTTCCTCTGAGTTCTGAGGGAGGTGGTGAAGAACGTGAAGGGTGGAGCTTTAGTGTGAAGAAAAATGGTGTTATTATGCAGGTAAAGTATCTCAGGTAATCCCTAGGAGCTGCTTTCAGAAGAATAGATGAAATGTCTTTCTGGGTTTGGTAATGACTTATAGTCGTTTCTTTTTTCCAGTGGTTAATTTTTCCTGGTTGTTTGACAAGATTCCTAGGGAAGGACTTTTAAGACAATGCATTTCTTCTGGATGAAGTTCCCTTAAACAACAAAAAAAGAAACTTCAGAGAAATCCCCTATGGGTGCCTTGGGAATGAAAGGGGGTCAGAGAGACAGGCTGGTGGGAAAGGTCAGAGAGAGATTTTGGTTCTGAGGTTTATTTCTGAGGCCTTGCAGTTTCCTCTAATTCAAAGCACTCCACATGCCAAAGGACCATATTTTAGTTCTGGACCCCAAAAGCATTTACTAGATATGTAAGGTTGGGCAAAGTATTTAACTTCTCCTAACTCCAGATGTACCATCTGTATTGATAACAACAATACATACCTCATACTGTTGTCATAATGATTTAAATGAGTTAATATTTGAAAAGTGCTAAAAACAGTACCTTGCACATAACCGGTGCTACATAAATGCTTGTTAAATTAAAAAGAAAGCTGTTCTCTTACAATTCATTTTGAAAGAGTGTCTGGTAAGTTAAAATTCAAACTATTAGAAATTTTATGTTGATGCTATTTTGTCAGGTTCGCAGCTTCTATCATTTGTATTCCTGCAAACTAAAAACAACAGTAATAATAATACACCGAATGCCTAAGACCTTTTCACAAAAGATAGTAAGTCCTGCACCGCTAAGCCTGTCATCTGAAACTGTTAGCAGTGGCAAATCTAACAGGCTTGCAGCGACTTGATTCCTGCCTCCTCACAGGAAAGAATTTGGCTGAGGGGCATAAGTCAGTATGAGACCAAGTCAAGTTTTAGAACAGGAGTGAAAGTTTATTAAAATGTTTCAGAGCAGGAAGGAAAGAAAGTACACTTGGAATAGGGCCAAGCAGGCACCTTCACAGATCCAGCTGCCTCATTTGGCCCTTTACTTGAGGTTATATACATTGGTATGGTTCCGGGGTTTCTCTTTCTTCTCCCCTGATTCTTCCCTTGGGGCCGGCTGTCTTCCGGCACAGTGGCCTGCTGGCGCTCGGGAGGGGCCGCATGCGCAGTGTGTTTACTGAAATTGTGCACATGCTCACTGGAGGCATTTTTTCTTACTGAGTGTTCCTAGGGGAAGGTCATATACCAGTCAAACTGCAATTTTGCGTCTTATGCACATGCTTGAGCCCACTTGCCCAATTCCTGAGATCTTATTGGTAAGCGCCTGATCACCAGCTTCAGGTGTTTTCTATCTGTTGGGAGACTGCTGTTGCCTTTCACCAACTGCCGCCAATTATTATTTTCGAAAGATAGTTTAACAGCCACCGGACCATCACCTGGTCTTGCCTGACATTCCTGGGGTGGAGGGCCCTCTCCTGCCCTGTTCATGTCTGCCTACTCTAGCAATATCCGTGAAGTAGTCTGAATCATACTTTGACTAGTACGGAGTGACCCTAGCAGTTATTACAATGTATGCAAAAAAAAGCAAGTACCGTAAACTTCAAAACATTGTGTCTTCTAAAACTTAAAAGATGAGATTTTTGGGGAAGAAGTTCAGAAAAATGACAAGTTAAGAGGTTGTTGAACAATTACACTTAAGAGGTTCATGGTAAGTCCAACAAGATATAGAACTTTTGGGGCCAGGAATTGAATTGAACAAGCAGTCAACCTTTCCTGTTTTTCATTAACCACAAACATTAGCAATATTTTAATAGATATATATTCTCTCCATGCTACATATTGTATTTCTGTGAATTTGCCATTATTTCCTTTATTCTTATGGTGTATTATCTAAGGGTTGGAATTTAGATCATCAGTCATTCCCATCACTCTCTTGGTCAATCTTAACATTTAAAACAGTGCTTTCAGAGAACCTTCTAGGGATTTAAAAGGAAGCATTTTTTGGTTTCAGGGGTAGAGAGAAAAGTAAAATTTTCACGTGTGTGATGAAACCATTTTGAATGTATGATTATACATTGAAGAACTGAAATTGTGGAAATGAGTCACCAAAATATTTGGCCAGTAAATTGCCTAATAGGTAAAAATTTCATAGATAGGTATAGGAGGTAATCATATAAATAATAAGATTTTAAGGATGCTAAGAAGCCAAGTTCCTTAGTGCTTTTCTCAAAACAACAACAAACCTAAAACTTTTGTAGTACAACACAGCATGAGATTTTACCATTAAGAGTTTTATAAATTTCTTTGGGTTTATAGAGATGGTGTCTTTTTATTTCATAATCCCAGTTTATTCACATGAAGATTATTAGGTGTCTCAAATGGCTACAGTCTAAAGAAAATTATGTCTCACATTCAAAACTAATCCTTCCAGTTGCTGGGGGGTGATCTGATCTTTCAGTTTTCTGTTGGGCCTGGCTGTTCTTGTTTGTCTCTTCTCCTGACTTTTTGTTTCTACTAACTCCTCCCTCAGAACCTATAGTATATATTCAGATTTCTATTATTAAAAAATGCTCCCAGTTCAATTTTTCTCTCCTCTAAAGCAAATACCTTGGAAAAAGAGTTGTCATTGACTATGTCTACTTTACTCTATTGCATTTAGATGTTCCCATTCACTCTACTGCAAGTAGATTTTGTTTCTACTACTTCTAATAAACTGCATAAGAAAAATTCACCAATGATCTTCACTGACATTTTGTATTAGAAACATTTTTTGTCCTGTTATTCATGACACTTATCTCTGTTGATCATTCTCTTTTTCTTGCAACTCCCTGTTCCCCTTTAATCTAAGACATTGCAATCTCCGTTTCATCCTCCTAATTTTCTGATCATTTTGTTTATCACCATTTATGATTTTTCTTCTTTTGCTCACTTGTTAAATGTTAAATTTTCCCGTGTACTTTGTGTTGTCCTTTTATCTTTTCATATGTTCTCCTTGTCTCCCATAATTTCAAATGCCGCCTGTAGATAGATGATGCCCATATTTTTATCCATATCTCAGTCTTCTCTCCTGAGGTTCAAAGTCTTCTAGACAACTGATTGTGGGATCTGATGACCTGTGTGTCCTATGGAAACCTGCCCGCATCTCTGACCTTGTATTATAGCATACTCCCCTTGATCACCAAACTCCTGGACTTCAAAGATGCTGAACTTGTTTTCATTGTCAGTGCCAGCAGTTTCCTCTACTTGAATTGCTTTCCCTTTTAGGTCTCCTTCCTTAAGTTTTATTTTTGCTATTCAGGATCAAATACCAGCTTTTGGGACAGGCATTTCCTGAGTGCCCCCTCAAAATAAAATTCTTTGCAGTTACTCTTTTTTATGTCATTGTGCTTTCTTTTTTATAGATTATATCATTCTTTGAAAATACTTGCTTTATTTATATACTTGCTTCTGCATTGTCATTCTATCCCCAAGAGACTGCAAGGTACCTGGCATATAGTAGACACTAAGAACCTGGTGAATGAATAACTAATGATTTCAAGCTCAACCTGTGGTAGCCAATATTATTGCTTTCTCCCTCAGACTGCTTATCCAGCCTCGCTTTTGTTTCTGTGTCCTGATGAATCCTCATCAATCCACCCATCCAAGCCATGAAGCTTAAGTCGTAACCCCTACGCCTGACCTCGAAATAGCCTTTTGGTTCTACTTTTTCGCATTTCTTCTATCCATACCTTGTAAATTCCTGGCCTTAACCTTTTAGTTAAGACCCTCAACTTTCCTTTGGGTTAATTTAATAATCTCCTAGCAAGTCTCCTTCCTTTAGTCTTCCATCCTTCCTAAATATCTTCCAAATTATTGGAAAGTATTATTTCTGAAAGAAGAACAATAACAATGAAAAACTTTTATCATATCCCCACTGCTGCTTATAGCCTTTCACATCTACAACCCTTCTTTGACAAAATTATAAGTCAATCTAAGGACATCCAGGGTCCAGGCTTGGTCTGTGTCTCCCTAACCAACTTTAACTTTACCAGGATTTATCAAACGGTCTGGATCTTAATCCAGTTATTCCAGTTATACCAGCTACATACCTGCAAGTTTGGGCTTCCTTGTTCTTCTTTTTGTTGTTGTCATTGTTGTTTTCTTTTTAAAAATTCATTGTGTTTCTTTTGCATAACCTGAAAAATATATTTCAAAAATTAGGAATAAGAAATTTAAAAAGAAATGCTGAATGTTTTATCTAATATTTTAATCTATTTCATATCCTCTTAACTTTCTTTCTCAGGTGACTCATTCACGTATGCTCTGTACTTTAAAGAATGAGCTGTGGAGGACACTCCACACTATCAGTTCTTGATCAGTTAGGGCTGCCTCTGGTTGCCATTTGGAGTACAGGAGATCCTGCTATCTGCCAAGAAGTCTATTATCAGAATAATTGTCCAAGGCTTTTCCAGGCCATAAGGGAAAAATAGTCACTGAGGTTGGAGAAAAAAAGTAGGCAAATAAAAGTTATTTTAAAAGTACTTGTCAAGTAGAAAACACAGAGTAGGAGACGATGGAGAGGAATGAAGTAAGAGTCTAATAGGTGGCTGAGTGAGATGTTAGAAAAAGCAAAATCCCATGGTCTTAGCACTTTTACTTTGATGGTTTTCATGTATTTAAATCAATAGAGAAGTTGTCTTTTAAAGCTGTTGAACAGGTGCTGGCAGATTAACACATTTAACAAACATTTATGTTACCTACTTAGAAAAGTTCAAACATAAAATGTAAGTCATACACATGGGTAATTCTAATGCATACCCTTAGGATTTTGTTTTGTGTTGTTTTGATCATCTAAATATGCAATCAAACAATACCTACAAGTGAAAACATTTTGCTACAACATCCTTCTTAATACACAGGCAAATATCAAGTCTTTGTATTTGATATACAGTGACAATGATTGGGAAGAAAGCATAAAACTTGAATTTACATTTGCTCTAAGGCTAACGGTGTAAAGCATGGTTTCTTTAGTGCTGGAATAATTGGCCACTTGAGAAAATTATTATTCTCTCACTCTTACTCTGCGTAGAGCAAATAGTGGTTGAGATGTAGTTGGAGAAGCATTCTTTCCTCTTTTCAGCTGTTCTAGTCACATCCCTCCTGGGGATGCTCAGGATGCTGACAATCCAAGTATCCCTATTCTGCTGGTTATCTCTTCTTCCCCCGCCATCTCTTTATTTATTTTTTCTCTTTTTCTTGAATGTAAGTTTTGCATGAAGAAAACCATTTTGGCCCCCTCGCTTTTCCATCTCACAACTGAAATGCAAAAGTACAGCTGATTGTTTAGGTGACTCATTGTACAGACAATGTAGCATTCACAATTTTACAGAGCCTAGAAAGGGAGAAATTGCAATGATAGTTTTTTTTTTTTAAACCTCAAGCAAGCTGTTATATTTTAGACTTGACTTATAAAAATTACTTAAATATTCACTTCGTATATTGCAGTGCTCTATTTTTAAAATTAAAATGACCCTTACACTACTGAATAGACACCTATATGTAATGAATGCCCATTTCCCCAATTATAGATTAATGATAGATATCACTCGAGTTTGATGGAGTTACCTAAACACATATACTTTAATTTATATTTCAGCAGAGCTTCTTTTATCAAATAATCTGGGAGAGTTTTCTCTGTAAGAATTACTAAGTGGCCATTCTGCCGATATTGGAGAATCGAGTTACCACTTGTTGCCAGTGTGACTTTATTCCTGACCTCTGCAGTTGAAACTCAGAAAGAATTGTCGCACTCAATATCATCTGTTTGTACAAAACAGATCATTACTAAGAAATCATTCATAATATGAAACACAACATCCATAATTATTGCTACAATGTTATGCATTTTGAGGAAAGTTTATTAATTTGCTTGAATTTATGCATTCATTGTTTTGCTTTTCCCTCTGAAATTATGACAGTGCTTGGACTCTTCATATTTCTCTTTCCATTTGTAATGGATGCTTGTCTAAAGATAATTGACTCAAACATGAAAAAGGCCATATGTCAGTATGCATTATTTTTTCTATGGTATTAGGGAAGCTGGATAATGTTTAACTAAAAAAATCTAAGGCCAGGTCCTCATTATTTTATTTATATTTAAGTGCTCTTTTTCTCATTCATGTGATTATGTTTACTTTAACTATTGATCTGCATATTTATAATGCATTTCTGTAATTATTACAATTAGTTATTCTATGGACTAATTGACGTTTTCTTCCTGCATTGATAAGGATAGTTGATAGCTATCATTTTGGAAATTTCCCAAGCTAAAATTATGTACATGCTCTATGGCATAGAAACTTGAAGATGCAAATGCTTACTTTTCACGTTTTCAAGTGTCTAGAGAACTGTATTTTGAGAAATTTTTACTCTCTCCTAATGGGTAAAGAGATGGTGGCACCTTATTCTCTTATGGCTCTTTATTAGTTAATCTCAGTTTTCATAATATAAACATTCCCGTCTACTTCAAATAATTATCATGTAATATAGATCTGTTCTTACTAGCACTGGGCTCTTATAAAAATTATAATCTTGAATTATCTGCTTTACAATACTTGTCAAAATTTGTACTGTGTGAAATATAATTCTTAGAGAATTGCACAAAACCATGCATTGCATTCATTTCTTTGGTTAAGGCATGTTACCTTTAGTTCAAGCTAGATTAGCAGACTTGTGCCTATGAAAACAAATACTTCAGTGTAATATATACATTATTTGCTAAGTGTCAATCATATGTTCTATAAAATTGGGATATTAATAACCATTTTACAGGGTTATTGTGATGATTGAGTGAAACAAATTATGTGAAATATTAAGTACACCCTTTACAGTTAGCTATATATTTTTCAATACATGCTTACCAGGCATAAACGTTATCAGCTCTGACAGAGGATAGCAAGGAGTTGTCACAAAGGAGGTAACAACTAAATCAGAATACGAAGGGTGAGTAGGAATTTTTCAGAGAGCAAAAGGAGGTAAAGGCAATTCAGGAGCAGTAGTACAAAGGCATTGAGATGCAGCAAAAGGGAACAAGAGGCTAAAGAATGGATGGGGGCGTGGTATGAAGACGCAGACAAAGCTGAGAAGTTTAGGTTTTATTCTGGGAATGAATGGTATTTGGTCTATTAGATTTTTTGTTTGTTTGTTTTCTTTAACTATTAATTTTAAAAATAAAATAACTTCTAAAAGTTATCTAACTCCTGATTGATGGGACTATACAAACATTAATACATAACAAGTTTTGTTTTAGGCATCAATTTAATTACTGAAAGTAGGTGCAATCATATCAAAGATAATCAGAAGCAATCCATTTTGCTATATGGAATGCAAAAGATTTGAAGTGTGCATACTCCTGAATTTTGAGTAATATTTACTTTGAAAACTTAAGTTTCAGTAACTCTTCTGTATATAAAATTATTTACACGCTCTAAGAGCATTATTTAAGGGAGTCTTTTATAGGAAGGTAATAATCAGTTACCAATTTGTATGTTTTGAAAATGTGTATTTGACAATACTTTGAAAACAAAAAATTGTATAAAAATACAGTGGACCCTTGAACAACATGGAGGTTAGGGGCACCAACCCACTCCCCACTTGCCATTGCAAACCTGCATCTAACTTTTGTCTCACCCCGAACTTAACTACTAATAGTCTACTGTTGACCAGAAAGTGTAATGAGAATATAAACAGTTGATTAATACATTTTATATGTTATATATATTATATATTGTATTATTTCAATAAAGTAAGCAAGAGAAAAGAAAATGTTATTAAGAAAATAAAGGAAGATAAAGTGTATTTACTATTTATTAAGTGAAAGTGGATCATGATGAAGGTCTTTGCCCTCATTGTCTTCAGGTTGAGTAAGCTGAGGAGGAGGGGAGGAAGAAGGGCTTGCTCTTTCTGTCTCTGGGGTGGCAGAGGCAGAAAAAGTGGAGGAGGTGAAAGGAGAGGCAGGAGAAGCAGGCACACTTGGTTTAACTTTTGTTGAAAAACATTCTACAATATAAGTAGAGCCATGCAGTTCAAAATCCATGTTGTTCAAGGGTCAACTGTACATTTTCATATTTGTTTGTCAGATTTTCTATCTATAGGCTGAATATGACATAATAGAGTTTTAAAAAATCTAAACAGATAAATACTAGGTGTCATTCTACCGCTAATGAACTGCATAACCTTAATGTAATTATTGTCCTTTTCTGAACCTCATTTCTTCTTCTGAATATACTGATATGGTTCCTTCGTGTGCTGAGGTTGGAGCTCCAGTTTTGTGATTGCCATTCATTTCCAAATAGAAAATATTTAATAAGCAAAACCTATAGATAGAGAAAGAAGTGATTTAGAGAAAGAGAATATGAAATTCCATTTACAGATGCTCCTATTAAATACATTTTTTAAAGATTATATAGGACGGAGATTAGATTAACAATATGGATGTAGATTAAAGATAAAATGAATAGTGAAGATACAAAGGATGAAATGACTTTTAGAGTTTAAAATTTTGTATATATATAGAGAGAGCTGACAACTTATATTTTCAGTGCAATATTAATGCCTGGGGATATGCTTTTTCATCTCTACCTATTTACTTATTTTTCTGTAGTTAATTCTACAGTCTCACTGATACGAAAAAGCATTTACCTAAGCATCTTTAAATGGTTCAATGTGTTCTTTTAATCTTGTCCTTGACCCAGATTAGCATACAACTATTTTTCTCTCATTTGTAAACTAAGAAATATGAATACATTTGTTTTCTGTTAATAAACCATACTACTACATTCTTGGCAGTCATTAAATTAACAAAGGTAGTAACTTAAGAACTGATTAAATATAGCTTAATAGGCAATCGTCTTTCATGACTTGGTATCTTCAGATATTTCGGTGAAATTTTTATTATTCTTAAGATTTTAAAAAGTACCTCTGCAAACTATCACTAGCTATTGACTTAATTGGTAAACAGTCACTCTTCAGCTCATATGAAAAATCCCGCTGTTTGTTTATGGGTTTAACATATTTTTATGATTATAAATGTGAAACATAAATCTCTACCGGTTGATGCAACAACTGAAATATGGCCCTTCAGCTTGTTCTTCTTCTGTATCAGCCTTTATTTAAGTGTGTTCTGCAGAATGCTAGTATTCCTCTAGATGCTCCTTGGAAAAATAAGATTCTATGAACAAATTTTTGGGAAATGTTGGATTCAACAAAGTGAAGCAAATAGGGTTAATTTTGTTTCAGCATCAGTCCACCAAGAATCTTATTTGAGCAACAAACTGATTTTTGTGTGATATTTCGTGGGACTAGAAGTATTGCATAGGACATATTTTGAGAAACACAGTTATGTTTAAAAACAATTTATATTAACAACTTAAATGAAATAAAACAAAACAAAAATCATAGCACACCTGGCCTCTGCTACTCTAAGGGGAAAATTGGGACCTACCGGGACAGATGTTTTTCTGGTAAGGGAGCGACAGCCTTGCTATAAGCATCTCATGAGTTTTACTGGTAGAACACTGTTCCTTTATTCTTTAAAATTATAAAGTAGAAATTCAAATTAAAGCAAAAGAAAAGTGTTTCCTAGTTAAAAAAACTAGTGGAAAAATTGTACAATTTAGGTAGTTTATTATATGATGGACTTGAAAAACAGCTAGTTTCCAATGAGAATAATTGCCTTTTTCTTATGAAGTTAGTCTGGAGGGTGAGGACTGGAGATTGCTTTCTTTCTATGTGAATTACTTGTTTCTTTTAAAAAAATAAAATCTACTTAAGTAAATACCTGAGAGTTTTCAATACAGATGTCTCCAAAAGTGTTATTGCTGCCACGTTGTTTTTTAAATGTGTCACATAATGTTTGTATAATTTATAAATGATAACAAAGCAATCAGGCCACATTCATAAAAGCCCAGTGACACGTAATTTAGTTGAATCTGAGGATTAGAATTAATTGTCTCTCTTTGTTCCAAGTTCTAAATCTTAGTAAATGATTCACTGCATATCATTACAGCTTAATATTTGCATGAAATCACAGTTTAGCTGGCATAATTTAACAGCAATTAAAAAGCTATTTAATCATCATGCAAATTGGTATGAGGACCCTTGAGTAAGAAGGGTGTCAGTCTTCTTTTTTTTTTTTTTTTTTTTTTAAGTATCTCCAGGCGGACAGTTATATACTTGTAGACACCCATAACATAATTGATAACATTCTTCCTAGAATGAAAATATAAGTGAATAATAATTAATGTTTTCCATTATAAATAAAAGACCAACAACATGAATATGTCATTCTGTAAGAAAACATTATTATGATAATGAATCTTTGTCTCTTAGACATAAGTCTATGTTGGAGGTAAAAAGTTACATTTATCCCTGTTCTCTAGTGTATAATCCCCTTCATATTTGCCTTTCTGAAGGTAGACATTTCTGTAAACCCTATGGAACATGAAATGGCATAAAGCAAGGCACCCAGCAACCTTTCAGAAAAATGATTCATTGCATTTCTAGGTGATATACCTATAGGTAGCTGAGGTCCCTTCCTATGGTACATAGAAAACTATCCAGACTTGTTCCAGTGAGCCTAGCAGTCTTGCACTAGCTAGCCTCTTCCTGTTCCTTAAAACTTACTTCATGCATTCTCCCTCTGCAGTCTAGCCACAGTGACTTTCTGCCAGTTCCATGGTTATTTCAAGATCTTTCTGAACAAGAATGGCATACTTTCTATTCCTAATATTTTTCTCACCCCTCTGCATATTCTCCTCACTACCTCCATGAGGCTTTCTCAGAATGTTACCTAAAACAGGGATTCCCCTGATTGCTTTTATTTCAGCACCTGTCCTTCTAATTTTTGTAATTGCACACATTATGATTTGAATTTTAGTCATTTGTTTACATATATCTAGTCACTCCACTAAAATGTAAATAACAAGAAAGAAGGAATAATGTCTACCATGTCTTATCTCTGTAAGCCCAAGATCTAGTACAGTATCTGCCACATAGTAGACACTAAATAAAATATTTAATGAATGAATGGCCGTAGCTTGAAATCCAAAAGGAGCCTATATCAAAACTTGAATTTATTTCTCAGAGGGAATGTTAGGGAGACATTCCTTTCCACTCTCTAAGTAGATTTTCTTGGTAACAGAAATTAGAGAATTGGTTTAGATTTTTTAAAAATGAAGCCCTCAAAAATATGGCATGAATGTTGTTTCCCCAGTCATTTATACAATATATTATTTTTCTAAATATCTGTCATAAGTATAGCCTCTCACAGCATATGGATTCTGTGGTTTTTCATATATAGTACTTAGCGCAGTGTCTGGCACCTAGAAGACATTATAAAACTGAGGCTCGAAGGACTCAGATAAGTATATAGGATTATTCACACAATTTTAAGGAAAGGCTGGAACAATTAAAGGCTATCAAGCACTCTATGCAGTGTGATCTTTGTGGTAAATAATAAGAAGATGCTCATCCCCTCCTTAGGACTGACTTGGTTTTCTAGGTCGTTATGACAAATAGGAGAATGTTGTGGGTCTCTTTTAGGGCCACGCTTAGTTTAAAGGACACACTTACTTGTGTTTAGTAAACTTAATCTAAATGAAAGTCTTGCCATTATTTCTTGTCCATGACCCCTTTTTATCCCTTTCATATAATGCTTTTATCCCATCAAATTGACAAGGACTTAATAAAAGGTTTTTTGTTGCCTTCAATTTTCATTTCTTTTTCCCTTTTTCCAAATCATCTGTTCACCCTAATTTTATGTTCATTTAATCTCAACCTTTGGAAAATGGATTTTTAGTGATTTTCAGAAGCGATGAATGGGGATTTTATCTACATACCAGTTATAGAATGAAGACTGAAAAACTTACCACAATGTGTTTTGTATCTGTATATTACTATTTTTTCAAAATTAAAAAATGGTAATATAACTAATAAAATGTAATTAAAGCTATCACATAATTTAAAATAATTTTATTATATATTTTCAGTCAAGTTTAAAAAGGATAATTACCATATGTTTTACAGATATCCTGATTTTTATATTAAATATTGAAATTCATGCTCCAAAAATTTACGATATAGATCTTCACTCCTCAAGACTCCTTCCTTACTAGAACCAATGAGCTATTTTAACCATGTGATCATTATAGATCCCATTAGAAAAAGAGTTCAAACTAACATAAAAGAGAAACAAGTGTTTGTTGATGAAGTTTTCATTTTAGCACCATAATTCATTGTCCTATACATGTACATTTGTTTTTTAATTGCTTTTCTCTAGGGCCACCTTCAGCTCCTAGGAATGTGGTTTTTAACATCAATGAAACAGCCCTTATTTTGGAATGGAGCCCACCAAGTGACACAGGAGGGAGAAAAGATCTCACATACAGTGTAATCTGTAAGAAATGTGGCTTAGACACCAGCCAGTGTGAGGACTGTGGTGGAGGACTCCGCTTCATCCCAAGACATACAGGCCTGATCAACAATTCCGTGATAGTACTTGACTTTGTGTCTCACGTGAATTACACCTTTGAAATAGAAGCAATGAATGGAGTTTCTGAGTTGAGTTTTTCTCCCAAGCCATTCACAGCTATTACAGTGACCACGGATCAAGATGGTAAGTCCCACTGCTGTTCTCTCAAAACAGACCCATAATTTCTTTTGATGCATAATATCCCTCATGGGCCTATATTTACTGCAGGTGCAATGAAGTCATATACATTATACACTGCAGAGGTAACGCACTGGTTGTTGTTCTTGTTCTTTCCTAAAATTCAGAAAGATATTTTTATGTTACTTCTCAGTAGTATGAATAATAAGATGAAATACTTCCCTCAATGTTTATGTACGCATGTATTTTTTATAATCATATAACAATATATCTTAATGAGTAAGTCCATATTACTTACCAATAGAAGTCAGAAATCAATAAAATGTTATTAAGTGAATTGAATTTCAATTGCTCCACTTATGCTGCCATCCTTTTTTCATGTGAAATAAAGCAAATAGTAAGAATTTTTAAAATTATAATTCATGTCTATATTATGAAAGCATTCCAGCCAGTATATTTGTGATCCACTCTAAGTAGCAGACAAATTTAGAAATGTGTTCAAATGTCATCATCTATGGGGGTTTGTGAAAAGTAGTTAAACTGTTCAGAACTCTGATGAATTCAGCTAAATGTTCTCTTTATAACATCATAGATGTTTACTATAATATAGTCAGGTGCAAACACTCCTATTATTTTTACAAGTATATGCTCTCTAATTCCTTCATAACATCATTATATTGCATACCAGGAAACAGGGAAAGCTTCAGAGATTTTTATAAACTCCTTTTGAGAAGTGTTCATAAATTATATGGGCACACAAGTTATTGCCTTATGGTAGAAAATATTGTAAATGAACATGTATATGAGAAAAATTTATAAAGATAAAACTGTTCTTATACACTGCATTTGTTTGCTAAGGTAGCCATAACAAATAAGACAGGCTGTGTGGCTTAAGCAACAGACAATTTATTTTCTCGTAGCTTTGCAGGCTAGAAGAATCAAGTTGTCAGCATTGTTGATTTCATTCTGAGGCCTGTGTCCTTGGTTTGTAGGTAGCCATCTTTTCCCTTGTTTTCACAAGGTCAGGTCTGTCCTCTTTATCTCTAATCTCCTAATCGTCTCTTCTTATAAGGACATTAGTCATATTGAATTAGGACCCACTCATATGATCTCATTTTACCTTAATTACTCTTTAAAGACCCCATTTCTAAATGCAATCTCATTCTGAGGTCCTAGGTGTTGTGACTTCAACATATGAATATGTAGAAAGACAATTCAGCATAATATACACAAAGGCAGCATGTGGTGATATTTAAAATAAAATACATTGATTTGAATGTGTTGGAATAATACTCAGCAATAAAAATGAACAAAGTATTGATACACACAACTTGAATAAACCTCAATGGCACTATGCAGAGTGAAAAGCCTATTTCAAAAGGATGCATTCTGTATGATTCCACTCATATAATATTCTTGATATAATGTAATTATAGATATGGAAAACAGGTTAGTGGTTGTCAGGGCTTAGAGATTTGTAGGAGGGCAGTGTGGCTAAGAAGTGGTAGATGGAGGGAGGACTGTGATGATAGTTGTGTATCTTGATTATGGTGATAGTTACCTGACGCTGCATATGTGATAAATTGACATGTATATGATAAATGTCATGTGCACACACACACACACACACACAGACACACACACACAAGTCTTGTGGATTGGACCAGTGTCAATTTCCTAGTGTTCCCAGATATTATACATAAATTCACTTTGCTGATAATCTTCAGAAATGCCTCTAATAAATAAAGCAAAGCCATATAATATTGTACTTTGTATTTACTATGTAATTTTCCTCTTCATTTAGCAAATAGCTCCACATCATAGAATTTGCTTTATGGTTATTCAAAATAGAATTCCTGTTCTCTTTTGTTTTCCTCTTTCCTTTCATATCAACAAAATCTTGTCAAATATACCTTCAACATAAAATAGATGAGAGTTTTCTGTTCCTCTCTGCTTTAGCAGATGATTTCTAAGGTTTTTATTGCTGCAGCCTTATCAAAAAATACAATCTAGTACAACAATTTTTAGCTATAGGGAAAAAAATTTAATTTCTGGACAAAACCAATATGTCACTTTAAATGAAGTAAATATGCTTACATAATTTCATACATACAGCAGCCTTTCATTCTAGGATTACAAAAGAGTATATTTAGTTCACATCTCTGCTTATCAAAAGGATAAAATATAAGTCGTGTTTCACTTTTAAAATGGGATAGTTCATTAAAAGTGTGTTGCTTATGGAAAAAAGATACATATCAAACATAAAATAAGAGATGGTACACATATATTGAAACTATATATTCTAGAAGGATAATATCATTAAGCAATTTGTTCCAATAATTTATCTTTGTTGAATATTAAGAAAAGATTATTGTTAATTTAATTTGATTTTGTTTTACATATAAATATTAAAATAATCAAAGTATATTTCTATTTTATTTGAAAGTACATAAAGGTCCTAAACCAACCAAAATATTGTCACATATATACTAATAAAATATTATGACCAGACTTAAATATTAGCATCTGCTTCCATGTCATAATTTTGAGAGATACCAAGAAGGCCCCCTCTTCTTGTGCCTGAAATTCTGAAGTTAGAGAATCACATCTGTGACAGTGCAGATACTCCAGGTAAGGGTAGTGTTATGAACCAATTCAATCTGTGGATCTATCAGATATCCTTTCCATATCCAAAGGAGTCAGAGTGTAGTGTTGAATTTAAAAAGAATTTATAGAAACTTAATGTTTCAGAACAAACTTCAAACTGATGACATTTTGTTCCAGATTTAAATGAAATAATTGTATTGCTTCAAATACAGGAAATAATTTGCCATCACTCCACTTGGAGTATCTTTGGGAATTCTCTTTTAACTGATTTAAGAGTCAATTGCAAAGATTATCTGATAACACATTACAATTTCATTGGACTGAGAGGACAAGAGTAAAATAGTTTACCTTCTCTATAGGTTACATATTGTTTTTATACAAAAACGCAAAAGTGATAAGTGTTATTCATAAACTTTCAATTTATTTAACATATTTTTAGTGTATTCCTTGTGTATGATAGTGAGCCCTTACGTACTTTAAAGTCTGGTGGGAGGCAGTTAATAAGCAGGTAATTTCACAAATATGTAGTTAGTACTCTAGTAGGTACTGCTAAGGAGAAGCCTAGGGTGCTCTGAAAGCATATATTCTCCAAATCTGGAGGATAAGTTGGGGGGAGCCATCTTACTGAGGAAGTAACGTTTAAATTAAGTTCTGTTCTGAGGGATGAATAGAAAGTGATTAAATAAAATGAGGCTGGAATAAGGGAAATAATTCTGAGTAGAAGGAACCAAGCAAAAGTTGGATAATGGAGGAATTAGAGGCTGATCATATATAAGATAGTGTATCATAGAAGTACAGCAGGATTTGGGGAAGGAGCTAAAGAGTTCATCTAAAATTTGGAAAAATTAATGGGTATCTGCAAATAGCTGAAACAAGTTAAAGAATCAGCCACCTGTCAGAAGATGCTGGAATCTTTCCAGGGCCACAAATAGGGAAAAGAAGTCAGACTAATAACATTGCTCTTGAGGTCATACTTACATGAGTATGGAAAAAATATTAGAGACCAAAAAATATAGACAGTTATATTAATTATTTCATCCTCCTCTTACGTGTGCATATTGTGGAACATGAAGATAGAGATGAAATAAATTGGCCTTGGTTTGCCTTTTCTATCATGTAGTTGACTATATATATTTTTTTCTCATATTTAAGAAATACTAAGAAAACCACATTAAACAAATCTGGCTTAATTGTTGGCTCTGTTTATAATTAAACAAATGTAAAAAAAAGTTTGAAATCACTTAGAACCACTTAGATGTAGTTAGGAGAAACATTCCTTGATTATTCTAAGTCTAGTTTGCTAAATAAGATTATAGAGTTAAAACTATGACTTTCATAATAAGGAATCTTTGCAATACATCTTAATTAACTGACTTCTGCAATTCCTAAGATCTATATTTGCAACCTTCTGTTTTCATAGCTTATGTAAATGGTCTTGAAAGGTGTTTCATTTAGAGAGCAAAACAAGAAAGCAACATGCAGAAGACATTTGATTTTAATCTTCAGTGGATGATAGGAAAACGAAGGTGTGTAGTTCAGTAAAAAGTAATTATTCAGGTTTTAGACAGTAGAGGAAAACGTTAATCATGGATAGTCAACCCGAAACAAATTGTGTTTGTAGATATCCTGACATGTGCAAAAACCTTTAGGGACCATGTTCAAAGTGAAAGACATGGTAAATTACAAACCAATTCTGCTGATATTTGCTAAAGGGTCTTTAAAGCAATTATTGTCAGAACCAAGTTGTCCAATTCATTGGCATCTTAAAAAATACACTCAGCACTCCTATCTCTGCCCTTGAGCGACCATTCTATATAGGCCTGCCTTAGGCTTACACTGTGATTGCAGATTTCATGTATATGCTGTAGCAGGAATAACTAATTAAACCGACACTGAAAATATGTTTAAATCAACAGAAGTCTCTATATATGTACAAATTTGAGATGTCTATTTGGTTTACAGTTCACTGGATTTTGGAAATACAGTCTATCTCAAATGGCAAACTTTCACATGTTGCTGGAGTAAGTAATTAGGGATAGTGTAAACATTCTTCATCTTTATATTTGCATTTTAACGTATTTTATCTTTGAACGTCTCTCACAGTCCTCACTGTGTTTTCAAAAATGCTCACAGCAAATATTCTTTTAAAAACCTATGCAATTCTATCCAAAGTAAAAAAAAAAAAAAAAAAAAAAGTGTGAAAGTTTTAAATGCTTGCTTACTAAAAATACATGAAATACAAGCCAGAGGCATGATAAGTTTTATTTTGTTTATTAAAACAAAATAAAAGGCAATAACCTGACTTTAACTAAGAAATATGCTGTATTATTTGTATTTTTCCAAATTTCTTATACATAGGCAAATTATATATTCAAAACCTAGACATATTGAAGTATAAAATATTTCTATCTTCAACAAAAGTGTTGCTCCCCTGAAAAGTGCACTGAATGTTTTATTTATGGAAGAAATGTCAAACTAGCTAATTTTACTAAATCATGACTAGTAATGATTACATAATGATTATGGTGCAGCCAAATATTAAACTATAATCTAGGTGATTGTAAACTTTGTTTACACTCCTAAGAAACACCAAATTATTTCCAAGTCTAGCATCTTTTTGTGGTGTGCATCTTTTGAGTAATTGAATACTATAGAAAAGTGCTTCAGACTTTAGAAATTAGTTTTTTGAGAGTTAGTTAGCAACTCTGCTCCAATCAGCAGCTGTAGAAATTGAACAACTGTTCTCAGATAGTTGTGTAAAACACTACAGTGTCACTGTCTCACTGGACAATAATCATACATTTTTTAAATAATTTGCCTTTCCAACCAATATATAAGCTTCCTGAGGGCATGGATGATGTATTATTCACTAAGAACATCCTCAATTTACATTGCCTATAACAATAAATCTCTACTGACTGCATTAATAGAGATTGAAGATGGTGTGAGTTAATTTTTCATTTGCTTAATTCATTAAAACATATTTATTGACTGTTTAGTGTCTGCCAGGAACTGTTCTGTGTTCTAGGAATATAGCAATAAAGAGAAAAATAATTAACAGTGTTCCTGCTTTTACAGACACTATACTTTAGTGTTAAGAAGTGATAGGTCCCACGAGGAAGAACTAAACAGAGTAAGTGATTTGAAAATAATGGTTAGCTTTATGCAAGGAAACCAAAAACACCTCTCTAACTTGACACTTGAGCAGATCATGAATTGAAGAGAAACTCTTGTAACTATATAAAAGAAGACTACCACAGGCAATGGATATAAAAAGGGCAAAGCCTTAAATTCAAGCAGGAATATGTCTGGAAAGTAACAAGAAAGTATTATGGCATGTTTATTCTTTAGCATATACTAAATTTCATGTTCACTACATTCTCTGATTGTGTATCTACAACATATTCAACAAAGAATTTTAATCAACACTAAACCATCCTTTAATAGCAACTTTTCTCCGTGATCATACATTGCTAAAGAAATGTGTTTGATCCTAAACTTGATTTCGAGCAGTTGGCTTTTAGAGTCGTCAGCTGTTTTCTCTGAGGAATTCTCATTTGCACATTTTGCGGAAAAGGTGACTAAGTATTTTCTTTAGCATAAAATAACAAGACCTTATTGCTGTATTGGTGCCTCTACTACTATATTAACAGTTTTAATGGCATTTATCTGTACAAATTGAAAAACATTCATAGAGATTCTTTAGTAAAATGTTTTAAATCCTGTAAAATTAAACCAGATTAACAGATGTTTAACTAAATTGGAATTAAGTGTGTGCATAATCATGTTCTACATAATCTATAGCTATCATATGATATAAGGTTCTACTTTATGGTTAGGCAAATGTCTAGCAAACTGGCACATTTTCAATATAGTTCTTCGTTTGAAAATGGATGCCAATTTGATTTCATTAACTGAACTTTGCCTACAAAATAAATGAGGTGATTTGGATAACTGATTTATTATGTTTTTAGTATTTAACATTGGATTTTATTTGTGATTTTTTTTTTTTGACCGAGTCTCGCTTTGTCATACCCCAGGCTGGAGTGCAGTGGCATGATCTCGGCTCTCTGCAACCTCTGCCTCCTGGCTTCAGGCAATTCTCTGCCTCAGCCTCCCAAGTAGCTGGGATTGCAGGTGCCTGCCACCGCCCCCAGCTATTTTTTTTTTTTTTTTGTATATTTAGTAGAGACAGAGTTTCACCATGTTGGTCAGGCTGATCTTGAACTCCCAACCTCATGTTCCACCTGCCTCGGCCTCCCAAAGTACTGAGATTACAGGCATGAGCCACAGCACCTGGCCATTTGTGATATTTTCTAAAAACCTCTTTGAAGTAAATATCTTTAAGGATTAAAACAGCATTAATGTGTAAGAATAAAACAAAATTATTTTCCAAGTGGACAGATTATTCTGATCATCATTTAAAATGTGATATTTCTTCATACTTAAAAATATTTCAATTGCAAAGATTGAAAAACTAATTGCTGACCTTTTAACCAGACAGAAATTCCACAGACCATCATTAGATGAGTGTTTTTTCTTCCATGTATTCCTCTGCACTTTTCTATTTGGTTTAGATTCTAAAACAGTCAATCATCTACATAAATAATTTATGATGTCCAGTGAAAAATAAAAATGCAGGACCCTTTGTTCAAAAAGTAGGAAAAGGGAGTCATAAAAGGTACTGAAATACAATGCTCTTTCTTTCAGTGATTTATCTCTCTCAACCTGGCACAATGTTTTTTGTTTGCCATTTAATGTCCCTCTAAGTAAAGAAAAAGTAAAATTTCTAATTATTTGCATTAAAATTTACCATTCATCTTTATATTGCTCAATGACCATTTTAAGTGCAAATACAAGAACATTTAACATATGTGAAAACATCAAAATATACAAGTCTTTTTTCTGCAGTTGACCCCACATGCACCTCCTGTTCCCAAGTGTGTCTCAAGTAGTCCGGAACAGAAAAATATCAGCCAGACTCAGGAAGGTCGGGAAGTAAAAGAGAGGGTTCCTTAAAACATAGAGCCTGCCCAGAGAGCGCTCGCTCTGTACCAGGGGTACTTGAGCAGAAAGAATGATGACACTCCCAGGTTCCCAGGGCCCTGCTTCAGGACTGCAGCTGCCTTTGTAACCCACAATGGGAGACCACTGGTGGTCTTCAAATCTCCTCCTTGGTAGGTGAGAGACCTGCTTGCATTAAGACATGAAATCTGCAGAGCAGAAACAGCTACACACACACTCACATACACACACACACACACACGCACACACACATGATGCTCCAGGGTTAGCAGATGCAACCTAGACCCTTTCCATGATGTCCAGATCCCTCACTGGGGAAAATGAACTGGCAACCCAGGAATGTGGTCCTCCCCACACTGAGGTCAATATATTCACCTAACCTAGGCGGACTATGACAGCAATCACAGGGCAGGGGTAGGGATTGGAAGACTGCATGGCTGAGAGTTGGGGAGTGTGCCAGGGAGAACACATCCTGTGGATATGCTAAAGTAGTGGGAGGCTGGACCTATATCCCAGAGCCTAGGCATCGTGCTCCCAGCACATGCTCCATTGCCCCATTTGTATTCACTTAAAAAATATGAGTATAAAGATAAAAATTATTTAGAATTTCAATGGCATTAGCTGAGCATTAAACCCTAAGAGAGCTGTGCATCTGTATGAGCCATGCGTTCGTGAAGCCAGCCTTGAAAACATTTTATAAAATGGTAATGTCATTGTTTTTCAAATTTACCTCTCGGCGTTACTCAGCAAACCAATATAATCAATGATTCTGACACACTAAATATTGAGCTATCTGTTATGTAGTGGGAAATAAAAGATGCATGTATGAGTGTTTGAGACATGATGCTTGCTATGGAGCCGCTAACAGTCTTTTATTCTTTAAGATTTGGAAGTGAAAGTTTAAGTGAAAAAAAACTACATTAAATATATAATATCTGATTCAATATACATTTTCAAGAACTGACTACCTGAAATATTACTTAGTACACAAGCCCTTAAAATATGCATGAAGTAATAAATGATTAAATAGTGATATGACAGGCAGTGAATGTTGACATTTTACTTATTTTTATGAAAGAAAGCCTAGTTGTTTGACCACACATTTATTCTGTTAGGCAGTGAGCAAAGCTTTTACTAATGAAAGATTAAAAACAGAAAAAAAATTGAGAAAGAGTTCCATGATTTGACTAATGCTCTTCTAATTATTTTGACATTCTAATAGATCTAAGGGTGGATTTCAGTTATCAATAATTTTATGCTCTGCTATATATTGTTATACTTAGTCACTTTCAAGATGTGTTCTGAAATATAAAAGTGTTTTTCCCTTGAAATAATTATGATAGAAATTGAAATTATTTGTATTCATTCTTTTATATTGTAATTCAGCTTACATATTTCCTAAATAATCTTTTATTAAAGCAAGTAAATATTATTCCAAGGATGATAGATATATCTATAATATATAAATACAAATGTGCTTTATGTTCTTTTTCATTTGTTTTTTTACAAAAAATATTTAATCTTCGGCTGACAGTAAATATCTTAAATATGTATTAGTTTTTACTCTATAATGCTCATATGAATGGATGCCCTCCTATTTTAACTTCCTGTTTCAAGGCTTCTTTATATAAATAGTGGATGTTTGGCCATTGTCTATCTACGAGTTGTTCAGATTATATTTTGACCTGTCTATTTAGTAGTTATGCCCTGTATTTAAAAATAAAAAATTTATTATTTTTTATAAACATAAATATGTTGATCTGCTCTAGATAGGGATTACACAGATTCCTAGAAATTTGGAATAGGTTTCTCATTCTATTTTTATGAGAATAAATGTTTAATATACTGAGCAGTTTTGAATATTTAAAATCTTTATCTGCTGTTTTTCTTTTGCTGTTTTATAAAATGTGAGATACTTGTATTAAGAGGTAAACAAATGCTATTTGAAATGCAACTTAAATATGTATATATTTATGCGTTTTTCTTTTTTGTTTGTTTTTGAAGCAGAGTCTTGCCCTGTCGCCCAGGCTGGAGTGCAATGGCACGATCTTGGCTCACTGCAACCTCTGCCTCCTAGGTTCAAGCGATTCTCTTGCCTTAACCTCCCAAGTAGCTGGGACTATAGGTGCGTGCCACCACGCCAGGATAATTTTTTGTATTTTTAGTAGAGACGGGGTTTCACCATGTTAGCCATGATGGTCTCGATATCCTGGCCTCGTGATCCACATGCCTCAGCCTCCCAAAATGCTGGGATTACAGGCATGAGCCACTGCACCCGGCTTTAATTATATTTAAATTTAAACTATAAATGATCTGCAAAATTATTTCCTAAAATAAATTATTTTCCACTTTTTGAATTGTATTAACCAAATTTATGCCAGCTTATGTTAGTTTTACACGTATATTATAAGGTAATGGTTTTCACATGCTTGAAATAACCTAAAGAGAATGTAGAGTTACTAGTCAGGAGGCAAGACGCACATATGCCCTTCTCAAATAAATATTATTTTTATCCTATTTCAAAGAAATATTTTTAATCCCCTTGTATCTTTCAACTGACTCTTTAAAGATGGTCTTCCCGAAATATCTCACCTAAAATCTTCTTGTAACTAGCAGAAATGTTAGTTTATTTAAGAGGAAAACAGAAAAAATAAATTGCACTTCAGGAGATAGAAGGTCACCATCCCCTGAATCGTCACTCTTCGTAGATAGGAAGACCATCAGTAGAACATTCTAGTTAGATCATTACTACTTATTTCCAATTTGCAAGTTTATCATCGCCAACCACCTTCTTTCACTGTTCTACAATTCTGTATTTTTGGTAGAATGAAGAAGTGTCCTTCATGAATGTTCACAAATCTTTAAGGGGCCACAAAGGAGTGACAATATATCAGACTAAGAATTTTTCCAGAGATACATCTGGGATGTACATCTGGGATATGTGTATGTATGTGTGTGTGTGTGTGTGTGTGTGTGTGTGTGTTTTCAAAATAACCTGAAAGCCTCTCAGTTATTCTATCAACTGAGTGCTATGAAAACGTTAGTTTCCAGAGGAGAAGACTCATCTCCAAAATAAGAATGAGATTCACTTCTGTGAAGAAAGTCATTGGTAGCTTGATGGGGATGGCATTGAATCTATAAATTACCTTGGGCAGTATGGCCATTTTCATGATATTGATTCTTCTTATCCATGAGCATGGTATGTTCTTCCATTTGTTTGTGTCCTCTTTTATTTCACTGAGCAGTGGTTTTCTTCACAGAATTGGAAAAAAACTGCTTTAACGTTCATATGGAACCAAAAAAGAGCCCCCATTGACAAGACAATACTAAGTCAAAAGAACAAAGCTGGTGGCATCACGCTACCTGACTTCAAACTATACTACGAGGCTACAGTAACCAAAACAGCATGGTACTGGTACCAAAACAGAGATATAGACCAATGGAACAGAACAGAGTCCTCAGAAATAATACCACACATCTACAGCCATCTGATCTTTGACAAACACGAGAAAAACAAGAAGTGGGGAAAGGATTCCCTATTTAATAAATGGTGCTGGGAAAATTGGCTAGCCATAAGTAGAAAGCTGAAACTGGATCCTTTCCTTACTCCTTATATGAAAATTAATTCAAGATGGATTAGAGACTTAAATGTTAGACCTAATACCATAAAAACACTAGAAGAAAACCTAGGTAATACCATTCAGGACATAGGCATGGGCAAGGACTTCATGTCTAAAACACCAAAAACAATGGCAACAAAAGCCAAAATTGACAAATGGGATCTAATTAAACTAAAGAGCTTCTGCACAGCAAAAGAAACTACCATCAGAGGGAACACGCAACCTACAGAATGGGAGAAAATTTTTGCAATCTACTCATCTGACAAACGGCTAATATCCAGAACCTACAAAGAACTCAAACAAATTTACAAGAAAAAAACAACCCCATCAAAAAGTGGGCAAAGGATATGAACAGACATTTCTCAAAAGAAGACATGCATATAGCCAACAGACACATGAAAAAATGCTCATCATCACTGGCCATCAGAGAAATGCAAATCAAAACCACAGTGAGATACCATCTCACACCAGTTAGAATGGCGATCATTAAAAAGTCAGGAAACAACAGGTGCTGGAGAGGATGTGGAGAAATAGGAACACTTTTACACTGTTGGTGGGATTGTAAACTAGTTCAACCATTATGGAAAACAGTATGGCGATTCCTCAAGGATCTAGAACTAGAAATACCATATGACCCAGCCATCCCATTACTGGGTATATACCCAAAGGAATATAAATCATGCTGCTATAAAGACACATGCACACGTATGTTTACTGTGGCACTATTCACAAAAGCAAAGACTTGGAATCAACCCAAATGTCCATCAGTGACAGACTGGATTAAGAAAATGTGGCACATCTACACCATGGAATACTATGCAGCCATAAAAAAGGATGAGTTTGTGTCCTTTGTAGGGACATGGATGCAGCTGGAAACCATCATTCTCAGCAAACTATCACAAGAACAGAAAACCAAACACTGCATGTTCTCACTCATAGGTGGGAATTGAACAATGAGATCACTTGGACTGGGGAAGGGGAACATCACACACTGGGGCCTATTATGGGGAGGGGGGAGGGGGGAGGGATGGCACTGGGAGTTATACCTGATGTAAATGACGAGTTGATGGGTGCTGACGAGTTGATGGGTGCAGCACACCAACATGGCACAGGTATACATATGTAACAAACCTGCACGTTGTGCACATGTACCCTAGAACTTAAAGTAAAATAATAAAAAATAATAACAATAAAATAATGAGATTCACAAAATTAAGGGGACTTCTTCAAAATCGGAGTGCTTTCACCGTGTTCATTCTGGCGGCAGTAATGTTTCTTCCAGGGAATATTCAGCAAAGGGCAAAAGAAAGCCACTATCACAAATAATGTGCAGGTCGTGGTGATGAATAAATTTTGAGTTTTATTTTTCTTTTATCATTCAAACCCTTAACATTTGCAACTCAAACCCTCAAAATAGGGATGTCTTTATTCCGTAAAATCTATGCCTTTTTAAACATTTATTTTTGTAAAATCCATAAAATGAAATCTATGCTAAAATACTACAGGGTGGTATAGCTTCTTTTGTATGTCTAAGCTAAACCTAATGCAGACATGCTAAAAACATATAACACATTTTGAAAGACTCAAATAATTAGCACTTTAAATGTAGCATAAATAAAAATAGAGATTTTTTGCTTATGTCAAATTTTAACAGCATAAAGTGAAGATAAAGTCGTAGCAGTTTATGTTAAAATCTCATTAGACACTATTGCCTTAAATTATTGAAGTAATAAAACTATAAAAGTAGATTCTCAGTAAATGACATGCCATATAATTTATCACTATTCTAAAAGTAGATATTAGATGTAGCCAAATTATGAAAACTCATTTAGTTCTTTGTTAAATAAAATTTTAAAAATACGTTTAATACAATGTAATTTTGTCATCCATTTTCAAAATAAAAGAAGAATACATAATGATGGATGAAATGCAGAAAAATAATCAAATTGCATTAGGTTTCTGAAGACCTTATGATATGGTCTCTTTCCTCATTTATGAAGATTTAAAGTTTTAATGACCCGTCAAATCAGAGAGCCTCATTCTTCTACTGCAGTCTAGAACTGAATGTCATTCTCTAAACTTTTCACAATGAATGTTTCATTGCTTTATTTCTCTATTAATTTTAACTTTATTCTGTATTTTCGTATTTTTTTTAATGTTCCCTCTCTGGTGTCTCACAGTTGGTCTCTGCCTTGAGCGGAAGGAATGAACTAATGTATCTACCTTCATGTGACTTTTTACCCGATGATGGTTCATCGAGGTGTAAGAAATGCCACAGACAGAGTATGGGAAGAGTTATCCTTTATTTGACATAAATTTGGCCAATAGGGACCTGATTCTCAGGAAAAGTATAATTTTTAAGGTCAAAAGCGCAAAATCATTGTTGCCTATTTATTCAACAACTAGGAAGACTAATTATGTTTAGGATTTAAGCTAGCCAAACACTCAGATTGTACACTGTCTAAACTTAACACAGATATGGCAAACGAATGGTATTGCTGTACTGTATTTTGCACTAAAAAGCTTTATTTATTTTTAATATTCGTTTTTCAGTAACTAATCATTTTTCTCATGGTTGCATTTCTTCATTGAAATTTTACTTAGTTTTCTATTTAAAAGTTTTCTTAGGAGATGTGGTGGCAGGTTTCCATAATACTTGACAAAAATTCAGGGTGTTGTGTTTATATAGTGAAATGTCATTTGCTGCTAGGATAATGTAGTTGTTACATAAATATAAAATATAGTGCTGCTCCATTTGGATATGGAAACTTTTTAACATGGATTCTCATCCAGGCATGTCTCCTTAAAACGTGGGACGTATATTTAATCAAAATCAACTAGTGAATAATTAGCTTATATAGCAGAAATTATTTGTGTTTCCTATGAGAGCATAAAAAGTTTCTGATTAAAGAAACTGAAGAGATAGTCTTGAAATAAGTCCTTACCACACAAAGAGATTTAATATGGGATAAAGAATATATCTCAAAGTAATGAGAAAGTACATCAGTGAATAAAATTTGTTGAGGGAAAGCTATTATTTAGAATACTCCAAATCAAATCATTAACTAGGAAAATACCCTAAAACAAATTTTAAATGTTCAAACAGATATGGTAAAAATAAAATCTTAAGAAGAGGTGCATATAGGTGTGAATATAAATAATGATCAGAGAAGTTATAAAAAATTGCAAAGCAAAAAACATGTGGCTCTAATGGAAATTTCATACATCACAATTTATTATAAACAAAATGAAAATAAAGGGTAAGGTGGGGAAAACTTTTGTCATGAATAGACCATGGTAAAAATTGGCAAAAGACAGGAGTGATCAATTCTCAGAAAAAAGGCAATTGCCTAATATGCATTCCAAAAAAACTTCACTCTTGCTGCAAATCAGAGAAATGCAAATTAAAACAGTAATGGTAGGCAATGTTCTTCTCATCAAATTGGACTCGTTGATTTTTCTTTGGAAAATGGCAATGCTCTGATTCCTTAGCGTATGATTTGGTCAAAATCTTCCTATCACTGTAGGAGTAACTATAAAACTACATGGTATTGTGTATCTAGCACTTTAAAATTATTATACTCTCTAAATCTACTACTAGGCATTGTCAGTTTTTAGGAAAGATAATACGGGTAGAAAAACTGCATGTGTATAGAAAAATGTATCATTTATAACAGGGAAGGGTATAAATATCCTAAATGACCGACAGTAAACAATAAATAAAATGTACTATGTCTGTGAGATGGAATGACAAGTCTAGTGAATGAGAATAATGTTTACAATATTGTGTAAAGTGTAGCAGGATTAGAAACCCTATATACACTATTACCCCAGTTATGTGACAATTGATGTACATACATGGATACATGGTCATAAGGAAATGAATATTAAATTTATGAAGTGTTACCAATATTTTTCTCTGTGTGGTGTGTTTATGGTTGACTATTTCTGTAAAATTATTTGCAAAGTCCTTTATGATCTGATCTTGCTTATCCTTTCATAACTCCTTATATTTACCCTATCACAGTGCGTAACTGTACTCTGCATTTCAATTGCATGTCAATATTTTCTACTGGACAGTCAACAAATGTTAATATCTCCATGGTCTACCATAGCACCTGTCACATAAAATCTGTGCATTAAATATTTGCTAAATAAATTTGTGATTGTGTGTGAGTATATATACATACATACATATACACACAGACACACACACACACATAATGTCTATTATACTCACAGTGGAACTTTTTAAAATTTCAATGTTTTGATACTTTTGCCCCTTGGTGGTAAAGTGCTCACTTAGGACATCAACAATAAGCATTCTGTTTATAGATTCAACATCCTGGAACAGACTTACAGAAGGTATTGTGTTCAGTTGTACAAACCTAAGCATGAACGCCCAGAAAATATACAAGAAAGATTATTTTCTGTCTGCTTTTATGAATCTCTCAGGCCCCAAATTTTATATCCTGTTTACATAGTTTAGTCTGCTATTTACCATCTGCATACTCGTGAATTTATAACTCATAATTACATTATTTTTTTCCTGTTGAAATGACCAGTAGTGTAGTCATGTATAGAGGTGGGAAACAGCTGGTCAAAATCTGATCAACTCTGTGTTCTGGTCCCTAAACTGTTACTATCCAGCTGTGTAAATTCAGTGAAGTTATTTAATCTCTCCGGACCTCAGATTCTGCATCTACAAAATAAGTATCTTGCATGAGATAACATGATGAGCAAGCAAATAGTAACTGTGTAGTCTCTTCATATTTGCAGTCAACATCCTACATCATTCTAAAGACTTTATCTAAACAGAAATAAGAAAATGAATGTTTATAAATATGCAAGAACTTTTCCACACCTCCACTAAAAGGACACCTCTCTTAAAAATCCTATTTTAACTTTTCATACATACAGGTCCTGCTGGAGGCTCGACATTGTAATATTTTGAGGTATTCTTGAAATTTTGCTATAGTGACTTAAAGTTGTGCTGTTGTTTTTAGAAGGTAAACAAGTATCTCAGTAATGTTTCCTCCCATATTAAAGTCTGTATCCTTTTACTCAGAAGAAAATAAAAATCCTTATAGTTTTTGAAAAATAAAAAATACACTACATTTAAAACCTCGCTATATCTGGTTCAAGTTGGCATTTGAAAAAAAAACTATGTGAATAGAAATAATTTTAATTCTTGAGGCATAACAATAAGAATATCTTCTCTGCATTTCTTTTTTTTTTTTACAATCCACTCTGTCACTTTCAACCTTATCATTTTTTTGTTTGTTTACCATTTTTTTATCACAAATGTATTTCTCAAGATTGTGCCTAAGGAAGTTTCTTCAAAATGATTTAGGTGTATTCTTCATTTCATCACTTAATTCGACGATGCAATACTTTCCAAATAGAATTTTGTCTTTTGACAATATAATGTAAGCTCCATGACAGATGGATTTTTCTCAATGTATTTTATTGTGTTGCTCACTCTATTCCTGGAGCTTCGAATAGTATGACATATAAAGTTGACGCTCAGCAAATGTTTGTTTAATAAACTGAGGAGCAAGCAATTATTAAGCCATAATGCATGAGTACTCTGTGCTGTCATACAGTAGAAGTAAGAAAGGAAGAGGTGGTGTTTTCCAACTCAAATGCTTTACTTACTCTAATTGAGAAGACAAGGTTAGCAGACCAAAAATGCTAGTGAAAAAAAAAGTATACTTTTTTTTTTTTTTTTTGGAGACAGGGTCTCCCTCTGTTGCCCAGGCTGGAGTGCACAATCTCAGCTCACTGCAACCTCTGCCTCCTGGATTCAAGCGATTCTTCCACCTCAGCCTCCTCAGTAGCTGGGATTACAGGCACATGCCACCACACCCGGCTAATTTTTGTATTTTCAGTAGAGACAGGGTTTCACCAAATTTGTCAGGCTGGTCTGGAACTCCCAACCTCAGGTTATCCGCCCACTTCAGCCTCCCAAAGTGCTGGGATTACAGGTGTGAGCCACCGTGCCCAGCCAGAAAGTATATCTTAAGTAACGTGTTAAATTATAAGATACAAATTGTAAATGCTTTACTTTAGAGGAGGAAAGAAAAGCGTAACTAAGCTGGAACAATTCTTGGAGGAGCTTTACCCTAAAGGAAGAATAGCATTTGGGTTGCCCTAACAGAGTGTGGAGACTTGGGATCATAAAGTCAGACAGGAAGAACAAATTTTCACAAGTTGTTTCTGTCAGGGTTATAGAAAAGTCAAATTCTTCATGTCCATATCTGAAGAAGCCTTCACTAAGTCAAGATTTACACCACAGTCAGACTTTGATAAGAAAGTTATAGAATCATGCTCATTCACTTTAGGAGACAATCTGCCCACAGAATTATAAGCTAGGTCTAGTAGCAATGTTATATTCTGCTTCCTTGAATATGAGCAATGTTGGATAGAGTTTTGAATATCAAAGGTGAGATTTCCCAGTAGGATAAGCTTGCTTTTGGGGATTGTTCTTTTAAGGAAGACTTAGCAAAAATAGTTTTCATCTGGGAGCAAATTTACATGGCACTGTTACAAGATGCACAAGTTTTGATCTTGATTTATAAATAGCCATTAGGGTAGAATACTGGTTGTCTTCCCACAGCAACATCTCTGAGCATGAAGCACTTTTTGGTCAAGCCCCTAGGATTTATCTGCAGGGCATTCAGTTATAAAACCGTTTTTCATCGATCTCAGCTGTTGAGAACTTAACTGTAGCTTATTTTCACTTTGATTTTGAAATCCATAAATGCCATTCACAGCATTTAAGAACTAAAATCATTGGCACAGGAATTTAAATGAAGAGTGATAAATCAAGGCTGCCAGTGGCTACTGCCTCAGCCAGATGCAAACACCACAATCACAGTGTTTAATAGCTTTGCACGCCTAATTTCAAATTAAGTGTGACAAATTAGGCAGGAAGTTAATTACTATCTTGAAACAAATAGTCTAATGTTGATTGGGAATGGCATCATAAAGCTGTGTTTTACCTAAACAGGATACCCAGAGGAAATATTAGAAAATAGAGATGTACAAATAATGATTAGTTCAGGTTAAAAACAAAGCAGGGCTGGGGGTGGGCAGCATTTATTATGTGACTAGTTGGATGAATCCAGGTATATGAAAAAGGACTTCCCTCTAAGAACAGCTTTTCTAGTCTAAGCAAACAAGGAAGTAAATGGACAGATTCATTAGACTCTTGGTACCTATATGGTAGATGAGGTGAGAGGTTTGAGAGTCAAATACACCATATCTCTACCACTGTTGGCCAGACACTAGAATGCCTGTCAACTCTTCCCCTGGCTAATGTGCTAAAATGGACAAGTACACATCAAGTTATGGCAGATATGCTAAAATGAATAATTACACATAATGTGACCTTAAAAACCTGGAGATGTTATACATCACAAATTTTTTTAACTTGTCTCTCATTTGTTTTTCTCTGTTTATACTCCTGGCTCCTGTTGTCTTTAGACATTTATAGGACAACAACTTTTTCTTTAAGTGACTTCCTACTTGACCTAATGATTTTTAGTGGTGTTTGAGGGAATGTTTCAAGAAAGAACCTGTCCTTTGGAGTTCAAATTAATTTAAAGAAAGATGTGGTGCAACCTTCATTCAATGGGATCAAGTCCCAAAGCACTTAATTGTCAGATACTCTTCCAAGACTTTATTTATATTAAATCATTAAACATACCAACCCAATGACTTGCTACTATTGACATTTTCCAGATGAGGAAACAGGCACAGCCAGACTAAATAAAATGTCAAGATTACATAGTTAACACATGGACAAACTAGAATTTGTAAGCAAGAAATCTGGGTCGAGAGAGTGAACTCTTAACCATTAGGACATTTCGAGACCTGGACCTAGGGAGAGCCATAGTTCTTAGTTATAAAACCCTTGTTATTTAGTCATAAGTTACTCAAACCATTCTTCTTGCTTCTCTACTTATTGCTAGCCAGAAACATACTCTCATCAAAAAATAAATAATGAAAAGATTAAGATAGCTTTTAGCAGACTCTTTAGAAAATATGATGAGCCATCACAGTAAATGTATGTACTACTGGTGGCTTCTTAGCTATCCTTGGAGTGCACGAGCTTTTCTAGTCTCTCGCCGCAATGTCTTGCCTAAATTGGAACAGGCTATAAATTGAAGGAGGATATTGAAACTCTAAATTACCCTCTGTCTTTATAAAGAAAAAAAAAATGGCCTTTGTTCTTTCATTATATTTGATCTTGATCTTGAAATAAGTATTTTTGCTATGCATCAATATTTGTATGTTTATAATAGGACACATTTTATAAATGTAAAGGGAGAGTTAAGTTAAAAGATATATTTAATCAAGGAAAACTTCAAATTTAGAATGAATATATTCCCTGGTAAACCTCTACACGTGCATATATTTTGTCAATTACAAAGGGAATATATGCCCAGTCAATCTCGTGTTCTTTGCAGTTGCCCAAATACTCCAGACACATTCCTGCCACAAGACTTTTTGTTACTTCTTTGAGGTCTTTGCTCAAAATCGTACTTTGACAAAGAAATGTTCCATGGCCATTTTATTAAAAACTAGAATTTTTCATATCTACCACTAACTTCATTCTCTGCCTTCCTTTTTTAAAAATATTATTATATGCCAACTTACTTATATGTTTATTTTCTGTCTCCCATCAATTTTAATGTGTGCTCCACGTATGAAGGACTTCTGCCATGTTTATTTGCTATATTCCCTGTGCCTACAATAAAACTTGGCTCATTCTAGGCACCCAGTACCAATTTGTTGAATATGTGAATGCATGAACAGTTGAATAAGTGAATATTCCTTGAAAGTCATGGTTTCATGAAAATAATGTATTAGCCACTTTCTAACTAGATGATCTAAATATCTATAATTTAGACTTTATAAAAATCTATAGTAAAACTAGCTATAAATGTCAAATATCTCTTTGGACATTTTACTGTAGTCAATTATTAAAATACTCTGTATAATTAGCATTTTTTATAAAAGGTGATGTTAACTGCTAAGCAGAATCAATATTGATTAACCATACCTACAGTATAATCTGGTTTATAGATATGCTTCTGGGGAAGGCATAGTTATTTTAAAGGAGAAGTGTTTAAAAATGTTGTCATAGCTTATTTAAATAATTCTTACTTTTTTATTAGAAATAAATTCATTGATATATTCTCAGAGCCTAGTACAGTGCCTGCCACCCAGAAGGTATTCATATATATTTGTTCAAAAAAGGAATATATGATTAAAGGAATGCACTTTAAATTTTCATGAATTTTTTTACAAAATGCCTTCCGATTAAAGGGATGCGCGCGCGCACACACACACACACACACACACACCCGTAGGCAAATAAGGTTTGCAAACCAACACACAATGCAACTACTTACTTTTCGTATAATAATATAATAAAATATACAATCATATAAGCAAGGTGTTGTACTTAGGAAATAGTTTCAATAAAGAATCTAATAATTTAAATTTATGTATTAATATGCTTATAAAAGTTTAGAATAAAAATATTTTTAAATCACAGAACTTTGCATGCTTATATCAAAGCTGTTTTGTAAGTTATACCATCTTTTGTTATAATTGTAATATGTGAAGTTAAAAGAAGAAAAATAAGGTGAGGTGTGCGTTGTTAGAGAGGAGAGTATACTGTGTGGCAGGTAAACATGAGACCAAAGGTCTGTGGCTCGTGGTTTTTGTTCTAATTCTGTTCACAAATTTGGGTGAATTTGGACATCATTGTAGTTTTCTGTACCAATACTATTTATTGACATAAACGGAGCAGTTTCAATATTAATTTAATATAAGAATAATGAAGATTTGATAAAGATGCCAGATCTCTGCATGCGTCGCCCTAAAATCTAACTTTTTTCTGTAAAGAGCAAGATAGTAAATATTTTTGGCTGTGCAGGTTATACATTTTCTGTCAGACTACTCAACTCTTTCCTTGTACTATGAAAGTGTTACAGGATCTTTGGGGTGTCGCTTTCCTGGCCGGAAACCTCTGTGGCCCGTGGTGCCTTTGCCCAAGTTTTGCTCGGGCCCGCTAGGCTCATTCCGTCCGCTCACCCTGGCTGGCTTCCCTTGGCTCATGCTACCAGCATGGATCCCATGCCTCCAAGGGAGAATGCAAGTCAGGCGTGCAGTGGGAAGAAGTGTGTGTGTGAGCGTGGGGTCCGGCCATTGCGCACAGCCGGACATGCTGGCTGCTTCCAGGGGGCGGGCGGCGCCAGGTTGCCGGCACGGGCGGCGCCAGGTTGCCGGCACGGGCGGCGCCAGGTTGCCGGCACGGGCGGCGCCAGGTTGCCGGCACGGGCGGCGCCAGGTTGCCGGCACGGGCGGCGCCAGGTTGCCGGCAGGGGCACTAGTTCTCTGTAAAGCTGACACTGTACCAGGTGCACTGCATGTAGCTCCTCCACCTGGCAGCAGGGAATGTGGTGATGCATGGAAACTTGGAGACATCAGAAACTGCAGGAACCCAAAGAGGGAGTCACAGCCCTGGATTGGGAAGCTCCCAGGTCTAGACTCCTCGAAGGTCTACAACTCTTCTCTCCTTCTCTTCGTCCACAATATGGTGAGCAAGGGGCTTGTTTCAGTCCTGTTTGTGATACAGCTCTTTTAGCCTGGCCATTTGGTGGGCCCCAAATTATTGCCCTGTAACTAGGAAGAATGAGATACACAGAAAAATGGAGGATGAGCAAGGCAACGAGTAGCTTTATTGAGCATTAGAACAGCTCTGAGGAGACACACAGTGGGAAGCTCCTCTCCATAGCCAGGGTGTCCCCGTAGCCTGGTGTCCCTGTCCTAGCAGGGCTAGGAGCTGAACATTTCATCGAGACACCCTGGCTATGGAGAGGAGGGTTGTTCCTCTCTGCTCGGCAGGTCATCCCCCGAAGAGTGTTCAGGTCTCAGCAGAGAGCCTAGCTCCTCTCTGCTAGGCATGTCCCAACGAGTGTTCAGTTCTCATCAGAGGGTAGCTCCTCTCCCCAGCTGATCATCCTGACAATTGTTAAGCTATACAGCAGAGAGGTTAGTTCCTCTCTGAAGCTGGTCACCCTGTCGTCTGCTCTGCTCTGGCTAAGCCTGGGGCTTTTATGGGCCTCAGAGGGAAGGAAGTGGGCACCAATTCATCCATGGGCAGCCATGAGTGGGCCCAGAAAAAGTACCACAAGTTCCCACTCTGGTCCACGGAACTGGCAGTGCGCCCTGGCTTGAAGGTGGAGCCTCACTGGGGACCCTCAACCTTTGCCCAGGAGCTTGTCTGCCTCCTGCCGTCCTCCATGGCTCCCAGGCTGCTAGCGCCAAGGGGAACCTGCAGGCCAGCATGGAGCCGCTCTCACTGCCCCACCATCGGCTTCTCCCTCAGCACTCGTCGGTGCCCCAAATCCAGAGGGGTCCGAGGTGGCGAGGGGCTGGTGTGTCAGCACTGCCCCAAGAAGGCACATATCCGGCAGGGCTGTGACAGCGCCTGGGCTCAGCCCCAGCCCTCCTGCTCTGAGATTGGAGCGGGGACCAGGAGTAAGGAGATGCCGGGCAGCAGGAGCAGACACTCCCGAGCCTGCAGGGGCAGGGGCGGCCTTCCCAGGACCCCGAGGGTGCAGAACACAGAGATGCCCGGGTCCTCCACCTGGGAGGGTGGTGCTATCATCCACTTTGTGAAGTGTGCAGGCAGCCCCAGCCGCGGTTCCCTGCAGTCTGTGATGGGGTTCCCACCGCTGCCACTGCTGCTCCTACTCCTGCCACCACCTCTAGTGCCCTCCTGTTGCAGCCGGCGCAATGGCAGCAGCCGCTCTGGATGGCCCACTGCTGCCGTCAAAGGTAGCTCTAGACTACATAAATGAGTGAGCATGCTTGTGTTCCAATAAAACTTTATTTACAAAAGCAGGCAGTGGGCTGGATTTGGCCCATGGGCTGTAGTTTACCACCCCCTGACCAAGATGATAACACCTTATGTTCTTAAGTAATTGGATGCTTTTGGTTAATATGGCCATAACTTAAAAACTAAAGAAAAGAAAAGGAAAGATTCTCCAAAGACCTACATGTTTTTTTCATTTAGAAATAAACATTTTGAAATGGGTAGCTGGTAATTTTATTTTTAAACCATCTTAAAGAGACCTGAGCATTTAAGGCTTTTAGACTTCATAAAATAATGTGAGGCATTGTGAATCTTAACTAATGTGAAAATGGAAGTATGGTCCATTTTTAGGTACATGCATACATAAAATAACGTGATTTAATTAAATTTTAATATAACCTAAACAAAATTCACTCAACTAGCAGGGGAAAGGTCAGAATTTATTACATTTTTCCAGTTCCCTGTATTCTAATCTCCATTTTAGGACGAGCAATACAAAACTGAATTAAATGTAATGGTGACAAGTAAAATGCTAATGTTTCTAATTAAGTTATTTTCACATGAGCATGATTTAAAAAGGGTCTCATGTTTGAAAAAAGAAAATAAATTCGGGCTTACAAAAAATTTACTACCACTAGCCCAGACGACTGATCCCAGTTTTGTAGCTTTCACTTCGTTTGATTGTTGCTTGAAAACTTTGTAAATCCAATACAAAAGTATTGTCTTGGCAAAAGCCTGGGTAGATTGGTAAAATACTAGAGAATAGTAATATTACACTGATTTGAGCCATCAAGATAGACAAGATGGAACCTTATCCATATGTCATTTTTTGTAACCTTGTCTTGATGAACTGCATAAACCCCTGGAAAGCTAGTAAAGGATGAGCTAAAAGGGTGATACAAATATAATACAAAAAAAGTGAGAATTAGGAATTTGACATTTTGCTTTTTTTTTTAAAGGTGGGCCTGTAAATAAGCATTTTACCAGAAGTTTCCATGAGATAATTTGCATTTAGATAAGCTAATTTATGTATAAGGTCTGTTTATGCTCTACTCTCCATTAGAAATAAATAGGAATTAAGGGGCATAGTCACCAAATAGAATCAGAGATGGAACTATTGAGATCTGTAGCCAATGTTTTATAACCACACCAGTTTGTTATTTTAATGTTGAAATGTGAGTTTAATCTGCTTTTTAAGTGAAAATTAGTTGCCTACACTTTTTGTTATATTGGCTTGCTTATTCAACTTGTTTATGGGTTTCTATACCTGTGAACATTCTGCTGAGTTGAAACATTAACGAACTGTTTCAAAAGCCACTTAAACAAACCTAGTATGTTTTCTCTCTTATTTCTCTTATTATTTTTTTTTTCAATGGGTCTCTCTTGGTGGGAAATCTCTTAATGCTTTTTCTGAACACAGATGCATCGGTGCTTTGTGGTCTGAGATACATTCTTGCACCCACTAAAATAGAAAACTATAATCCAATTTAATATCTGCTTTCATAATGCTTGTCAGAGTCCACCCCTATTAGAATAATAGTTTAAGATCAATAGAAAGGAAGGAAGGAAATAAAACAAAAATATTATTCACCACATCTTTCCTGAGGGTGCAGTATGTGTCACGTAAAAGTCCTTCAAATAAATACTGGTTGACTGACTAAAGGAATGAATGCATAAATGAAAAAAATCTTGTGTTTATGTTTACTATCTCTTTCCATTTTATATTTTAAATTTGAAGTTCACTTACTTTAGCCTGGGAAGTTTTGTTTTGATTTTCCTCTTCTGACACAAATGGAAGATAGTTACTTAAGTGTAAAAAATCACCGAACATAAAAGCACAGTGGGATAGGGTTCAATTGGGGGAATTCTAGCCCCAAGAAGGAGCTGGGGCTAGATTTCTTCTTTACTCTTTTAACTAGAATAAATACCCTATCCTTATCTTTGTTTCCTGAGCAATAGAGACATTTCCACAGAATTATGTCTGAAAATGCATGACGAGATAAAGATGAGTAACTTTCTACCAGTTAGCAATGCAGTTGGCTAAAAGTAACAATAAACCTGATTAAGACTTCCTTGAATATAGAAGAGTTTATTGTTCTCTTAAAACAAGAACAAAGGTAGGGTCTTGCTGGAGATGGTTGAACTATTCAGTGATAATTTAGGGATCTGGGATCCTTCTGTATATCTGATTCATCATACAAACAGTGTGGGCTTAGTTTTTTCCTGATTGCAAAGATGCCAGCTACACCTGCAGGCAGTATATCTGTTTGCAAGACAGAGAAAAGGATGCATAGTTAAACTGCAATACCAGTTCTTCTGTCTCCTTTCATCAGGAAAGAAAAAACTTTTATCAAACTATAACCAGCAAACTTCTGCTTAGATTCTATTTGTTAGAATTTGGCCCCATAGTTATCTCTAACTGCAAGGCAGGCTAGAAAATCAAGTTTGGTGCATTTCAATCACTTTAGCATAAAAGGTCAACAGAAAACAACAATGGGCGTTGAATAAGCTGACCTATAGTGCCTGTCACAATAATCTTTAGCAAATTTGTTAATTTAACTATTTAAAAGAGATTCTAAGAAAATTTATCAATATGAATATTTAAATGAGTTGTAAAACAATGTTTAGAACATAATTCTAAGTTTGGAGAAAGCAGATGGGAGCCTAAATACCAAAAGTTTAGGAATGGCTATTTTGGGGATGTGGAATGATAGATTTTTAAAAGTATTATTTGTATTTTAAAAAATTTTAGCATAAGATGCTATATTTTATTAAAAGAACAAAGAATATATTTTCTAGAAAAATGATGTTGGTGATATTTACTTTAATACAATGATGAATTTAAAAAGTATACAAATCTGCATAAGCAGGGCTCTCTTTAGAGAAGATAATTAATATATTCATAGAAATATTAATGTAAGAATACTAATCATAATATTACTGATAGTTTCTCTTAGTTTATGCTACTATGAGTGATTCTTGTTTTCTTTTAATTTTCTCTGTATTTTTCTAAAAATTAGCAGTTATAACTTTATTATAATTAGGAAAATAAAATTGAACTCTTGAGTTTCTAACTGCATGTTACTTACGGTGTGGGAGAATATTCCCTTTAGGATATTCTTGAAGCAGCCATGGCTATTTCGCTTTAAATAAATGGTTTTGTAAGGAAATCAAAACTCAGAGCAGCACTCCCTGAGACACCTAGTGACCCCGGGGAGCCACCACTCCCTGTTTCCATCCCTTGTTCCCAGATTTTAACTACACATAAGCCAATTGTCAGAAGATATTCACAAGCTAAGTATTGCAGGGGACTGTTGATCATTTCAATTGTTTTTCCCTGTTTCCTCCTCGGTTCTTTCACTTTCGTCTTCATTGTTCCCCTTGCTCTTTATCTTGTTTACTTTCCTCTTCCCCATTATTCCATTTGTCATTCACTCCAGGTGTCCATTTCTTGATGGCTTCCCTAGATTAAAATATCTCTCCCCTTCTCTCACAATTTCTGTGGGCTGTTTCTCAACCTTTAACATGCATATAAATCACCTGGAACACCTCATTAAAATGCACGTTCTGATTTCTTACACCTGGGGTGGAGCCTGAGGATATTCATTTCTAACCAAAATCCCAAGTGTTTCTGCTGCTGCTACCCTTTGAGTAGCAAAGTTCTACTGCAATGTTTAACCTTGACGACACACGAGAACCACTTGAGTAGCTTTAAAAACTAGCACCGATGCCTGGGTCCTACCCCAGATATTCTGATGTAACACAACGGGAGTATGTCCTGAACATCAGAATTTTTTTGTTTCCCAGATGAAAACATCATATAACCTTACACATGACCTACACTTACTTGCATATCCATCATTCTGTTCCAACAAAGTCCCAGTTTATTAAGGAGGGAAACAGTATATTTTGTATCATTGTATTCTTCATATCCTGCTGGATAAGTGAAACAAAGTATACAAGAAAAAAATGGCAAATAATATATTCATGTGGTCAAAGTAATAGAAGAAACTAAACTAGGCATGTTAATACATAAATTTAGCCAACAGTTTGTTTTTATGATATCATTTTGAATTTTGAATTATTTTTGTAATTTTATAAAAATGCTCAGCTATTAAAGTTTGTAGATCTTTAAAATCACTACTAATTTCGCAATGCAGTATATCTTTCATATCTTGAGTTTTTGTTGCCTAGGTGTAGTCAATAGGAGTATAATTTTAAGAAAAAGCTAAAAATACTGATCACATTTTAAAATGTCAGTATTTAGATTGACTTCACAATTAGAGAAAGCAAAATTCCTGTCAAAAATAATTTTTTAAATAATGCAAATATTTTGCAAAAATCTTTACCCTTACTGACTCTGCTACAAACCCTAACACACTTTCTACTTTTCAAGTTCTAGAATATAAAAGAGGGGTCCAATAATATGTTGGTAAAGAATCTCCTTCAGGGTATTGCTTTCATCATTTTTTCCCCTGTAGGTTAAGAAAACTTTTTATCCTCCATTAAAGCATGTTAGCAGCCTTGCCAAAAATTAATGATACATGTAATCTTAGCCTGCTATAGGGTATGTTATTGCATTTGTGGTTTTTTTTATGCTAGAAGATAATGTGCTTCCTCTTATTAAGCAAGTCGGATTTGCCTAAAACAACACAACTTTCTGAGCAACTCCATTCTGCCTTTTTGACAGATAAGGTTCAAAGCTTCATAGCATAACTGAATTAGGCCATCTTACCAGTCATAACCAGTCAGAAGTGCATCAAGACTGACTGCTTTTATTCAATTTCTTAACTGTTTATACCCAGTAGCAAGGTTGCTGCCCAGTTTAGAGGATCTTCATGATATCCTCCAGAACAGTAACTACAGAAGATGTCTCCAGTGCAAACTCAGAATAATTTTTCCTTTTTAAAGCTTCACTCATAGACAAGAAGCACAATATTATGAACAATAGATGTCGTTGTACAACAGAGAGCCTAGAAGTAATTTCCCTGAATTCCCAGAGTCACAAAATAGTCTATGGCTTATGGTTTCAGTTGCCCAAACCCTACTGTTGCCTAACTATAGGAGCCCTGGAGGAAAGGAAGTATATAGCCCTTCCAGAGTATATCTCATATTTGGGAATCCAGGCACTCATTAACCCCTTCACCTGTGACAATTAGAGGGTAATGAGTGATCAAGGACTAAACTGACCAATATAATTTATATCCAAACAGACATTTCTGAAATAAGAGGGGATGCTGTAATTATACCAGCACACCAGGTGTTAACCTGGATTGTCCTATGCAAACTTACATATAATTAGCCTGATACACGGGTGAAATGAATGAGCTTCTGAATTCATACATTTCTGAATATGCACCCATACTCACTAAGTCTATGAGTTCTCTCTTTACTGAAATAAATAATTGTTATTAAACGGTATTCTACTGTCCTTTTGTGTGCCTTCTGTCTTCAAATTCCTTTATTTTTTTTGAGACGGAGTCTCCTGTCACCCGGGCTGCAGTGCAGTGGCATGATCTTGGCTCACTGCAACCTCCGCCTCCTGGGTTCAAGTGATTCTCCTGCCTCAGCCTCCTGAGTAGTTGGGATTACAGGTGTGCACCACCATATCCAGCTAATTTTTGTATTTTTAGTAGAGACAGAGTTTCACCATGTCGATCAGGCTGGTCTTGAACTCCTGACCTCAGGTGATCTGCCCGCCTTGGCCTACCAGAGTGCTGGGATTACAGGCGTGAGCCACTGCACCCAGCCTTAAAAATATTTAAAGATAAAAAATACATTGGAGTTTGTCTTATGCTTTATGCAATTTTTATGTTTTTATACAATTTAAATTATAGCAATTAATGTCATAAGTCATTTCAGCTTTTCATGGGTAGCCAAAAATTAATGGCCACTTCCTTTTTATTTTTTATTGTATGTAAAGTATACGATATGATTTTTGATATACATATGCATATGAAATGATTACTACAGTTTAAACAAATTTACCTCTATCCCCTTCCATGGTTACCGTTTATGTGTAGATGGGGGAAAGGTTAAGAACATCTTCAATCTATTAGCAAATTTTCAGTATAGAGTATTGTTAACTACAGTCCACAGGCTATGTATTAAATATTCTAATGATTTATTTATCCTACATAACTACAAATTGTACCCCTTTACCTACTTCTCTCTTTTTCCTCTGTCTCTCCACTCCTGGTAATCCCTGTTCCATTCTCGGTTTCTATTTGCATTTTTTTTTCAAAAGATTCCATGTATAAATCAGATCATACAGCATTTTCCTTTAGGAGTCTACCTTATTTCATTTAGCATAATGTCCTCCAGGTTCAGCCACGTTGTTACAAATGGCAACATCTCTTTCTTTTCAAAGGCTGAGTAACATTCCATTTCATGTGTGTGTGAGTGTGTGTGTGTGTGTACATATGCACACAGTCATGCTTTGCTGAACGACAGGGATACACTCTTAAGAAATGCAACATAAGGCGATCTCATCATTGTGTGCACATCATCATCTAGTGTACTTCCACAAACCGAGATGATAGAGCCTACTCTGTATAGGTTATATGGTATAGCCTATTGCTCCTAGGCTACAAACCTGTATGGCTTGTTACTATACTTAATACTTTAGGCAACTGTAACACAATGGTAAATACTTGTATATCTAAACATAGAAAAGATACAGTAAAAATACAGTATAAAGGATAAAACATGATACACCAATATAGGGCAATTACGACGAATGGAGCTTATAGAACTGGAAGTTGCTTGGACTGGAAATTGCTCCAAGTGAGTCGGGAGTGAGTGGTGAGTGAATGTGAAGCCCTAGGACGTGACTGCATGCTACTGATGACTTTATAAACACTCTACACTTAGGCTACACTAAATTTATAAAAAGAAGTAAAGTAATTATGGTACAACAGCTATGATGTCACCAGATGACAGCAATATCTGAGCTCCATTATAATCTTCTAGGACCGCTGTCGTATATGCTGTCTATCGTTGACCAAACGTCATTATGTAGCACATGACTACTATAGTTTCCGTTTATCTGTTGATAGATACTTAAGTTGTTTCTAACTCTTGGCTACTAATGGCCACTTCTTAAAGGATGTTCACTAAGCATGTTTTTCATTTCCTCTCTGATTTTGATTTCTCATACATTTCTTTAAAGCAAATGTGAAAATTAAAATCAGAGTTTAGACTGAATGACTGCTAGTTTCCTTTATTCTAGTAAATGTTGTAAGTCTATTTGTATGAAAAAAATAACACTGCTTTGAAGTTAGGACTAGTCATTTTATGCTGATCTTTAAAGTTGTTTCCCAAACACTTATCTTTTAATTGATAACTAATTGTATACAGGCAGTTCTTTCATTTTTGCATAAAGGTTTCTTTAAAAATGTGTTTTAAGGTTTATAAATTGAACAACAGGCTTTTATGTTATAAGTCTTTGCGTTTTCATCTAGCCATAACGTGTCCTTTGGTGACCCTGCTCACTACGCCAAACTGTCAAGCAAAAAACTGTGCACAGGTTGTCGATTCCAGGAGAGAATTTGAACATGGAGGATAGCAAAGATCATCACTGTTTCAACCACTCAGTATAGAAGTCTATACACTCTGTCCACTGCATACCAGAATCAAGAAAAACACAACACAGTTAAGCCCTAGATGGTGCAGTGTGTTACTCAAATACAGGAATGACAGAGTAAGATCAGCTCCTGTGGTGGGTGTAGGTCCCGCATGGCCAGCAGGTTTCTCTAGGCACCTGATTTAGGGGTATTGGCCTGCACACACCCCTCATGGGCAGCAGCAGAAGGACTTTGACTCAGACTCCTCCTCCATGGGAGCTGAGAGTGTGTCTGAGGGCCACTGACACACATGCTTAAGCAGGACAAAAACACGTACGATTGAAACAGGGCAGGATATTCCCACACAAGGTAGTAAGCCCAGGAGAGACTGTGTGGGCTCTTTATCTCGTGGCAAAAGGGGTGAAAGACTGTGCACGTGAGACAACTTTTCACAACAGTCATAATCTGTATTACACTGACATAATTTACCATTGTATTCTTTACAGGCAATTTAGGATGTTTCTTAAATAGTCAAGTCACAAAATGGGAACATACAAATCACTAAGTATGAAAAGGGCCAGAACATCCATTCCTGGTTTTGCTGTTACCTCAAATATATTCCAGAGATATTTGTTTGGAAACAGAAATATGATAATTTTTAATCTATTGATATAAAAAATCAATAGATTTATTAATAGTGTTCTTACTGCGACTATTAGAGGAATAAATAAATTACAATCCACCCATCACATACTTTATTACAACCCCCTCTATGAAAAGTGTGCTGTTTTATAAGAAGGAAATATTTCTAACAAGGGTGACTAACTTGTGACTACATGAAAATTTTAAAATGAGCCATCATAAGCATTTTTTGAGGGCTGTGAGACTGCTCAAGTGAAGAGAATAGGAAATCTATTAAAAAAAAAAAAAAGCAGGTCAGAGCAAGGGAAGTGCAAATTAAAATCAGGTAAGGCTTAAGCAATGTGAAAGAGCATTTTATAAGAAAGTCCAAATCTAGTTACACAATACATCATAGGCAGGAAGCCAAGCAGAGAATCAATCAAAACTGGTTATGATCAAGGTGGATTCAAGGATGGAAGAATATAGAAAAGATTACATGTTTAATCTTGATTTTTACTGAAGACATGAATGACATTTTCACTTCCAAATTTTCTTTAGGAAAAAGGTCAGAGATATTAGATCAAACACTATACAATTCATAGATACTGCTAATTTTATTAAGGAGTAGAAATAACTACCGATAATTATATGCTCCCCAGCATTTCTTTTTTCTTGTTGTTCGTTTATTTTTGTTGTTTTGCGACAGTCTTGCTCTTGTTGCCCAGCTGGAGTACAGTGATGAGATCTTGGGTCACTGCAATCTCTGCCTCCCAGGTTCAAACGATAGTCCTGCCCCAGCGTCCCAAGTAGCTGGGATTACAGGCACCTGCCACCAGTCTCATCGAATTTCTGTATTTTTAGTAGAGACAGAGTTTTGCCATGTGGCAATACTGGTCTCAAACTCCCAACCTAAAGTGATCCACCCACCTCGGCCTCCCAAAGTGCTGGGAATTACAGGAGCGAGCCACTGCACCTGACCTCCCTAGCATTTTTAAATAACTGACAGATGAAATTGTAAAAATGTAGCTTAACTGCTAGATTTCCTTCTCTCTCTGTAAAGTAAGGATTGACAATAGTGTTCCCCTTAAATGATTGTTGTAAAGACTAAATGCAATTATATAAATTAATTTTATACAACAGTTCCTGGCATGTGGTAAGTGCTCAAATAACATTATTGTTGGTATTTAGAAAACCAAGAAAATTTTAAAGACATATATAGGATCAGCAAGCAAACAAAGGTTGAAACATAAGACTCACTAATAATTGTGTCTCAGCCTTTACTCTGCCATCTTTCATCTTTCTCAATGTACTTCATTTTTCTGAGCCTTTTTTAAAATTTTTTTTTACTCTGCATTTATAAAACTGAGGTTGAACTGGATTACCTCTATGGTCTCTTCTAGCACATCTATAATTTTTAGAACCTGGTGTGTCAATAATTTGAACATTTTTATAGGATTGCTGTCTAGCATATATACATTTCCTTAAACTATTTTTCATATTTATAGTTTCCTTATATATCTCTTTATAAGGTTCTGAATTTCATATATTGTGCAAACATGAGGGCAACTTCCAAAACCAAAAATCTTCTGGAATTAACTCTTAAAGGCAGAGTATGGAGTTAAATATCTATTACTCTTTAATATATAACTATGAGCATATTAAACATGTCCCACAAGATAAACAATTTGACTCCGTATCCCCATCTCAAACAGTAAACCTAGCAGATGATGTGGTCTATATTTGGCAATTACTCCGTCTGAATAATAGTGAAGTTTTCTCTTTCATAAATACATTTTTATCTACATAGTTCAGTCACTTGGCAATTTCTGTACTATTTTTAAATTAAGTAAGCTTCTTTGTTACAATTGTTTATGAGGGAGAGAAGTTATTATCAGATGACACTAGAGAGGTGTCATAAAGGAGAAGGAGAAGAGTTTGATTCACGCTTTGTAAAGCTATGACCAAAATTGGAATCGTTCAAATTGTGTGTGTGTGCACGCGCGTATGTGCATGTGTGCGTGCGTGTGTGTGTGTGTGTGCGCGTGCATGTGCGTGTGTGTGGTTTAAGGTCACTGCTTTATTAGAATTAACCCATTTAAATACAATTAATTTATAACTTCTCTGGGGGAAAAGGAAGCACATATGCCAAAGAGAAGGATGGATCCCAATTTAATTTGTATTTTAATTTGCATTCATTTTATTTTTATTTTAATTTGCATTTCTCCTTATATGAGTAAATTTAGATATTTTTCCTACTGCTAAGGGAGCGTAAACCCTCAATCTCCTAATCAAGTGTGCCTATTACGCTAAAGAGTCTCTCGCTGTGATTCCAATCATTTTTACACCAAACCACAGAAAATTGCATAGAATACTCAAAAACAAGCCTGAAGGGATTAAAATTACAACACAAATGAAATCAACTGAGGTTGTAATAATAATGATATTTTCAACATCATCATTACTATATGTTACATTTATTCGGTGCTTTCTACGGACAAAGTACTATTCTAAGGGCTTTACATGTATTAATATATGTAATTCTCACAACATGCCTAGGTACAGTAACAGTTGTTATCCTCATTTCACAGGTGAACGAGTTGAGACACAAGGGAGTTTTTAATAAGTCAGGGTCTATAACTTTAAATTTGGTAGCATTTTTTTGCATTGTTTGTAGTTTAATCCTTTTCAATAATTTAAAAGTTTTTACAAATCAGAAAATGTTAGAAAATATCACCAAATTTTTAATAATGTGGCACATATAATAAGTGTTCAGTATGTGGTTGATTAAGATTTTCAAGGCAGTATATGATTCTATAATTCCTTCCCATATGCTGTGACAATCAAGGAATGTTTATACACACAGCAGTTCAATAATTAAACACGTTGCCCTTTAAAATTACATTCTTTATAATATTTACAGTATCCATATAGCCCAGTTTTTTAAATCAAGCTTTTTATAATAGGAAAGACTGATGATGTCAGATAAATGTAAGTAAGTTCAATATGTACAGAGAAATGTAAATGTTTTTACATTGAAAAACTGACAATGTCAGAGAAATGTAAATCAAAACCACAATGAGATACCATCTCGTGCCACTTAGAGTGGCAATTATTAAAAGTCAAAACAACAGATGCTGGCGAGACTGTGGAGAAATAGGAATTCTTTTATGCTGTTGGTGGGAATGTAAATTAGTTTAATAATTGTGGAAGACAATGTGGCAGATTCCTCAAGGATCTAGAACCAGAAATACCATTTGACCCAGCAATTCCATTACTGGGTATACCCAAAGAAATATAAATCATTCTTTTATAAAGATACATGCATGTGTATGTTTACTGCAGTACCATTCGCAATAGCAAAGACATGGAATCAACCCAAACACCCATCAGTGATAAACTGGATTTTAAAAATGTGGTGCATATACACCATGGAATACTGTGTCGCCATAAAAAGGAGCAAGATTATGTCTCTTGCAGGGACATGGATGAAGCTGGAAGACATTATCTTCACCAAACTAACACAGTAACAGAAAACCAAACACCACATGTTCTCACTCATAAGTGGGAGCTGAACAATGAGAACACATGGACACAGGGAAGGTAACAACACACACTGGGGCCTATCAGCTGGGCAGGGGAAGGGAGAGCATTAGGATAAATAGCTAATGCATGCAGGACTTAATATCTAGGTGATGGGTTGATAGATGCAGCAAACCACCATGACACACGTTTACCTATGTAACAAACCTGCATGTCCTGCACATGTATCCCAGAACTTAAAATAAATTTAAAAAAAGAAAGACTGACAATGTCAGCAAATACTCTACAGGTCAGTAATTATATAAACAAAGAATAGTACTGGGAAATTAATATTTTAATAAATAAACTAAGATATACCACCAAAATCAAAATGCTTTGTTAGATTTTTTTGCATTATTCTCTCTTATTGACTTGGTATGTGAATTTTCAAACTGTCAACGACTTTTTTTAAAGAAAGCATAAAGGTAGGTGATACTACATTATGTAAAGTGACAAGTTAAAATGAATTTTGAAATTATTTAGTTCCATTTTATAATTTAACATTTGAAATATAAATTATCTTGCACGCAGCAAAATAAATGGGAATAAATATCTCAAAAATTATGATATTCATTGAATCATGTAACTATGCCAATTTTTGTCATAAAAAGTTCTTTTATATATTTTTTCGAACTTTGTTTTGTAATTACATTGACAAGGAAAATGATGGGATACAGTTTTCTAAACTAGCCTATAGAAATGATGATTATAACATTAAGTGTTGTTAAGCAATCTACACACCACACACGGGAGCCTTTCGGGGGGTGAGGGGGAAGGGGAGGAAGAGCATTGGAACAAATATGTGATGCATTAGGGACTTAAAACCTAGATGATGGGTTGATAGGTGCAGCAAACTACCATGGCACATGTATACCTATGTAACAAACCTGCACATTCTGCACATGTATCTCATAACTTAAAGTTAAATAATAATGAAAATTATTATCAAGCAATAACATTTAAGTGCATTACTTGTGGTAATTGAAATATGTTACAGAGACTAAGTTAAGAATGGCAAAATACTAGGCCTCAATTCAGTCAACAAGGGACACACAATAAAGCAATTTTATTTATCTCTAACATTTATAATCCCAACTTTATCTTTACCTAGAAATATAATAAATTCCATTATCTCATAATTCTATTTTCTAGTGCTTAAAGTTTTTTCACAAATTCTGCTGTACACATTTCTGTTACCTTTTGCTTAACTCAATGCATAGCAATTAATAGATAATGCATGTTTAAATAAATAAATTCCTATATCAAAAATGCATTTTTCTACAATTTTTAAAGAAATCTATTTAAAGTTTCCCGTCTGTGACATCATAAACGTATTTTGCATAAAAGTATAGTCAATACTTCTTTCTAAACTATATATTTGATTCTTATTGTTTTACTAGCTTTTAAATCTGTGCCCTTTTGTTACTTTTGAATTAAAAATTGCTGGAAGTTTCATTTTAAAATTATCTTTTTTCTTTTTTATGCAAAAAGAGAAAGGCTTGTTAAAGAACAGTAATCCCTCATTTCTCTTCCAATTTTTGATCTTATTCTGAGAACATCTTCCTTTAAAGCTTCACGCTTACTTTTGTTTCATTTACCTGTGAGTCCGAGTTAGTGTCTCCACTCCCATTTCTTTTGTTTATAATTTTTAGCTATATGCTTGTTACTACCTCTACGCCTCTGCTGAACTGGCTTTTCTAAAAACATCATCTCCAAATATGTGACTGCTGATTTAATACACTAAGGGTACAGTCATTTCTAAAATGCCAGTTCAGCACTATGGAGTAGAAGTACTGAATAACATGACGTGAAAAATAGTGAACTATTGTAGATTTCATACTATTGTTATAATAATGATTCATGACAGTTGCTATTAAGATGGGAGACAAAAAAAAATCCCCAAGGCCATTTGATTCTCCTCCCAATTAATACAAATATATTAAATCTTTAATTTGTACACCAGCACAATAATTAAAATATTTACATGTATCTATCGGAATAGTAAATTATTAAAAATTGAATTCTTTAGTTCTAGAGGGATAGGTATATACATTAACTATATAACTGACATCTTGTATTTTAGCATTTTTCTGGTTTATATGTTTAGCATTTAAATGGTATTGGAACTAGTACTTTTGGGGAATTTTGACTATATATTTGTCAAAAACTTGTCCAGCCTATGGGATACTGCCATCTGGTAAACCACCGCTGATAGGCATTGATCCAGACACACAATGAAATCTCAAATACCACAACGCTTCATCTTTTAGAGATAAATGTAAGAGCCATTGATGATGATTAAATATTTTTATTAAATAGTATATAATTAGAAAAATGAATATAATTAAATAAGTGGAAAACATTGGATTTGTAAGATATTTTGTTTGACATATTTATGGTTTTTGGTCATGATTCATAGTTGCAATGTGATAAATGTAACTATCAAACATTAGAACTTAATCATTCTATTTGACTGTATTTTTGTACCTGTTAACCAGCCTCTCATCATTCCTCTGTCCCACTCTTGCTATCCTTTGGTCACTATCATTCTACTCTCTACCTCCATGAGATCAATTTTTTTAACTCCCACATGTGAGTGAGAACATGCAATACTAGTCTTTCTGTTCTGGGTTTATTTTATTTAACATAAAGACCATCATTTCTATTGATATTGCTGCATAATTGCTGCACATAATTTTATTTTTTATGGTCAGATAGTATTCCATTGTGTATATATCATATTTCCTCTATCCATCTATAGATAGACCCTAACATTGATTCCATATATTTGCTATTGCAAATAGTGCTACAATATACATGGGGTGCAAATATCCTTTTGATATACTGATCTCCTTTCCTTTTGATAAATACCCAGCAGTGGGATTGCTGCATCCTATGGTAGTTCTATTCTTAGTTTTAGTTTTTTGGTTTTATTTTGAGAAATCTTTACACTGTTTTCCATAATGACTGCATTAATTTGCATTCCCACCAACAGTGTATGACAGTTTCCTTTTCTCCACATCCTCGTCAGCATCTTCTATTTTTTGTCATTTCATAAATAGTAATTCTGGGGTAAGATGATATCTCACTGTGGTTTTGATTTGCATTTTTTCAATGATAGGTGATGTTGAACATTCTTTCATATACCTATTAGCCATTTGTATGTCCTGATTTGAGAAATGTCTGTTTATCGCTTTGCTCCCTTTTGAACGGGATAATTTGGTTTCTTACCACTGAGTTATTTCAGTTACCTGTATATTCTTTGTTCTTTCTGCTCATTAGTTTCTAGTCAGGTGATTAGTTTAAAAATGTTTTCCCCCATTAAACAGTTTGTCTCTTTATTGATTATTTCCTTTGCTGTGCAGAAGCTTTTTAGTTTAATATACTCTATTATTCCATTTTTTTTCTTTTGCTGCCTGTGGTTTTAAAGTCTTAACCATAAAATCTTTGGCTAGACCAATGCAATGAAATTTGTTCTTTAGTTTTCTCCTCATATCTGAATATTTTCAAGTGTTACATTTAAGTCTTTAATTCATTTTGAGTTGATTTTTGTATATGGTGAGAGATAGGGATTTAGTTTCATTCTGCATAAGGATATCCAGTTTTCCCAGTACCATTTATTGAAGAAGCTGTCTTTTCCCCAATATATGTCCCCGGCATCTTTGTTGAAAATCAGGTGGTTGCAAATATGTGAACTTATTTCTGGGTTGTTTATTCCATTCATTTGGTCTATGTGTTTGTCTTTATGCCAATTCCACAGTGTTTTGGTGGTTACCAAAGCTATACACTACATTTTGAAGTCGCGTGGTGTGAAGCCTCAAGCTTTTGTTCTTCTTTTGCTCAGGTTTAATTTGGTAACTTGAGCTCTTTTAAAATTCCAAACAAACTTTAGATTTTTTTTTCTATTTCTGTGAAAAAATCGCATTGGTGTTTTATAGCAGTTGAATTGCATTATGGATTGCTCTGGGTAGTATGGTAATTTTAGCAAAATTAATTCTTCCAGTCCATGGCCATGGGTTGTCTTTCCATTTGTTTGTATCTTTTTCAATCACTTTCATCAGTGTTTTGTAGTTTTCCTTGTAGAGGTCTTTCACAGTCTTGATTAAATGTATTCCTAGGTTTTTGTTTTTACGCAGCTGTTAAAAAAAAAAAAAAAAAAAAAAAAAAGGATTGCCTTCTTCATTTCCTTTTCTGCTAGTTCATTATTGGTGAACAGATATGCTACTGATTTTTGTATGTTGATTTTATGTCCTGCAACTTTACTGAATTTATTTATCAGGTCTAAGACTCTTTTGGTGGAGTGTTTAGGTCTTTGTATATGTAAAATTATATCACCTACAAACAGATCATTTGACTTCTTTTTTTCCAATTTAGATGACTTTATTTTTTTTCTCTTGCCTGATTGCTCTGGCTGGGACTTGGCATCTTTGTCTTGTTCCAGTTCTTAGAGGAAAGACTTAGCTTCTCCGAGTTCAGTTTGATGTTAGCTGCAGGTTTGTCACAACATCCCTTCATGATAGAAAAAAAAAAAAAAAACAAAAAACAACTCTGAGGCGGAGCTTGCAGTGAGCCGAGGAGATCACACCACTGCACTCCAGCCTGGGCGACAGAGCGAGACTCTATCTCTAAATAAATAAATAAATAAATAAATAAGTAAAATAAAATAAACTCTTAACAAACTAGGCAAAGAAGGAGCATACTTTAACATCATAATAGCCTTTGGGCCTACATCCTTTATTATATTACGTTCTTTATGAGGCATGTTCTTTTAAGTTTATTGAGAGTTTTTATCATGAAGGGATATTTTGTCAGATGTTTATCTATTGTGATGATCATGTTATTTGTCCTTCATTCTACTGATGTTATGTATCATGTTTATTAATATGTGTATGTTGAACCATCCTTGCATCCCTGGGATGAATCCCACTTAAATATGCTTTATTATCTTTTTGATGGCCTGTTGGATTCAGTTTGTTAATATTTTGTTGAGGATTTTGCATCTATATTCATCATGAATATTGGTCTGTAGTTTTATTTTTTGTTGCATCATTGTCTGATTTTGGCATCAGGATAATAGTATCAGTGTAATGAGTTAGGAAGAATTCCCTCCTCTGTAATTTTTGGGAATACTTTGAATAGAATTGGTGTTTGTTATTCTTGTAAATACGGTCGAATATAGCAGTGAAGCCATCCAGTCTGGGGATTTTCTCTGTTAGGAGACATAAAATAAGTTTAATTTTCAATGCAAGAGTACATGTGCAGGTTTCTTACATGGGTATGTTGTGTGATCCTGAGGTTTGGGGTACGAATGATTCCATCACCCAGGTAGTGAGCATAGTACCCAGTAGGTAGTCTTTCAATCCTTATTCCCTTCCTTCCTCACCCTCTATAGTAGTCCCATGTTTTTTGTTGCCATCTTAATGTCCGTGAGTATTCAATTTTTAGCTCCCACTTAAAAATGAGAACATGCGACATTTAGTTTTCTTTTCCTGTGTAAATTCACTTAGGATAATGGCCTCTGGCTGCATCCATGTTGCTGCAAAGGAGATGATGTCACTCTTTTTCATGACTGCTTAGTATTCCATTACATATATATCACATTTTTCTTTGTCCAGTCCACTGTTTATGAGCACCTAACTTGATACCTTATCTTGCTGTTGTGAATAGTGCTGCAATAAACATGTGAGTGCATGTTTCTTTTTAGTAGAATGAATTTTTTGAGGATATACACAGGTTAATGAGATTGCTGGGTCAGATGGTAGTTCTGAGTTCTTTAAGAAATCTCCAAATTTCTTTCCACAGTGGCTGAACTAATTTGCATTCCCACCAAGAGCGTATAAGCGTTTCCTTTTCTATACAGCCTCACTAGTGTCTATTGTTTCTTGACTCTTTTATAATGGCCATTCTGACTGGTGTGAGACAGTATCTCACTGTGGTTTTTATTTGCATTTTTCTGATGATTAGTGATGTTAAGCATTGTTTCATATGTTTGTGGGCCACTTGTATCTCACTGTGGTTTTTATTTGCATTTTTCTGATGATTAGTGATGTTAAGCATTGTTTCATATGTTTGTGGGCCACTTGTTGCATCTTCTTTTGGGAAGTGTCTGTCCATATCTTTTGCCTACTTTTTAATGGGTTTTTTTGTTTGTTTGTTTGTTTGTTGGTTTGTGTAAGTATCCTATAGATTCTGGATATTAGACTTTTGTCAGATACATAATTTGCAAATATTTTCTCCCATTCTGTATGTTGTCTATTTACGCTGTTGACAGCTAATTTTGCTGTGCAGAAGCTCGTTAGTTTAATTAGGTCACAATTCAATTTTTGTTTTTGTTGCAATTGCTTTTGAGGACTTAGTCATAACTTCTTTCCCAAGGCCAATGTCCAGAATGGCATTTCCTAGGTTTTCTTCTAGGATCCTTTTAGTTTTAGGTCTTACATTTAAATCTTTATCCCATATTAAGTTAATTTTTGTATATGGTGAAAGATAGGCATCCAATTTCATTCTTCTGCATATGGCGAGCCACCCATCCTAGCACTATTTATTGAATAGTGAGTGAGTCCTTTTCCCATTGTTTGTTTGTATTGACTTCATCAAAGAACAGATGGCTGAAGGGCACAACTTTATTAGGGGTTCTGTGTTCTGTTCCATTGATCTTTGTGTCTGTTTTTGTACCAGTACCATACTCTTTTGGTTACTGTAGTCTTAGAGTATTGTTTGAAGTTGGGTAGTCTGATGCCTCTGGCTTTGTTCTTTTTGCTTAGGATTCCTTTGTCTATTTCAGTTCTTTTTGGTTCCATATGCATTTTATGATAGTTTTGCCTAATTTTTTACTTTTGTAGGAATAACACTGAAGCTGTAACTAGTTTTGGGAAGTATGGCCATTTTAATGATATTGATTCTTCCAGTTCATGAGTATGGAATCTTTTTCCATTTGTTTGTGTCATCTCTGATTTCTTTCAGCTGTTAGTTCTGCTTTTAGAGATCTTTCACCTCCTTGGTTAGATGTATTCCTATGTATTTTATTTTTTGTGCATATGCAGCTACTGTAAATCAGATTGTGTTATTGATTTGGCTCTCTGCTAGTGGTCTATTGATCTTGTGTATCCTTTCAAAGAACCAACTTTTATTTTTGTTTCCTCTTTGTATAAATTTTTGAATCTCACTTTTGTTTAGTTCTGCACTGATTTTAGTCATTTCTTTTCTTCTGCTAGCTTGGAGGTTAATTTGTTCTTGTTTATCTACTTCTCCTAGGTGTGATGTTAGATGGTTAATTAAAGATCTTCTAACTATTTTAGCTGAGCATTTAGTACTGCAGACTTTCTCCTTAACAATGCTTTTGCTGCATTCCAGAGATTTTGGTATGATGGGTCCCAATTTTCATTTATTTCAAAGAATTTTTTAAATTTTGTGTTAATTTTGTTGTTTACCCAAAAGTCATTCTGGAGTAAGTTGTTCAAGTTCCATGTAATTGGGTGGTTTTGAGAGATCTACTTGGTATTGATTTTTATTGGTAGAAATTGGTTGGTAAGATTTCAATGTTTTTTTTTTTAAGTTATTGACACTGATTTGTGTCTAAGTATGTGGTAGATCTTGGAGTGTGTTCCACGTGCAAATGAGAAGAATGTATAGTCTGTGACTGATGGGTGGAGTTTTCTGTAAATGTCTAGTAGGTCTGATTAGACAAGTGTTGAATTTGCATCCAGAATTTCCTTCTTAGCGTTCTGCCCTGGTGATCTAACTCTGTTAGTAGGGTGTTGAAGCCCATGTGGGGAGACTTTTTATAACTGATTCCATCTTATTGCTCATTACTGGTCTGTTTAGGTTTTCTATTTCTTTCTAATGCAATCTTGGTTGGTTGTGTTAACAAAAATTTAACTATTTCTCCTGGGTTTTCTGGTTTGATCAAGTATAGTTATTTATTATAGTCTTTGATCTTTTGTATTTCTGAGGTATCAGTTGTAATGCCTCCTTTTTTGCTACTCATTCTAGTTTTTGGGGGTCTTTTTTCGTTTAGTCTAGGTAGTGGTTGATTTATTGATTTTGCTCATCTTTTTGTAAAAAAAAAAAAACACAATTTTTTGTTTTGTTGATCCTTTGTATTGTGTTTTTAGTCTCCCTTTTTTAAAATTTCTGCTCTGATCTTTATTGCTTTTCTTCTAACCATTTAGGGTTTAGTGTATTCTTACTTTTTCAGTTCCCTAAGGTTCACGATTAAGATTGTTCACTTGAAACCTTTCTACTCTTTTAATGTATGTGTTTGTTGCTATAAACTTTCCTCCTAGCCATGCTTTGGCTGGCATGTTGTGTTTTGACTTTCATTTGTTTTGAGATGCTTTTTTAAAATTTCTTCCCTTATTTCTTTATTGACCCAGTGGTCAATTGGGAGCATGTTGTTTAATTTCTATATGTTCATACTATTTTGAAAGTTTCTCTTGTTATTGATTTCTAGTTTTATTTCATTGTTGTCTGATAAGATTGTTGACAAGATTTCAATTTTTTATTATTATTATTATACTTTAAGTTCTAGGGTACATGTGCGTAACGTGCAGGTTTGTTACACATGTATACTTGTGCCATGTTGCTGTGCTGCACCCATCAACTCATCAGCACCCATCAACTCATCATGTACATCACGTATAACTCCCAATGCAATCCCTCCCCCCTCCCCCCTCCCCCTTCCCCCCTCCCCATGATAGGCCCCGGTGTGTGATGTTCCCCTTCCAGAGTCCAAGTGATCTCATTGTTCAGTTCCCACCTATGAGTGAGAACATGCGGTGTTTGGTTTTCTGTTCTTGTGATAGTTTGCTAAGAATGATGGTTTCCAGCTGCATCCATGTCCCTACAAAGGACACAAACTCATCCTTTTTGATGGCTGCATAGTATTCCATGGTGTATATGTGCCACATTTTCTTAATCCAATCTGTCTCTGATGGACATTTGGGTTGATTCCAAGTCTTTGCTATTGTGAATAGTGCCACAATAAACATACGTGTGCATGTGTCTTTATAGCAGCATGATTTATAATCCTTCGGGTAATATACCCAGTAATGGGATGGCTGGGTCATATGGTACATCTAGTTCTAGATCCTTGAGGAATCGCCATACTGTTTCCATAATGGTTGAACTAATTTACAATCCCACCAACAGTGTAAAAGTGTTCCTATTTCTCCACATCCTCTCCAGCACCTGTTGTTTCCTGACTTTTTAATGATCGCCATTCTAACTGGTGTGAGATGGTATCTCATTGTGGTTTTGATTTGCATTTCTCTGATGGCCAGTGATGATGAGCATTTTTTCATGTGTCTGTTGGCTGTATGCATGTCTTCTTTTGAGAAATGTCTGTTCATATCCTTTGCCCACTTTTTGATGGGGTTGTTTTTTTCTTGTAAATTTGTTTGAGTTCTTTGTATGTTCTGGGTATTAGCCCTTTGTCAGATGAGTAGATTGCAAAAATTTTCTCCCATTCTGTAGGTTGCCTGTTCACTCTGATGGTAGTTTCTTTTGCTGTGCAGAAGCTCTTTAGTTTAATGAGATCCCATTTGTTAATTTTAGCTTTTGCTGCCATTGCTTTTGGTGTTTTAGACATGAAGTCTTTGCCCATGCCTATGTCCTGAATGGTTTACGTTTTTGTTGAAGCTTGTTTTGTTGCCTAACATATAGTCTATTGAGTGCTGATGCGACGAATGTGTATTCTATAGTTCTTAGAAAATGGTACTTTAAATGTCTGTTAAGTTCCTCTGATCATTGTTTCTTTGTTAATTTTCTGTCAATATGATCTGCCTAATGCTCAGAGTAGGTGTTGAGGTCCCCACCTGTTAACTGTATTAGAGCCAACTTGATATTTGTTTATTTTAGGGTTTCCAATGTGCTACATAGTTTGTTCATTCTTTTTTATTCTTTTTCTTATATTTTTTGGTCTAAAATAATTATTTGAAAAGATCTGTCTTCATGTTCTGAAATACGTTCTTCTGCTTAATCTATTCTATTTTTTAGGTTCTTAAATTTATACTTGTATTTGAGATCTAACATTTGTTTTATGTATCTGAGTCCTCCAGTGTGGGTACATATATATTTGGAATTGGTATGTTCTCTCGTTGCATTGATTCCTTTATTCTAAAATGACCTTCTTTGTCTCTTTTTACTGTTTTTGACTTAAAGTCTGTTTTATCTGATTTAAGTGTCATGGGATCTTTAGGGTGTCACTTCACCAGCCGGAAACCTCTCTGGCCAACTGTGTCTCTGCTTAGATTTTACTTGTGCCTGCTGGGCTTCTTGTGCCTGGCAGGTTGCACTCAGCTTGAGCTACCAGTGTGGATCCCATGCCTGCCAAGGGCAAGCCAGGCGCAGAGCAGTGAGGGGTATGTGAGGGAGCAAGCACGGGGTGCAGCCCCTGCGCTTAGCCATGTGCACCAGCTGCAGCAGGTTGGGCAGCTCCAGGCACCAGCACAAGCACCAGCTTCGTGTGAGGTTTCGGCTGGAGCAGACATACCTCAAGCGGCTTCCACTGCGGGCACCAGCGTCTGGACAAGAGGAGCATGGTGGTGCCCAAAAGCTCGGAGATGCCAGGAACCACATAACCCCAAAGAGGGTGTTAGAGCATGTCAGAGCCCTGGCTCAGGGAGCCCCAAAGTCTGGGCTCCTAGAAGGACCACAGCTCTTCTCTCCTTCTTGTCACCCACAATGTGGTGAGCGGGGGAGAAATGTTTCAGCCCTATTTGTGTTACAGCTCGTTCAGTCCTGCCATTTTGAGGGTCCGGAGTTCTTGTCCCGCATCCAAAAAGAGTGAGGTATGTGGACAAGTGGAGGGTGAGCAAGGCAGAGAGGAGCTTCTTTAAGTGACAGAAAAGCTCTCAGGAGAGCTGAGGCAGCTCCTTTCTGCAGGCAGGTTGTCCTGATGAGGGTCCAGCCCCCAGCAGAGGAGACACATGGTGGGTAGCTGCTTTCCACAGGCGGGTGGTCCCAGCAAGCATCCAGCCCACAACGGAGAGGAGACCTGTGGTGGGTAGCTCCTTTTCACAGGCAGGTCATCCAAGCGAGCGCCCAGCTCTCGGGGCAGAGGAGACCCATTGTAGATAGCTCCTTTTTGCAGGCAGGTCGTCTGGGTGAGCGTCCAGTCTCAGCGGAGAGGAGAACTGTGGTGGGGAGCTCGTTTCCTCAGGCAGGTCATCTCAGTGAGCGTCCAGCTGTCAGTGGAGAGGAGACCCATGGTGGGGAGCGCCTTTCTACAGGCAGGTCATCCCGAAGCGTCAACAAGACCCAAAGTATGTAGCTCCTTCATGCAGCAGGGAGCCATGACATCTGTGTGAGTCTGACTGATTCCAGGGTTTTTATGGGCTCAGAAGGGAGGAATCGTGTGCTGATTGGGCCATGAGTGGCCATAGGTGGGCCTGGAAAAAGCATGTAAGTTCTCACTCTGGACAGTGGACTCTACTTGGAATGGGCAGCCCAGGCCCCAGGCTTCAGGTAATTCCTGGCTTGCAGGAGGGGTTTCACTGGGGACCTGCCCCTTCCCACCCAGGAGCACAACTGCCTCCTGCTGCCATCAACATGTCCATGGCGCTGTGACTGTCCATGCCGAGGAGGACCTGCAAGCCTGTGCCAAGCCACCTTTAGCCTGCCCGGCCTCCCTCCCCTGCTCGTCGGTGCCCAAAGTACAGGAGTGGGGGACCGAGGAGGCATGGTACTGACTCAAGCGTGCAGACCACCCAGCTGGGGCGCAAGAGCGCCCAGGTTCAGCCACAACATTGCTCCAAAATCATAGCTGGTGCCAGGAGCAGGGGGAGGCCAGGGAGCAGGACCTGGTACTTCCAAGCCTGTGGGAGTAGGAGAAGCTTCCTGGGCCCCAAAAGCACAGGGATGCCCAGGTCTGGAGCCACAGCTGGGCAGCTGCAGCTGCATGTGGGAGTGCAGGGCCCCTGCTCCGCCAGTTCATAGTGGGCAGGGCTCCCACCTTTTCTCAGCCCCCACTGAATCCATGGAGCGCACAGTCACCAGCCATGCCTCCCCCACTTCAGCCGGCAACTTTGCAGTGGCTGTTCCAGATGGACAGCTATCACAGGTACAGCCACTTTGGCTTGCTTGGTTTCTATTTGTGTATAATTAATGTCTTTTTCCATTTCTCTACGTTCAGTCTATATGTGTCTTTACAAGTGAAGTGAGTGTCTTGTTTGCATGACATAGTTGTGTCATTTTTAAAATTCATTCAACCAGTCTATTTTTCAGTAGAAAATTTAATCTGTTTACATTTAAATTATTACTGATATGTAATTAGTTATTTCTGTTATTTTGTTAATTGCCTTTCATTATTTTGTACTTTTGTTGTTTTTTGTCATTGTTTCTCTCATTATCATTGCAGTTTGGTGATTTTCTGTAACGGTAACATTTGAGTCCCTCCTTATCTTCATTTGTGTGATTGCTCTAGCAGTGCATTTTATACATTCATGTATTCTTACAATAATATTGTCCTTTTATTTCCAAGTGTAGGACTTAAGCATTTATTATCTGGTTGGTCTAGTAGTAGTGAATTCCCTTAGTCTTTGCTTCTGTGGTAGAAACTGTATTTCTCCTTCGTTTATGAAGGATAACGTTGCTGGGTATATTATTCTTTCAGAACATTGATTATATTTTCCCATTCTCTCATAGCCTATAAGGTTTCTTTAGATAATTCTGCTGTTAGTCTGATGGAGTGGTCTTAAATATGAATAGATGCTTTTCACTCACTGATTTTTTGGAATTCTCTCTTTGTCTTTGTTGTCTTTGTTGTATAATGTATTGTGTAGAAGACTTTTTTGGGTAATAGCTATTTGGGGATCTCTGAGTTTCTACATTTGGATGATTAAATATTTTGCTAGACTTTAGAAGTTTTTACCTGTTATTTCACTAAATTGGTTTTCTATGACTTTGGTCTCCTCCTGTATCTTCTGGAACACCCAAAATTTAGATATTGTTTCACTTTATCATGGTCCCTATGTCACATAGACTTTTTCATTCTTTTTTTTTATTCTTCCTTTTTTGTCTGACATAGTAATTTCAAAAGGCTTGTCTTCAATTCTGAAATTCATTCTTCTGCTTGATCCAGTCTATTTTTGAAGCTCTAAATGTGTTTTTTTATTTCATTCATTGAATGCTTCAATTCCTGAATTTCTGTTTGGTTCTTTTTTATGATATCTATCTCTTTGGTAAACTTATCGTCCATATCCCTAATTGACGTTCTGATTTATTTGTATTGTTTGTGTTTTTCTTGTATGTCACTGAGTTCCTTAAAATCAATATTTTGAGTTCTTTTTTTTTTAATTTTATCAATTTATTTTTCATTGTAGTCCTTGTAAACATTTTCTTTTTTTCAGGTTTCTTGTCTTTATGTTGTATCTGTGCATCTGGTGCAGCAGTCACTTTTTCCAAGTTTTTGGATTGGCTTTCATATGAGAAGACATTTTACTGAAGAGGTATTGATGGTATTTGCTGCATAGGTCACTTCATTTTAGCTTTGTTTTTTATTTATTCAGCTATACACAGAGTCAGTGGTGTCCATGATTTCCTCAGTGTGTTAGTCTGTGGTTTTCATTGGAGGCTGTGGTGAGGTTTTGCTGGGGATGGGGATATCAGGTGGGCCAATATTCAGGCGTCAGTGATGGCAGCAGTGGGCCAATCATGCCTATCCTTGGGACCCTGGATATGGTGAATGTGGGCCCCAGTATTAGCAGGTCTGAGCTAGTTGATTCTTGGATATTCATGCAGCTTGTCAGATGCCAGCAGTGGAAGTGGTTGGCCAGGCAACTGTGTGGGTCCTAGGTCCTCTAGACAGTGTATGTGGCAGGGTAGTGGCAGTAGCTGTAACAGGACAACCTTTGGGCTGCCTAGTGACTCATACTGTTATTAATGGTGTTTGCAGTGGGCTGGGTGGGCCAGTCCCCAGACCCCCAGGAGGCACATTGAACTAGGTGATGGCTACAGTGGTAGCAGCAAAGCAGTCAGGCCCGTACCCCTGGGAGAAGTGTGCAGATACCAGCAGTGTTGGATAGTCTAGCACTATCCCCAGGACACTAGACAGTGTGCTCAGGAACTGGGATGGGGACAGTGCCAGGGAAGGTATGCCTCTTCTGTTTTCCTGGTGATACAGATGGGTACAGGCTAAGGTGGGCAGTGCAAAGTGATCCCAATTCCCGTTGAAGAATGTTGAGGTGGCAGCAGCAATGGTATCCAGGGCGAAAGCCAGTTTGTAGGGAGCGTGCAAGTGCGCAGCAGCCATACTGCTCAGTGGGGGTGGGTTGCTGTTAGTGGCAATAGACATAAGCTGTTGGCTCTCAGGCTCTGGGGAGTGCACACTTTTATTCCCAGCAGCAGCACTGTCAGTGGGAATAGCAAGGAAATCCAGTCTTTGGGATGAGTGCAAGTGTACCATGGCCCTGTTGTGAGGGGTAGCAGGATTGCTGTCAATGGCGGCAGTCACAGACAGGCTGGTTCTATGCTCTGGGGAGCACATGCTTTGGCTCTCTTTATCCCGGGGGCAGCCTACTCAGTGCACCGCACCACCTTTTCTCTGGGGTTCAGGACACTGTATGCTAGAGTGCTAAATACCCAACTGGGTCCAAGCAGCATCATCCCACTGTAGTCCTCTGGGTGAACACAGGGTAATATCACTGGGGCTCCAGGAATATGGAAAAGCAGGGGCTATTGGGCCCCAGAGAAGAACGCAGTCTGGTTGGGGCTGGATTCTTAAAATGGCAACATAGTGCAGCCGCTTAGGTTTTGGGACTCAGCATGAGCTCTGTCTTTGGAGTAATCCCATCACGTGGTCTTCAGGCAGGTCCCTAGTCTAGTCTCAGGCCCTGTGAGGGTTGAGAGACTCCTGTCACTAGGGTTGTAGGGGTTCACACTGGAATGTGGACTTCTGGGGATCTCTCACCATTTCCCACACTGGGGAGCCTCTCCCGGCTCCCAGCCATCACCAGCTGAGTGAGCTGCCTCATTTCCCTGCCCTTCCTGGCGTCAGGTATTTCCTGTCATGTCTCTATTCCATTTTAGTGTTCTCTCTTAAATGCATTATTTGAAGTATGCTTACCTATTCATTATTTTGATTGTTCTTTGTGGAAAAGACTAGTTCTGGATGCCTTCAGTCAGCCATCTTGAAGCCTCCATCCTTGATTTTTACCTTTGATGTCAATTTTTAGGTGAATCTCTTCTCTAGCTCTAAATTTAAATAATGGAAATATGACTTTGCTTATGGTGATTGTGTAAAATCCGTGGAGTTTACATGCTTTACAACAGTCCATGTGGTAGCAATGTGAAGGTCCCAGAAGGTAGAAAATAACAATAAAGTTGATTTTTCTAGAAAAAATAACAGTAAAGTCCATATCTCAAGATGGAAAAACTATAAAGCATTATATATAGCATACTATGTCTTGCCATGGGAATGATGTGTTGAAGTATTTATATTTCTTGCATCCTCTTCAACACCTTAATAAACGACTTGGGTTATTATTTTATTTATTTATTTATTTTTTTAGACAGAATCTCACTCTATTGCCCAGGCTGGAGTGCAGTGGCACTATCTTGGCTCACTGCAACCTCCACCTCCCCCAGTTCAACTGATTCTCCTGCCTCTGTCTCCCGAGTAGCTGGGACTACAGGCACGCGCCACCACGCCCGGCTAATTTTTCTATTTTTAGTAAAGACGGCGTTTTCACCATGTTGGCCAGGATGATCTCGATCTCTTGACCTCATGATCTGCCAGCCTAGGCCTCCCAAAATGCTGGGATTACAGGGAGGAGCCACCGTGCGCAGGTGGGCTATCATTTTAAAGAAATTTTAACTGCTACTCTATTTTTACTCCTTTTCCAAATACTTTGATAGATTTTAAATCAAATGCAATGCCACATTTGCCTTATCAGTTTAATGTTGTACCAAAACATTATATTTCCGTTCCTGTTATTGTCTGCTGTATTTTGCCCAGTAATGGGAATTTCAAACCTAGAGATAAGTGAGTTTCAATCAAGCTTTATGGTTAATTTCTATAAGAAATGGCAGAGTTAGGACTTCTACACATCCATCTCAGTGTGGCTATGATTGCACTTTTTCCCAAGCATATGCATGTGTTAGATAACAATGATTACTAAGCCAAAGGAATCATAGCATTTCGTTTCACTCTTAGATGCCTGTTTCTAGGACATGGGGACAGCTTAGTAAATAATTAATTACTGTGTGAAGGCTACTCCTTTACTTCACAATTACTTTAAAAAAAGGAACTATACTCTTTAACTAGTTTTCTTAAACTTGAGCCACACCTAAATTGTCTATAATGTGATAGGAATGCCTAATTCAATCTTAATTACCAAATATGTAAAACAGATGAAAATGTTCTGTTAATCCTAAAAAAGAAATAGTATTTAGTTATTATTTCTTATTTAGTTTAGTGTTTAGTAATAAATGTAGCCATTATTCACAATAATTCACACACATATATATTGAAATATTTTTAGATTGATTTTCCAATCTCTGCCAAAGCACCATTAATACAAGTGTAATGACTGAAATGTATTTTCTAAATATTAGGAAAGAAAATAATCATTAATCTACTCCTAATAAATATATAGGATGTGATTAGAAATTTGAACTTAAAATTCTAACTTTATCAAATTCTTCTTCTTTAACTTGAAAAAAATCACTGCATTTTCCTACTAGATTTTCTGATTTTGAAGTGATTATATTTATTTATTTAATATGCATCTTTAAAACACTGCCAGTTGATGATCTTATAAATTTTTTCTCAATGTTTACAAAATGGAATGTTTCTGGATCAAAGATTCTATAAAAATTGGCTTTATTAAGTCAGATTTATAATGATATAGTCTTCCAAACTTCATTTTCTCTTAAAATTGAACCCCTTTTGGCTGGATAGTTTTGTACTGATGATCAGGTTGCCTGTGTGTGTGTGTGTGTGTGTGTGTGTGTGTGTGTGTGTGTGTTGTATTTTTTAGACCCCATCAGTTTCCTATGTAAGGAATATATGGCCATATGAGAGCATATTTCTTAATCATTTAGGTAAACTATTCCTTTCAAAACTCAGGTAAAATAAAAATTGATTTAGGTTGACACCAGATGCTCCCAGGATTAAAGAGCATCGCTTTGCCTAAAACTGGTCCAAAAGGAACTAAAAGTGGGAGAGTTTGCTTTCTTTTAAGTTGGAAAGATTTTTTTCATATTTCCAAGTTTCCTAGAAGTCCCAAAGCAGCTATTTGAGAGGAATAGATGAGTATCTTTCTTATTGTTTATTTTTATGTGTAAAGAAGTTTTAAGAACACTGAATGTCCATCAGCATTATAGTCATTATAAAGAGAAGATGAAGTCCATGATGTAGAATATATTTGTATGATATGATGATTTTGCTACCAAATTATGCCTATGATTTAATTTTGTTAGTTAAAAAGGAAGTGTATTTCAGGGAATTTGTTTTCTTCTTATAAATTGACAAATCATATATAGGTTCCTTGAAACCCAGAATAAAAATTGTAAATTAACTTTTCTTAGGGTGTGCCTCAGTTGGTAAGGAAAGCTTTAATTAACATATTTCACAAGGAATGCATGGCCTTTAGAGAATAGGATGGTTTAACTGAACCTACTGAATAATAGATTGCATACTGTTGCTTAATTTATTTGCCACCTGTTCCATTCTTACAGTATAATAGAAAAATTAGGATTCCTTCACCACATGTGAAACATTTTATACTCTGAATGTTCAAAGGAATATTTCAAATCAGATGAAATCTCAAGAGTTGAAATTGAGGATTAACAAATGTTCATAACTTTAAAGATTAGATATAAATTCCATTTTAGATATTTTCCTTTACTATTCTCTTTATTATAATCGCCTTTTATCACAAAAATCCATACTGAATGGAGAAAAGTCATGCCAAGAATTCCTCAGATCTTCAGGTGCCTTAAAAACAGTAAAAAAATATACTTCAATACCTGAAGTTACATTTTATCTGTCTCAATTAAAAGCCACTATGCACTTCAATGATAATTATAATTTTGAATGAAGACAAGAACATCTGTTGGTATCCAGGATAAAGGACAGTATCTTTGTCAGATACTACTCTTGACTTTTGTGTAAGACGGTGCCCATACCCCACCCCAATCACTCAAAGTGCGCCCACCATACAGATAATTATTTTCACTTTCTCCACAAAAAATGACACATTTCACACACAAATGTAGTAGTAGGCAGTGGATCAACCTTGGTAAATTATGGACATGTTTGTGGTGATATGTCAAATAAATGGTAGGCATATGACTAGAGCTTTTGCTACCTTATTTTGCAGTTCTAAATACCGGGAGACCTCTAGTCCCATCCCAGAATCAGACGTATTCTGTGAGGTGCACTCGGGCGTATTTGGATTCACCTAGCCTATCAAAGGGACAGGGGTCAGGGCAAGAAGTCCAATACACTTGGAACTAGTTTAGAATTGAGAGCTGTAAGCTAGCAGGCTTGAAGCATGACCTTATACGTTCAAGCCATAACAAAAAGAAATTAAAAAAAAAAAAAAAGTAGTAGTTCCATCTCTACAAATTTATCCTAGCATTTAGGATTTGCCTCATGAGATTCTCAGTAACACTGCATCCTTTGAGAGTCCTGAAATGATATGCTCCCTCTCATTAAGCTGCACAGAAAACACAGTGCTTCTTGCAGCAGGTGACCTCCAGCCATCCTGATCAATGCCCGTGAGTTAAACTATCTGCCCAGACTTTGATATTCTCATTTCCAGCTTCTGTTGATCCAAAATAGTAGTCCTGGGAACAGCCTTCAGTCCTGGCAATGATCACTTGTGTATCTTCTCCCATTACTTTGAAGTTACCTGATCTTGGCAGGGTATTTAAAAAAGAGAGAATGAGAAATGCTAGGTAGGAAGCACATTTTAACTTCAAATATTTTCTATTTTCTCTGCTTATTCCACAATCCAGAATGTTTTTCCCTGCTATTTGTCAAATTGTCTTCTAGAATTTACTGAAGGATCACCATGAATTCAGCATGCCGACTAAGCAGATTTAAGTATTACCTCTTTGATCCTTTTTACCTATTTAATATTATTCAATTCATTTAACAAACATGTAGTCCTTACGATGTATCAGGCAGTACTCAACTTGGTTTACCAATGTAGATTCATTTATTCTCACAATAGAACTATGAAATAATTATTTTTTCCAAATTAGTGATAATGAAATTGAGGCAGATAAAGAATAAATAGCTTGTCCATCACGTTCAAACAGCTTATAAGTGTTGGAACCAGGTTTCAAACCCAGGCTCTCGGGCTCCTAGACTATTTTGTTAGCCATTTGATCCAGTGCTCTGATAAACTGTGCCATAATCTGGCAGTTTGCTCACATATTTCTCCTTGCTACTCAGGACATGACCAACACATATTAATTAAATGAAAGCTTTTATATAAATATTTCTATTTAGACTGCTAACTAGTTAACTTAAAAACATTGACTAAAATAAATTGTACATTTTGATTAATAATTAACTTATATAATCAATCTCTTTTTTTTCTATAATACTTATAGATCACTCACCCATCTATTGAGCAACATGTAGCTTATTTTAATCATGTTTGAAGCCACATCACCTAGCAGAGAAAGGTCTTAGAATGTACAATAAAGGCTTGTGGTGGCAATGAATATCTAGTAACTTGCATATGCGTAGTACTCTTTTACTACCAATGTTGACTTCTGTTTGCCAATTAATGTACTCTAAAAGAAAATTGTTGACTATGTTTCTTTCATGTTTATGTTGAAATTTGATGTGGTTGTTGACCCTACATGCATCAAACTTCTACCAAGTTAAAATCATATTCCCTTTCTCTACAGTATTTCAGAATAAGGGCTATTGATAATTTGGACTGTTTTTCTCAATTGCATGTACAATTTAATTATTCTTTAGGCAAAAAGATAATTTGGTATGATGATTTTCTTTTATTTTTAAATCTGTTTTATTCTGCACAAACTAGTTTGAAAGTAGGAAAATGAACAATTCCTCTCATAATAAAGTACTAAAAATAAAGAGTAAAACTTCTTCCTAAACCATTGTATATATTTTTGTCCATATAGATTTTCCTAAAGCCTGATGTTATTACACAGAGATTTTGTTAGGCAATGATACTTTTAACCACAGGTTTTTAAAATTTTTATTAGTATTTTAATTTTAATTTTTTTTTTGTCACAGTCAAAAGTGACAGCTACCCTTAAGTGGTATATATTGTCTTTGCATAGGAAAGCAACATATCTGGTGGCTTATTACATTAATGATAAGTGCAAACAGTTAAAAACTAAATTTTCAAAAATGCAATAACACTGTTTACCTCTCTAATATTTCTGTTTGGTAGACAGTTTGATCTTTGTCTAGAAAGTTAAAGGCACAGCAAGAACTAGTACCTTATTTTCAGATAATATTCTATCTTTCCCACTGAAAAAAGGATAATTCCTTAATGTTCTACATATTCAATGGAAATATTTCTCATTTGGGTATAAATTATACTATGTAGTTAGAAAAAGTAAGCATTTCACTCAGTATAGCTTTTTTCTGCTATATGACCAAATTTATATAGTCAGCTTTTCTAGGAATAAAGCAGTAAGTTGTTATTTTTATGTGATAAAAATAATGACTTCCATATAACTTAATGTTGAGGTAAATGGAATATTCACACAAGTAATGAAACCAAGGAATGAAGAGAAGAGAGAGAGATTTAATTATTAGTGAAATTACCTGCAAAACACTAAAGAAAACTCTTATAATTTTAAAAAGTGTTAGACAACTCTAAAAAGTAGAATCATTTAATACTGAAACACTTATGAAAAGATAATTTCAATGACTTTAATGTTAGAAAGATACATATTATAGAGTCTTAATGCAATCTTAATCCAAATCCAAAGCAAACATTATTTAAAAAATGACAAAAATGTGTAATCTCTCTGGAATAATATAAGGACAAAAAAATAGGCTAAAAGAATTTTGAGAAGGGAAAGATTCAAGGAAAACTCAGCATTTCAGTTACTAAGTACGTAATAGACTATACGTAATAGTACGTAAATAGACTATACTATTTAACATGGTGTTAAATAGTATATTAGTCAGAGTTTTCCAGACATAACAAACAGAAGAGCGAGAAGAGCGAGCGAGAGAGAGAGAGAGAATTTATGAATTAATTAGGGAACTTGGCTTAAACAATTATGGAGGTTGAGAAGTCCCACAACAGGCTGTCTGCAAGCTGGACACCTTGGAATGCTGGTAGCACCTTTCTGGTACCAAAATATGTATTGGTACCAGCACAGAGAAATAGAAAGATTACAGAAAGAAAGAAACAATTTAAAACAGGGCTAATATATATGAGAATTTCAAATATGATAAAGGTGACCTTTCAATTTATTGAATGAAAGATGAGTTATTTTCTATATTGTGGTAACTGGGGAGCCATTTAAAAATATAAATTTGGATTCATAAGACACAACTTTTCCCAGAAAAATTACAAATAAATCAAGGTTTAAAATTTTCAGAAAATATATGGCCATTTTTACAATATTGATTCTTCCTATCCATGAGCACGGAATGTTTTTGCATTTGTTTTTGTCCTCTCTTGTTTCCTTGAGCAGTGGTTTATAGTTCTTCTTGAAGAAGCCCTTCACTTCCCTTGTTACCTGTATTCCTAGGTATTTTACTGTCTTTGTAGCAGTTGTGATTGGGAGTTCATTTATGATTTGGCTCTCTGCCTGTCTATTGTTGGTGTATAGAAATGCTTGTGATTTTTCCACATTGATTTTGTATCGTGAGATTTTGCTGAAGTTTCTTATCAGCTTAAGGAGCTTTTGGGCTGAGACGGTGGGGTTTTCTAAATGTAGGATAATGTCATCTGCAAACAGAGACAGTTTAATTTCCTATTTGAATACCCTTTATTTCTTTCTCTTGCCTGATTGCTCTGGCCAGAACTTCCAATACTATGTTGAATAAAATTAGTGAGAAAGGGCATCCTTGTCTTGTGCCAGTTTTCAAGGAAAGGGGCAATGCTGTTCCTATTAAATTACCATTGATGTTCTTCACAAAATTAGGAAAACTACTTTAAAATTCATATGGAACCGAAAAAGAGCTCATATAGCCAAGACAATCCTAAGCAAAAGAACAAAGCTGGAGACATCATGCTTTCTAACTTCAAACTATGCTACAAGTCTACAGTAAACAAAACAGCATAGTACTGGTACAAAAACAAAAATATAAACCAATGGAACAGAATAGAGATCTCAGAAATAAGACCACACATCTATAGCCAATCTGATCTTTGACAAACCTGACAAAAACAAGCAATAGGGAAAGGATTCCCTATTTAATAAATGGTGCTGGGAAACTGGCTATCAATATGCAGAAAATTGAAACTGGACCCCTTCCTTACACCTTATACAAAAATTAACTCAAGATGGATTAAAGACGTAATTGTAAAACCAAAAAAAAGCCCTAGAAGAAAATATAGGCAATACCATTCAGGACATACTTGTTTTTCATGACAAATATTTCATGACAAAAACATCAAAAAGCAATTGCAACAAAAACAAAAAGTGGCAAATGGGATCTAATTAAACTAAAGAGCTTCTGCACAGAAAAAGAAACTATCACCAGAGTGAACAGACAGGCTACAGAATGGGAGAAAATTTTTGCAATCTATCCATCTGACAAAGTTCTAATATTTAGAATCTAAAGGGAACTTAAACAAATTTACAAGAAAAAAACAACCCCATTAAAAAGTGGGAAAAATACATGAACGGACACTTCTCAAAAGAAGACATTTATCTGGCCAACAAACATCTGAAAAAAAGCTCAACATCACTGATTATTAAAGAAATGCAGATCAAAACCATAATGAGATGCCATCTCATGCCAGTCAGCATGGTGATTATTAAAAAGTCAAGCAAAGGCAGATGCTGGTGAGGTTGTGGAGAAATAGGAACAGTTTTACACTGTTGGTAGGAATGTAAATTAGTTCAGCTATTGTGGCAATTCCTCAAAGACCTAGAACCACAATTATCGCTTGACCCAGCAATCCCATTACTGGATATATATCCAGAGGAATATAAATTACTGTATTATAAAGATACATGCACATGTGTGTTCATTACAGCACTATTCACAATAGCAGTGACATGAAATCAACCCAAATGCCCGTCAATGATAGACTGGATAAAGAAAATGTGATACATATACACGGAATACTATACAGCCGTAAAAATGAATGATACCATGTCCTTTGCAAGGACATAGATGGAGTTGGAAGCCTTTATCCTCAGCAAACTAGCACACAACAGAAAACCAAACACCACATGTTCTCACTTATAAGTGGGAGCTGAACAGTGAGAACACATGAACACAGGGAGGCGAACAACACACACTGGGCCTGTCGGTGGGGATGGGGGGAGCGAGAGCATTGAAATAAACAGCTAATGCATGTAGGGCTTAATACCTAGGTGATGGGTTGAGAGGTACAGCAAACCATCCTGGCACACATTTACCTATGTAACAAACCTGCATGTCCTGTACATGTATCCCAGAACTTCAAATAAAATTAAATGAAATTTTAAAATTTCAGAAAATAAAACTATCAAATTGCCATAAGAAATAAAGGGAAAAATATTTTAAATTTTGCATAAGCCAACACAAGCAAAGTTTAAAGGCAAAGATAAACTAAAATATAGATGATATAGGTTATAAGGGAATATATGGACATACAATGATATATATGAGACTGAGAAAATAAAAAGGCTAAAATTGCCCTAAAATCCGAAAAGGTTTTAAGAATCAAGGAAAATAGACATTCATGCATTGCTGATGGCCATGTGAATTGATACCAACTTCATAGGTTGGTGCCTATCCCTCTATCGTGTGTAGGAAGGATACATACAGAAAGACAGTCAAACACATTTATACAAATTACCAGTGCATTGTTTGAAGAGGGGAAACAATGTACTCAACTATATCAGGGCCCTTTTTTTTGTGTTTTGGTTTTTTTTTTGTTTAAGTGTTCTTGTTACCTATTGAAATTACCTGAGCATCCTCCACTTGATGATTTTCTCTCCAAGTCTGCCCTGAAGGCACACTACAAGTACTAGGGCATTAACACACTGGGAAGACCACAGTAGGGAGAAATGGAAGTGCCAGAACAACATCCCCAGCTTCCTAACCTCAGCAGTCAGTGGTCTCTAACACACCCTGTTCTGATTTCCTTCCCCTTCCTCTTACCTTCCCATACCGTTGCCAAATCCCTCCCAGTGAACCACAGACACAAGAGGTCCTTGTCTAGGTATCTGCTTCTCAGGAAACACAACCTAAAATGCTGGATGTACAGGAAACAAGCAAGAGGGAAGTTTCTCAGAGTAGTTTCTGTTCCTTTCAATTTTGAAGATGCTACTATTAAAAATTTAAATATTACATGCTAGGAATTGGTTTATAGGACTAGGCACATTAATATCCTGAGCTCTAGGAACTACCTTTTGGAATTTGGGTGTCCCCATAAAATATGGCCTACCAGTTATGTAAAAAAAAAATTTTTTTTTGAAGTAGGATATTGCCACAAATGACTCATTTGTCACCTACATTTTTTCCTTTCTTTTTTTTTCTTTTTCCTTTTTTTTTTTTTAAATTTTAAGCTTTGAGGTCAAATTTTGCTGTTACCTTATGTGTTGATTTCATTTCCCTCCCTGTATTTGTAAATATTGGTGACAGTTGCCTAATCTAACATCAAATTGAGCTATGAAATATTTTTTATAAATGTATTCTAGCAGCCGAGCTCATCTAATTCTCTTCCTCAGCATATTCCTAACAATGCATTTTATTTTAGAAACATCTGCTTATATCTAGTTATTTAAGGACCTATGGTTTCTGCACATCTTTTCACTGTCAGTTTGGATGCCATTTTCCTCGGCCCCGCACACTCTTCTAGAGATTAGTCGATTTTAACTTCAGGGACTTCACAAGGTCTCAATTCATGAAATTCCATACAATAGAGCTGGGGTCAGGTGTCCCAGATTCAAATTCTAATCTCACCACTAGTAAGTGGCCTGTAAAAGCACTGTGCACAAATATAACCTGAACACGTCTCAGAGGGTCATAGTGTTAACCAGGAGGAAGGCAATGAGAATGAGAATGTGTTATTGGACTATTTTTATCATGTGTTGTACATGTCAGATTCCCCATCAGAATATAATATGTAAATTTACCCATACTTATCTCAGCTGTCATATGAGCTCTGACAGAACTGAGATACATGTTTTAGTTTGGAGATGCCAGGAAATACTAGTTTCGTCTTACATTTTCTTGCCTTTTTTTTAATTTAAAGTTGATATCTACTCTTAAAGTCAGATTTATGGCACTTTTTCTGTATTTAAGATGAATCTCCATATCTTCAATACTTTCTTTTTCATTTGAAAATATAGTCTATGTGTCTTTCAGGCAAAAATAGTTATATAGCATGTGTGTAGTGTTAAAAGGCATGCTTTAATTTTACATCTGTAAAATTCTAATTACACTAATTAATCTACATTTCAACCTCTCTCTCTCTCTACAAGTTTAAAACTGAGATTTTCAACTGCATAAGCTAATCTATATTTATCATAGACAACATAAACTCAGCATTTCCAAAATTTGAGTCAATAGTGTCTCTTCTCCTCTCCCATCAACCTTCTTTTTTTCCTTTCATATTCTTTTTCCGTTGCTTTCAATACTATACACACAGCCCAAAACCTGGGGTCTATCTTTAACTCCTTATATTCATTCATGCTTCCAAAAACTCATCAGTCTTCACCTCTTGATAATTTTACAAATTGTGCTTTAAATTATGTCCCTGCCTTTCCCTTTTCTAATTCCACTCATTTCCTTAATTCAAGTCATGATTATTTCTTATCTGTATGATTATAGTAATCAGCTATGATCCCATTTTCCATTGTTACTCCCCTCAAACTTATCCCTCCCCAAACTACCTAAGTGAAATTATAACCATGTAATCATATTCTTTAAAATCTCTCCATAGGGAACCCACCACCTATAAAAGAAAGATTGGGGAACTTAGCATAGCAAGCAATTTTCTCTGAAATCTTGCCTTTCTACCTCTGTAGACAAATCCTAAAGTTCTTCTATTCCTTCTACTTATAAACTAGTAATACCGAGTCAATTTGTAGCTACTCCTAGCACTATGCTGCTGTTGCCAGTTCACCTATCTGTTCTCTTTGTGCAGAATTTCTTCCATCATCTTATCCCTCTATTAACTCCTAATTCTCTTTCAAAAATCCAACTCAAGTTTAACATCTGTGATATCTTCATTGTTCCACACAGAAAAATAAAATGAATGCTCCCTCTCTGTACTCTGCAACACAAACTTTATACACAAACCTCTGCTACAGAACTTATTTCACTATTTTATCACTGGTAGTTTGAATGTCTAACAAACCTACTGTAATATTAGTAAGTTATAGATAGCAATAATTCATTATTTGAGCACTGCATTCTACCCAAGTATGGCACATCATGTGTACTCAATGAATAATCTTAGTCTGAACTGAACTGTAAACCACAGTACTTTGATTGCTTCAGACCCATGAGGTCAGACATAACTTTCAGTGAAATAAATCACAGCATATGTGAGTTTAAATCACTGTAAAAAAGTATATCTCACTTATTCTCTTGATGTTTTGCTTTTGTTATTTTCTACAGGAGAATTAAAAACAAAACTACTGCATAATAACAAAGACAACATATCCTTGAATGATTGATTTGTGGATGTGGTCTTTATTTTGTACATGCTTTCTAAATTCAGTTCAGAAATTATAAACAAAGCAAGGTGTAAAATTTTAGTTAACTTATAAAATGTATTGTAAAACAAATTTTATTATTTCTAACACAGTCTATTTTATGTGTTATAGACACATAAAAATAACATTTAAAGTTATTTTTCCCCCAACACTGTCTTAATTTATTGGAAAGAACATTGGGCAATTTACTGCTTACTTGTCCATTAAAACCAAGGCAAGGCACTCTTAGTTTCCCAATTTGTTTAATTGGCACAATATTGTACAATAAATTTTTAATGATTCAAATTTAGTAACACATTAAAATAATTGGATACCTCCAAAACTAAATACCAACTATTTACTAATATGTGTTAAGTATTTAAATATAAATGAGGAAGTATAAAAGTCTAATATGAAAATGGCTTATTATACTTACAAAATATGTTTATAACAGAAATCAAATATTTAAGTTAACTATATACTGATAGTAGGTACAGAATTAATTTGAAAATTGGTAGTTTACTGGCAACATATTTAAGTACTTCTTATGTCTTTAATTATCTTTTTTATTTCTTTATTCCCAAAACTACTCCACTAATTAGAAGATACGTTTTATTATAATTTCTGTAATACTCAGTGTAAATACTCAGAAAAGAGTATAATCAGCAAATACATTTTGACAGAATGAGACCCTGGGGAAAATGTCTAATAAAATTTATGATGAACAAACAAAATTTTTTTAGTACCCACCTTTGTAATTTAAAAACAATAAAACAAAATTAAAAGATGAGCATTTTTCAAAGTTGTTGACTTAACTGTTTACAGTAACCATCATAAATCATTGAACTATCTTATAATAACTGAACTATCAAATAATAACATTAATATTGTGAAACTTCACAGTACATCTGTGAACAGTATTATTTATCCTGAAGATTCATTAATAAATCTTCAGGAAACAGCTTGATTACATAACTCTTTTGGTTAAAAGACTTCAGTGGCTTTTTTCAAAATAAAGCCAAAATCATTACCCCTCACTCCCACACCCACACCCACCATTTGTCTGTGAGAACTCCATCTCTTCCTACATTTTCAATACTATATTGGTTAGAAGTGTTTTATTGCAAATGTCAGAAAAACCCAACTCAAATAAGTTTATTCAATAAAACATACTTTCTCACAGTGGGTTTGCTGGCAGGCAATAGGTGTTGTGAAAGACAATGATGAACACACATCAACTTAAAAAGGAAAAACCTTTTCAATCTGGAAAAGGCAAGCCTCTACGGACCACTAAGAACCACTAAAATATTTGGGAAGGAGATTGAGTTGAAAATGAATTTCATGAAGTATACCTGAGTCTTGAATAATGGGGAAGCTCAATGTAAGCATGATTGATTTTCACCTGTGGGGAATTTGAGAACAACATGTATGATTTTGATCTTCATTATGGCCCTCAAAATTCATGCTCAAAAATATTGTAGGCACAAAAAGAGTCTGATCACACTCCCTCTGTTGTTACTGCTAGTGGTGGTAAATTTGAAGTCAGTTAATCTCAAATGAGAGAAACAGCACTGACATACCCTTCCAGCTTCAACATAGTAAGTCCTCAGCAAGTGCTGATACTCAGATAAATTTTTAAAGGATCCTCTCCCAACTAGATTATAACTTAAATTATTGGCATCCAAAGTGTCCATTAAGTGTTTTAAATATGCAAATTATGCCATAAATATTAACTGTTTGTTATTCCTTGAAATGGCTTAAGCAACGAATCTGCCAAACTCTGAGATCCGTTTGTATAGTACAATGGCGATCACAAAAATCCATGTTCTGTGAACTGCTAACCCCGATACCTTTCTTGTAAAGTATCTACTTCCTAACAAACAGTATGTACCTAGCTATCCTTTCCCACCTGGAGACAGCTTGATCAACCTGGTGAGTAACATAGAAGCAGAGGTGGTATTAGGTGCCATGGAACTAGCTGCCTTCCCAACTCTGGTAAGTTAGCGGCTTTGCAAGTCTGGATGCTCAAGTACCAAAACTTGAAAAATATTTCCTCTATTTCTCTTCTGCATGCTGAAACATGGAAGTATTGACAGCATGTAAAGTCTATTTCTTGAAGACAGGAACTCTAGCAACTTAAAACACCTTTCTCTTGGATAAAGGTATTAAAATGGATGAATCTAAGCAAAATTTCAAATACATCTTTGAAGTTCTGTCATTATCCTGTTACATTCCCTCTCTAACCTTGTGTGTAGTTCCTCAAGCTCTGGCTATTGTCTCTACCTGCCCTAATCTCTCTAAAGACTTGACCATACACAGCCTCTTGCACTCTGAACCAGATCATTATTTGGATTATGCTTTGTCATACACACACACACACACACACACACACTCACACACACACACAGTTTGCTCTGGGTCAATATTTTGTTATGTTTTTTGTATGCAGATATCAAGTTGCTACAGCACCATTTACCTTTTCTTTCCCTTTTTGAATTGCATTGACAACTTCAAAGAAATTTAAAAATTCAAAGGACTGGATGGTATTTAGAATCTATTGTATTCCATTGATTCATTTATCTTGCCTCATTCAATACCACACTGAGTTTATTACTGTGGCTTTATCATAAGTTTTGAAATCTGAAGGAATATTTCTACAATCTTGGTTCTTCTTTTCAAGATCTGTTTGGCTATTCCAAGTCCTTTACAATTTTTTATTTGTCTTAGAATAAGCTTTTCAAAACAAAACAAAATATACTGTCAAAACAAAACAAAAATAAAACAACAAAAGAAACACTAGAATTTTGAATGAGAATATACTGGATTTAATAACTCAATTTAGGGAGAATTAATATCTCAACAATATTTAGTCTTCCAATTACTATGGTCTATCTCTCCATATACTTAGATTGCAATTTTTCTTAGCAATGTTTTATATATTTGTTGAGATCTTACACATTTTTATTTCATTTATTTCTACCTAATGATTCTATTATTTCATTTCCAGTTATTTGTTGCTAGCATATAGAAATACAACAGATTTTTGTACATGAAACTTGTATCCTACTTTATTAGATTCATTTATAAATTCTAAAATGTATAAGATCCTTTTATTTTTCACCCATGTACACAATTATGTCATCTAAAGATGGGTTCATCTCTTCCTTTCTAATTTTTTGCCTTATTATTTTCATGCCCCATTTTGCCGAGTAGGACCTCCAATAAAATAGAGAAGAGATGTGGTGATAGTGGACATTCATGTTATAGTCCTGATATGCGTGGAGTGGAGAACATGATTAAGTATGATACAGGTTGAACATTTCTAATCTGAAAATCTAAAATCCAAAATTCAAAACTTTTTGAGTTCCAACACAATCCTCAAAGAAAATGCACTGGAACATTTTGGATTTCAGATTTTTCATATTAGGGATGCCCAACCTGTTAAGTATCTGCAAATATTTCAAAATCTAAAGAAGTCTGAAATCCAAAACACTTCTGGTCCCAATCATTTTGGATAATGGATATTCAATCTGTATATATATTTTATACATATCCTTTATCAAATTGGATTGAAGAAGTTTCCTCCTATGCATAGTTTTTTTTTTAAATAAATCGTGGGATTTTATCTGTTTCTTTTTCAGCATTTATTGATATACAAGGTTTTTTTCCTCTAATATTCTGTGGTCACATATTTTTTTGCTTTTTGAACCCTAAGCTGGCATTTCTGGTTTTTGAATGTTAAACCAACATTTTATTTCAGGAAGGATCTCCCAGTTGGTTGTGATATGTAACAAATCCATCATCTCACCAACTTAATTTCCTTTGTAGTGAGAATATTAAAAATTTATTATTTTAGCAATGTTTACATATACATTATTATTAACTGTGGTCACTATGCTTAATAATAGATTACTGAAAGTTATCTTGCCAGTCTATCTGAAACTTTGTACCCTTTGATCAACATCTCTTCCCCATCCTTCCCTCTCTCCCCTTAGCTGCTGGTTACCAACTTTCTACTCTCTATTTCTATGAGATCAATATTTTTACATTTTACATATAAGTGAGATTATCTGGTATTTGTGTTTCTTTGTCTGGCTTATTTCACTTAGTTTAATGCCCTCCAGTTCTAATTATCTTCATTTTTTAAGGCTATATAGTATTCCATTGTATGTATACCACATTTTCTTTATCCATTCTTCTGCTGATGGATACTTAGGTTCTTTCCATATCCTGTTTATTATGAATAATGCTGAAATGAACACGGGAATGCAGGCATCTCTTCATCAAACTGATTTCAGTTCCTTTGCATATATGCTCAGAAGTGGGATTGTTAGGGTAATTCTATTTTTAGGTTTTGAGGAACCTCCATAGTATTTTCTAAAATATCTGTACTAATTTTCATTCCCACCAACAGCGTACAAGGGTTCCTTTTTTCCACATCTTTGCCAACACTTGTTATCTTTAGTCTGTTTTATATACTAGCCATTTTAACAGGTGTGAGGTGATATCTCTTTGTGACTTTAATTTGCATTAATTTGGCGATTAGAGGTTTTTAGCATTTTTCATGTATCTGTTGAACATTTGAATGTCTTCTTTTGAGAAATGCCTGTTTAGATCCTTTGCTTGTTTTAAAATCAGATTGTTTTCTTGCTTTTGAGTTGCATAAGTTCCTTATAATATTTTGACTATTAGTCCCTTAATAGAGTTATGATTTGCAAACATTTTCTTCCAATCACTGGATTTTCTCTTCACTCTATTCATTATTTCCTTTGCTGTGCAAAAGCTTTTCAGTTTGATGAAATTCCACTTGCCTATTTTTTGCTTTCGTTGCTCATGCTTTTGGAGTCCTCTTCAAGAAATCATTGCCCACACCAATGTCATCGAACTTTCATCCTATGTTTTCTTCTAGTAACATTAAGTTCAGGTCTTACATTTAAGTCTTTTATCCAGTTTGAGTTGAGTTTTTATATAATGTGAGTAAGGGTTCAATTTCATTCTAATGCATGTAAATATCCAGTTTGCCAACACCATGTATTGAAGAGACTGTCCTTTCTCCATTGTGTATTCTTGGCACCTTTGTCAAAAATTAATTGACCGTAAACTTGGTGTTTATTTCTGGGCTTTCGGTTCTTTCCCATTGGCCAGTGTATCTGTTTTTATGCCAGTACCATGCTGTTTTGATTACAGTAGCTTTATAATCAGGGAGTGTGGTGTTTTCAGCTTTTTTTTGTTTGTTTTTTTGCTTGGGATGGCTTTGGCTATTTGAAGTCTCTTCTGGATCCATATGAATTTTAATATGCTACTTTTGTCTAGGAGTATTGCATGAAAGTTGAGGAATGTTAGAATTCAGTAATTGAGAAGAACAATTAACATTCACTAGAAACTGTGCTAAGGATTATAACCAATGTCTTAGATTTTCAGTAAGGGATTTTTCATGCCGAATTGTCCTTCTTGGTTTAACGTATTTAAAAGCTAAATAGCTGAAACCACCAACATCCACTAAAAATCTTCATTCTGAATCACAAGCTCAAATACAAGACAGGTAACATTTTTATAAGCAAGAGAATAAATTCTAAAATGTTTATAAAAAGTTGATAGGAAGAAACAAGTTAAGTAGAAGAAAGAAATCAAGTAGACATTAGGGAAGTAGAAGGAGTAGGAAGGAAGGTAGAAGTTAAGTTGAAAATGATCAAAATTGGATAATGAAAGGTTGATGAGAAAAGTTTGGAACCCTAGCCTAAACTTATTGATACATACTGTTCATCAATATCATACATATCATATATTCCAAGTCTTCAAATCACTATCACCAGCTGCATCTTTATCTAGCAAGAGGTGTTCCATTGGCCGCACAGAACAAAATACCTCATAGATACAAAGCATTCTACAATGATGCAAATCACCACTTCAAAAGTCAAAGTGTTTTCAACTTCTGGCTGAACACTTTACCATAGTAGAAATGAATAAATCAGTATGGATCAGCCTGGTTGTATTTTAAGAAAAAAAAGGAAAGTTATCTCTGCAGAAGGTCGCAAATACAGGGATAAACTATAATTCCAATGGTCTTTTACTAGTGTTGTGGATGAAATCTTATAGATGCAGATATTTTAAAAACAATATAGGTTGCCATCTAAGAAACTGATACCTAGATATAGCACACTGTCCCCTTTCCACTTCATTTTTTTTGTGGTTTAAAAGTAGGGATCACGGGAAATAAAGTTTATGTAAAGGAACAAAAAAGACTACACAGCAATATGCCTGTTGAATTTAATTGTTTCTCATAAAGTAATGGCATAACAGCATAAAATACAATTATATCCTTAAATTTCTTGCCCCTCCCAAATAAGATGACTTTTAAATATCTTCACTGATCTCAGAAAAAGAAGTGTGAACAGTGAGTGTGGCCCACTCAGTCAAAAAACTTGTCTATGAAGAGAAAGGATGATAGACAAAGGGAAGAAGTAGAATCACATAATTTGAAATATAGGAGACATATTATTTAGATATAATTCAGCAAGCTTTCATTTACATATGATATTTCTTAAAAGTGACTTTGAAAACTGGGGGAAAAGGAGAAATCTTTAGTGAAATTATCTTATTGGTGTAAAGTCATATGCACAGAGCTATTCAAAACATTAAAAAAAAACTTTAGTGTATAATTACACCATTTAATTATTTAACAAGTCCATGAAATGTTTGTTATTACCATTTCACAGATTTAGAAACTGAGATTCACACACTGGAAAGTGCAAGAGCCAGTATTTAAGTCAGATTTTATTTCACACACTATGTTCTTCACACCATCATGTGCATCTTTCTATAAGTTTTTGTATCGAAATTCAAAACAAGCTACAATCAAAATGGTATCCCATAAGGCTATCTTTCATTAAGGTCAGGCCTATTAGAGCTGGGTCTACATAAAAAGGCTTATGGAGATATTTTTGCTCAAATATATAGCTAATGGGTTGTATATGATTAATGATTCTCAAACATTATTTAGAACCCTTAAATTATAGTGTCATATTAAATGATTTTAAAATGAAATAATAATGCAATGATTGACTAAGGTTTATCAAATATATTTCCCTCAAGATATAGGAAAATATGAGCTGTCTTCCTCGCTGGTTATTTCACTTAAACCAAAACAGACAGATCAAGAATTACACAATAATTGGACCGAAATCACTGTAGGCTTGCTGAAGAAAAAATAATAATATTGGCAATTGGCAATTTTTATTTTAGAAAATTAAATAAAAAGTCGTAAGATGAAAACACTCTGATTAGATGCACCCATATGCATTACATTGTGCCCCCTGCCCAGGAACACCAATCAAAAAGCTAAAATAAATAGTGTTCCAGATGCAAGGGAAAACCTCACAGAGAAGGCATCTTTCCAGGGATTGCTGCATTTTCTAAAGTGGCATGTGTTATTTATTCTGATGATCCCCTTAAGAGCATAGTGTTATAATCCGTACCCTGATGCTCTAAAATACGTTTGATGATTCAGATTCGAGTATATAAATATTGGAATAACCTAGCAAATTTATGTCATTTATTTTTAGATTCAGGTTTCTTTACTTACATCAGAATTATTCACATTTTTCAGCTACATTGCCAACTCTACTGTGAAATCAACTTTGTTTCTAGTTTGATTTTACAAGTAGGTTTATATTAACAATTGGAGAAATACCAGAACAATGAGAATTTCCCAAACGTTTTGGGAAGTTATCAGTAAAGCTTTCATTAAAGTAAAAATATTTATAATCTAAACAGATTCTTACTGGATTCCAAAAGACAAGAATAGCCCAGATGTTGTTAATTAGCTGTATGATCTTGGAAATTTTGGCAAACTTTTGGCCCTCAGTTGTTTCATCTATGAAATGAAAGATATTAATAAATTTTTAAAAGACAATATTTACCTACATACTAACTCTTTGACTCAATATGCTTTTAATTAATTTAATATAATACCACGTTATAATTACGCAAAACAACACATATGTCTTTTAAACTTAAATAGTACTTACAGTTGCCATCTCAGGATGGGAAGAGAGAGAGAGAGAGAAAAAAAAAGTGATGATGGAAAGGCCAACTGTGTCACTGTCAGCCCTGTTATGGTTTTCTGTAGGAAAAGTGTATCTCCCAAAAGAAGATCAAGAAAACCCATGATGTCAATGGTTGGAACTACTGGAGATGACTAGTCATGGCTTTCCTCTCATTCAGTTCTTCTAAGAGTTCAGTGATAAGGGATACTACATAACTATAAGTTCTCTTTTGCCCTGATGTGTAACCCAACCACAGGGATATTTTAATAAGCTACAAAAAGTTTTTAATTTTAATTCCATGGCAAACACTGTTTTAAACTCATTGTTATCATAGTAGTCATGATAATAGCGTAACAAAATTTATCCTGGAAGTTATAGTTTTATGATTGTTTTCCCATTTCCTTTTTTGTTTCAATACACTCTTCAGATTGGACTGATAGTAGATCGTTTTACAAACTTGTAAGTTTGGGCTCTTCTTATAGTCATCATTATGCATGGAGTTTTTTTCCAATTTGTGACTTTGTGAAACTAAATTCTATAATGATCTTAGCTATTGCTAATGCGCAGTCTGACATTCATCCAAAGAATCCTTCAGGAGAAACAGAAGCAGTCAGTGGTTGTGGGAGATGAGATAATTAAGCATAGAAATTTCTGGGTCTTCTGTGGTTTCTAGAACTGCATGGTGCTGGGCACAGGGAGGAGAAGAAAGACAGGTACAGGGCAACATAGAATCCCAAAGAGCAATTCACATGGAAGTTGGAGATCTGTTGGTTATAAGGAGTGTTAAGTGGAAAGGGACCAGAGGATTACATTTGGTTTGCCAGTGAGGAGACTTAAATTGAGGACTTTTAGAGAGTTTTTCTGAAAATTACCTCTTCCTGCATGCAAAGGACTTAAGAGCCACAGTACTAGGTTTCAGTGTATGGATACATAATTGAAAATTTAAAATCAATTAGGAGCTGAGGTCTGTTTGGGAGACATACATAAATCTATAGAGGGATCACAAACTGTAACTGAAACACAATTAAGCCATCATGAAACATTATAATGTTAAAGTCCAGAATCATTTTAAAACTGAAAATGTAAAGGTGACAACTATAGGAGGACATGTGACCTGGAATTGGAAGACTCCTAAAAATCCTAACCAGAAATATTCACTGATGAAGAATTTTAAGCTTAGATCATTTAAAGAACTTGCTTAAAATCAGCTAGCAATGTAAAGGCAGAGATCCAGCTAAATATTCTCCTAATGTCTCAGTCATTTTAGTTGGAACTTAGCCTCTGGTGCCCACCTATGGAACTCTGTGTTTCTTTTCACACTTGATGTTCTTGAACAAGATTTTAATCACGGTCACCAGTTCTTGATGATATTCTGGCTTCTCCTCTTCTCGGGCAACTGAAACTCTTATTGTTAAGGTCTCCTATTACCACTCTTTTGCTAATTGAATATATATTTTTCAGTTACTACCTTATTTGACCATGCTGCATGGAAAAAAAGCCTCATTTAAAAGGAATGATGTGCACAGCAGAGTCTGGATTTCTCACATCCTTCTTAATTCTCTGAACTCAGTCAGTATTTCTTTATTAAATCAATGGCTAGGAACATGAGCTGTCCCTGGTATTATATAAATATTACAACTAACAGATGGCTTTAAAGTTAACCAACAAAATTGAGTAACTATAATCATTTGATAAAATATCACAGTTTTGATAACTTCAGTGGTTTCTTTCAAGTGAACGTTTATTGAGATTCCTTCTGTTTATTGTTACTTATGCGAGTATTTTATGTTAAAAAAATGAACATTCCAAAAGTAGAATTTGTTTCTCAAGAATAATAAATAGAAAAGGGAAGTGACTTCAGTAAGTTATATGACTTCAAACTTGACAAAATTAAATGATCCAAGGTTGATGTCAATCTGTTCCTTTATATTTAGAGTTCTTAGAGAAGTTCTCTTACAATACTGCTTGTACTTTTATCATGAGAGACACTTCCATATATATAATTTATTCAAGTTTTTGCTTCAGTTTAAAGTCATTTATCTAGTTGTGTCCTCTGTGAAAGAAGAGAATGGTTCCATTCTATCCTTACAGTAAAATTTTAGCTCAAAGATAATTTTAAGCTAATTCTAATTTTTTATTATTTAATCATTTCAGTATTCTAGACCTTTTCAGCATAGACATGACATTGTTTTTCCTTTCAAATGTGGAATCAAAAATTGTATATACTACCTTACTTTTTAAAAGACAGAAGAAAGGTCTGGTGTGGTGGCTCACGCCTATAATCCCAGCACTTTGGGAGGCTGAGGTGGGCAGATCATTTGAGGTCAGGAGTTCAAGACCAGCCTGACCAACATGGTGAAACCCCATCTCTACTAAAAATACACAAAAATTAGCCAGGTGTGGTGGCCCACGCCTGTAATCCTGGCTACTTGGAAGACTGAGGCAGGAGAATGGCTTGAACCCAGGAAGCAGAGCTTGCAGTGAGCCCAGATCGCACCAGTGAACTCCAGCCTGGGCAGAGCGAGACTCTGTCTCCAAAAAAAACCGGAAAAATATTGCAAATAAAGATATAAAGCCTACTTTTTTTTTTTTTCCTGTTTCCCTTTTTTTTTTATTTAAGAGATGGAGTCTCACTCTCTCGCCCAGGCTGGAGTGAGTGGCGCAATCTCGGCTCACTTCAAGCTCCGCCTCCCGAGTTCATTCCATTCTCCTGCCTCGGCCTCCCGAGCAGCTGGGACTACAGGCACCGGCCACGAGGCCGGCTTATTTTTGTATTTTTAGTAGAGACAGGGTTTCACCATGTTAGCCAGGATGGTCTCGATCTCCTGATCTCGTGATCCACCCACCTCGGCCTCCCAAAGTGCTGAGATTACAAGCGTGAGCCATCGCGTCTGGCCCATTTTTTCTTAATATTACTGAAAGTATTTCTATATCCTGAGCTAGTCTAAAGTACAGTATATCTTTTAGGTAAAATTAATGACACAGTTAAAACTTTTAAATACTGAGTACAAAGTGCAACTCTACTAGTTATGTCATAACTTTAGGGGTAGTTTTAGAATTCAGACAAGCAATTAGTTATCTGAAAATGTTTGATGACTGTGGAACATTAATTCATTTCACAAAATCTCACTTTAAAAACTCTCCAAAATCAAGAATTAAAGATCTGCTTACTTTATCTATTTCTTCTTCTCTGTTTTCAATATTCTCTTTCAGTATTGGCATAGGTTTACAATCTTAACCACACACTGTCAGTATCTATTATTTTCAGTAAATAAAATTTTATCTTATTTTAGCCAGAGAACACAGAAATAGTCAATTAGTATAACACAATAAATTTTTATTAGTAAACTAATTCTCCAGGCTAAAACTGGGATATTGTTAAGGTTTTCTATCTTCCATGACATCCTGCCATGCTATAAACACATGCATTTTAAGGAATAAAAAGTTTATAGTTGTATTTTTTTCCTTTCTCTGTGGTAAAACTTTATCTTTATAAATATAAGGCAAATCATGAAGAAATGTAATTGGGGGTCTGAAATACACCAGATGACTAACCTTGTGGTAAATCTTTTCTGAATGCTCTGGAGTGGAGTAAAGGTTCAAACTTTTTTCTTGGGAGAGGAATGAGGAATATGATAGCTGTGGAGAAACATGTTATCATTTCCCTTCCTCCTTCCACAGAGAATTAAAAGGTCTCCTCATCCAAGTTATGTTTTAGACTGCAAAGGTCCCCAAGACATATGTTTGTGGGAGGTTTGGAAGAGGATCCAGCACAGTCTGTGATTGTGCTGAGGTATAGCAGAAAATTGGGATAGGCAGAGAAATGACACTCCTTTGGACCAAAGTGATGCTTCCTTTTTTCTGGCCTTAGAAACCTATTTCTGACCTTGATAGGGCAGCTTATTTACCACATCATTCTGTGTTCTCTGGAGGCAAAAAAAAAAAAAAAAAAAAAAAAAGATGAATTTAATTACATCCTTGTCAAGAGGTAATTCCATCTCAAAAATTAATTTTCAGTGCTTTGGAGTTATTGCACATTAAAAAATATTGTCACACAAAAAACATGGGTGGCCTGTCACAAACATTATGAAACTATTGACCTTACATAGCTTCATCTGCACAACTATCGATTTTTTTTCTGTCTTTATTTTGACATTTCATATGATTTCATCTGAGAGTCATCACTGTGGAAATGTCAGGTTTAAGGGTATGCTTTTATTGTTTGGGGAGAGAAATCTTAGAAATGGTTTACTACTTATCTATTAGAGGCAGTAGGCTGGATTCAGCAATGCTGAAATGATTCAGCATTGAGTTATCATACTTATTTTCCCAGAGGCTTCCAGATTGTTCTTTTCTCCCCCAGAAGTAAATTGGGTTGTCACTTTGGGTTTTAGATGCCAATAATTCCTCAACTGGGCTGTAAAACACTAAGCCGATGAATACTTTTAATTTGAGGTTTTCCTGGGCTCTGAGTGATACAATGACCTCAATATAGTTTCTGCTAGTCGGGAAGGTGATGGGAGCAATAATACACTCATTCAAATCAATTACTGGATATTTTCAGAAATCAATATGAAATTTATTAATGTAATTGTATCATTTAAATAAATTATCTTCTCCAAATTTTCAAACTAGAGTCTTCCTCTTTTCCTTTCTCCCTACCCTTACTACCTTGGGAGACAAATAGAGTTTTAAAAACCCCATATGGGTCTGTGACCCAAATATCATCTGAAAATCTCTCTCTCTTTTGCTTGGTTAGCTTTTTTAAAATGACATTTACAGTGTGTAAAAAAATAAACAAACCAGGACTGTGGATTGAATGGTTGAATAATTTAAGTGTAAATAGACTGACTTTTGTTAGTGTAAAAATTGGAAGAAGAGTCAACAAATTATTTGTTAACTATAGACTAACTTCAAACCAGGCAACAGCTTTTAAATATCATGTTTCCAGGCAGGACAGGCTATCTTAATTTTCAAGGCTTAGTGCAAAATGAAAAGGTGGAGCCCTGTGTTGAAATGTTATTAAGAATGTTAAGACAACAGCAAACTTGAAGTGCAAGGCACTTCTAAGCATGAGGTGTGGTGTGACTACACAGGTTTCGTGTTCATGGATCTGGCCCTGCTTCTCCAGGTCCTAGCTATGAAAATTTAACATGGTTATTTTATTTGCTGTTGAAGAAGAATAGACTTCCTCAAACTACTGTTTTTCCTTTCTAAAGAAAGCAACTTTACACTGAGATGATCCATATACAGATCACTAAAATATCATTAGTTAAGTAGAATGAACAAAAAATGTTTAGATGCTAAGCTCTGCAAAATATCATTTAGCTTGACTATTTGTTTTTTAAGCGCCTGAATTAGAGAAATATTTTAAATTTTGTATCATCAGCTAAAGTAAAAATGAAATAAAAGACAGTTAATTTCACTTCATCATTCTTATGCCCACATTTCCTGTTTATGGAAGGCAAACCCAGAAGCTTTGAGTCTCTCTCCATCTGTCAGCAGATTTGCAGAGAAAAGTACTGCTAATGAAAATGGCAGTACACACAAGGTGACCTTTAGAAGTTACCCACTATTCTCAAAATGACACTGCTTTCCATGGCAAATAAGAAACTATGATCTGGGTTTCATGTTTTCAAACACTAGTTATCAAAGCAATAATAATTGATTTTAAAGGAAAGAAAGCATTACAATATGATTTATATCATTTATTAATGAAACATTTTTCTATTGGCTGGAAAAAAAAGTTCCTAGAAATGATACTATGCTATAAAAAAACAGAAGATTTATTCTGTATGATTATTGAATTCTAAATATTTGCAATGATTTAAAACCAAGTCACTGTACTAAAACGTAATTACATTTTTATTGGCATACTTTTTTCCCTTTTAATTAAATGGAAAAATTAAGACTTTTAAAAAATCTATAATGTTTTAATTATGGTATTTGATTCAATGAGGAACAATCCTCCTAATGAGAACTGATCTATATAATGAAATTGCCTAATGTATTATTTAATCAAATTTTTCCTTCAATTCCAGCACTTACTACTTCCGTTTACATATTCAAAGCAGATGCTCTTATGCTAGCATGTATATTAATGTTAACTGAAGTTATTCAGGTGGATGACAAAGAAAATTGGACACCTTAGGGTATCCTCTTCCCTTGTAGTTAAAAAAAAACTTTCAATAACTGTGTATCTAAATTTGAACAAAATACTCTACATCACGTACCATTATACATTTTCTAAGCATTTAATCATGCTATTGAGAATGTATCTGACAAGATACGTGTTTCATATGTTTCATCTGACATAATGAATGGGTTTTTTTTTAAAAAGTTCTGTATAAATTCTGAAATGTAATTTTGACTATAAAATTATAAGAAAATATTTTAGTTTATTACTTTTTTGAGAATAATTTTATTCTGACAAAAGAAGTAAATATGAGGTAGGAAAAAGGTATATGCACGTAAGAGAAAAAACTAAATAAATATATAAGTGAAAAACTATTGAGAAACTGATGTGAGTTATCAGTTCATAGAATAAAGCATATATACTTGAGAATGAGGGATAGAAGAATATCGGGGGAACCAGCCCCCAATATTTCAACTTAGGTTCTTTTCTATTTTCCCTAAGTGTCAGCCGGTCTGAGAAATAAAGAGTACAAAAGAAAGAAATTTTACAGCTGAGTCTCCGGGGGTGACATCACATGTCAGCAGGTTCCGTGATGCCCCTGAGCTGCAAAACCAGCAAGTTTTTATTAGCGATTTTCAAATGGGAGGGAGTGTACAAATAGGGTGTGGGTCACAGAGATCACATGCTTCAAAGGCAATGAAATATCACAAGGCAAATGGGGGCAGAGCAAGATCACAAGGCCAGGGTGAAATTAGAAGTAATAATGAGGTTCCATGTCCCACTGTGCATGCATTGTCATTGATAAACATCTTAACAGGAATCAGGGTTCAAGAGCAGAGAAACAGACTGACTAGAATTCGCCAGGCTGGAATTTCCTAATCCTAGCAAGCCTGGGGGCACTGCAGGAGACCAGGGTACATTTTATCCCTTATCTTCAACGGCATAAGACAGACACTCCAAGAGCAGCCACTTTAGAGGCCTCCCCCGGGAATGCATTCTTTTCCCAGGCTGTTCGTTGCTGAAAAAAAGAATTCAGTGATATTTCTCTTATTTGCTTTTGCAAGAAGAGAACTATGACACTGTTCTGCCCAGCCCTGCAGGCAGTAAGACTTTATGGTTATCTCCCTTGGTCCTGAAAATCACTGTTATCCTGTTCTTTTCAAGGTGCCCAGATTTCATATTGTTCAAACACACATGCTTTACAAACAATTTGTGCAGATAATGCAGTCATCACAGGGTCCTGAGGTGACATACATCCTCAGCTTATGAAGATGACAGGATTAAGAGATTAAAGACAGGTATAGGAAATTATAAGAGTATTGACTGGGGAAGTGATAAATGTCCATGAAATGTTCACAGTTTACGTTCAGAGATTGCAGTAAAGACAGGTGTAAGAAATTATAAAAATATTAATTTGGGGAACTAAGAAATGTCCATGAAATCTTCACAATTTATGTTCTTTTGCCATGGCTTCAGCTGGTCCCTCCGTATGGGCTCCCTGACTTCCTGCAACAGAAGAATATTAACAGGGGGCAGTGAATACCTCGTTTGTCTAGTTAATATGTCAGTCAAATGATGATGTTTGTATAAATTAGTACCCAGGTCTGTTTCTAAGTCATGGGAGCTTAAAAAAGAAAACACTAAGCTTATGAAACTTGTTAAAAATTTAAAGTCTTTTGTACTCTACAGAAGACAAACCTCTAGAAATCTAATTCTATTTAATTCTATATTGAAATCCTGACATAAAAAAGCTTTGAGGTCTGATAAAATTGTAAAGCATAAATGGTCTCTATTGACTTTAAGCAGAATAAAACTGGAAAGAAAATAAAATCTTCCCCACAATAGTGCCACAGGGAGAAAAACACAGTTTGAAGGCAAAAGAGAAATTACAGATAGTAATTTTTAGTGGAAATATGAAAAGCTGAAATAGAGCTGAGAAACAATGTAGCAACTGAAAATTACTTATTAAAGTAATCAGATTAAATAAGATACTGATGGAAGTGTAAGTCTGAATTCAGTTCTCATATACTTAGTCTATGAACTGAAGCAATTTTTCTCTTTAAAAAAAATGCAGCTTCTGTTGACTGAATGACCCTCCATAGCAAGCACAGAACCTCAGGCATTTATAAGAATTTCTAATCCTCTTCCAAAGCACACTTAGAAACCTTATTTTCCCACCCTGTCCCTCACAGACCCTTCAGTTTTCCTATAATTGCTTCTTCCTTTTATGCTTATGTAGCTTTCCATTTTCCTCTTCTTCAGAGATTCCCGCTTGACAGATTTGAGAGTAACTCAAATGCCACCTCCAATTCTAAAACTCTCTTGAACCTCTCAGAGTAAAAGGGATCTCCCTTCATCTGAATACATCTAGATAATTTTTAGTCTTTGGGGACATATTTCTTTCTTCTAACTTGTTTCTTTATGCATATCATTTTTCCCTCCTACCAGATTCTAAGTTTTTTTGTTTTGTTTTGTTTTGTTTTTTGAGACAGAACTTTGCTCTTGTCCCCCAGGCTAGAGTGCAATGGTGCGATCTCAGCTCACTGCAACCTCTGCCTCCTGGGTTCAAGCAGTTCTCCTGCCTCAGCCTCCTGAGTAGCTGGGATTACAAGCATCTGCCACCATGCCTGGCTCATTTTTGCATTTCTAATAGAGATGGGGTTTCACCATGTTGGTCAGGCTGGTCTCGAACTCCTGACCTCAGGTTATCCACCCGCCTTGGCCTCCCAAAGTGCTGCGATTACAGGTGTGAGTCACCACACACGGCCCAGATTCTAAGTTTTTTAAAGGAAAAATATATGATGAATTTACACCGATGTGTAAATGTCTTTTGCACATACACATTCAGGAAATATTTAAAAGATAAATGTGAGTGAATAAGTTTTAACATTCCAGTGTTTTCTAACCTCTTTCTAAAGAGCCACTCCGTTCTGAACAGTGTTAATCATGGTTAACCACACTACTTTAGAGGTAGGCTGGCTGGGCCTAATTCCAGGATTTTATACTCACTGGTGTGTGATCTCAAGCAGAGATCTCATTTAGCATCTCTGCCTCAATTTATTCACCTGTAAAATGGGGTTAATAATATAGGGCTTTCATGAGGAATAAATAGGTTAATCCATTCTATTACTTTGCTAGGGTTGCCATAATCAAGTACCATCAACTATGTGGCTCAAACAACAGAAATGTATTTCTTGCCTATTTGGGAGTTGGAATTCCAAGATAGAGGTGTGAGCAAGTTTGGTTTCCTTGGCCATCTCACCTTGGCTTACAGATGGCCTTCTTTTCACTGTCCTCACATAGTCTTTTCTCTTTGTGTGTACATCCCTGGAATCTCTCTGTATGTAGAAATGCCCTATTTTTATTAGGACAGCAGTGACATTGGATTAGGGTTCACTCTTATGACATCATTTTAACTTAATCACTTCTTTAAAGGCCTTATCTAGAAATATTCTGAGGTACAGGGGTCTAGGCCTCAACATTTGAATTTTGAAGGGATATAATTCAGCCCATAGCATCCATGTAAAGTACATTAAACAGTACTTGGTGCATGATACTCACTCAGTGAGCTTGGAGGTAGTGGTGATGGTGTTTCTCTCACTTCAGCCTTGTTTCCTTTGGCTTCTGATAATTTTTGGTATCTTCATCTACTTTTGTCAACAAATATCTCCTTTTTCTTATAATCTAAAATAATTTCAAATTCACACTCCTATGGGCAGCTATCCTATGCCTAGTTACCTTAAAACCAACTTGCCATCTGCTAATCTAGCATCTATAAATATTTCATTATTTTATTATGTTTATCTGGAATTTTAACCTTCTAGGAATCTCCTATTTTCTCTACTCTGCTTTTTAAAAAGGTACTGCATGTTACTAAAGTTGCAAAGCATTTTCCATTACCGTAGGGTTATTCAAGAGATAGGAGTGGTTGTAATATGAGAGATTTAAGTAGTTTGATAGAAATGTGTATCAAATTTCAAATACATTACATGCACAATATATTGTATGAGAAAGATTGTTACTGATATGAGGTAATAGTGAAATACTGAAAGTCATATTACCTGAGTCACTATGTTAAGAATAATTTGTCACTCTCAGGGAATGAATTTCAGATGACATAAAAAATAAAAGAAAAATCAATTCATAGGCATATTATAATCTAGAAATATTTTCATGGAATCCCCTTAATTTGATAATGTCAGTGTCCAGTGACTGAGTTTTAATGTACAGATAGACAACAGCAGCTGCACCTGGGAGGATTTTGCAGCATTATATGCAATAGTAGAGTACTTTAGCTTTGAAATTTTAAATCAGCTACCCTTTATTCTTCTTTTAAGCACAATGGATTAAACAATATAAATCTTATGTTTTTATTCTGAATAACTAGCTTAGTAGTGATTAAGCAACGGGGAAAACAACTTAATCATGAAAATAACCTGACCAGGAAGAGAAAATCACTCCATCTTCAGAGATTTAACTACCCACAGTCCATTCTTAAGGAAAATTGAATTAATGATATTTCCTTGGAAAAAATTTGGAGCTTCAGGAGCTTAAACTTTTATAACTTGAAGCAGAAATATGTGCGTTTTACAGAAGTTTCAGCATTTTAGGCTTCAGTCGAGCAAACAGTCTTGGTAGAAATTGGATGCACACATCATGAAACTGTAAATCCTTTCCCACCACAAAGAACAAAATGATTGTAAACAAAATATTGAACTGCTGGAATAGTAGAAGGCATGGGAAATCTGATGAGATTTCTAAGAAGTATGATTTGCCTCATTGCAGATCCTCTGAAATTAAATGTGAATAGTGTCTTAATTTGCATTAAAACTACCTAACCAATCTACTGATGCTCCTGAGCACAATGTTCACAATGTTGTGTAGCAAAGCTTTATGAATTCCAAAAGGAGCTTATATCAGTGATTTTCCCATTATACAGTAGCTTCTCAGTGTAACTGTACAGTTCAGTCTTGCAAACACTGTGAACAAATCTCTTGCCAATGAAACCATAGTCTGTTTTATGAGGGAGGTTAAGCCTGAAACCTGTAACCTTTAAACCTTTTCATGTTGAAATTCAGCTCTATTTTGAATTAAACAGGAATGTTTACTGCTGAAAGTAATAAATAATAAATTACATTATGAAATATAAAAGTACTTTATAATGCAAGCAACCATCTCTTATATATTTACTAATCTGTGCATGTATATTGTTTTCATGAGTGCAGTTCTTATTTTTAATTGACATTTTTATTGAAATGATTGTAGATTTACATGCAAATATAAGAAATAATACAGAGATCCGTCATGTACTTTGTCCTCCAGTTTTCCACTCAATAGTAACATCTTGCAAAACTATAGTGAAATATCACAACCAGGACATTGACATTGATATAATCCATCACTTTTATTCAACTTTCCCTACTTTTACTTGTCCTCATTTATGTGTGTGTGTGTGTGTGTGTGTGTGTGTGTGTAAGCTTTATAAAATTGTATCACCTATGTATATTTGCGTATCAAGATATGAACAGTACCAACACCGCAAAGATCCCCCCGCCTTGCCTTTTAATAATCACACCTGTCTTCATCCCCTCTCTTCTGTCACTAAATACTGGCAAACATTAAATTCTCTTCCATTTCTAAAACTTTATCATTTTAAAGATACGAGGTAGATGGAATCATACAGTATATAACCTTTGGATATTTGCTTTTTTCACTCAGCATAATTTGAGGTTCATTGAAGTTCTTTCAGTGCTACATTCCTTTTTAGTGCTGAATAATATTCCTTGGTATACATATACCCTGTTTGTAAAACCATTCATTGAAGAATGCCTTGGCTATTTCCAGTTGTTAGTTATTAAACAAAAAACAGCTGTGTACATTTATACACAGGTGTTTGTGTGAACATAAATTACCATTTCTCTGGGATAAATGCCCACAAGGGAATTGTTGGGCCTTATGGAAATTGCGTATTTAGGTATATAGGAAAATGTGAAACTAATTTCCAGAGTGCCTGTATCATTTTACGTTCTCACAAGCAAAATATATGTGATTCAGTTTTGCTGCATCCTTGCCAGAATTTGGTATCTTCCCTGTTTTTTATTTTAGCCATTACATTTGGTGGGTAGTATATCCCATTGTGGTTTTAATTTGCATTCTCTTCATGGTTAATGATATTGGACATAATTTCATGTACCTATTTACCATCTGTATGCATCTTCAGTGAATTGTGTTTTCGTGTTCTTTTCACATTCTCTAATTGATTGTTTTTGTTTTTGGTTTTTTTTCACTGTTGAGGTTTGAGAGTTCTTTGTATATTCTAAGTACTACTCGTTTGTCAGATACATAGTATGCAAATATTTTCTCCAGGCCTGTAGCTTTTCTTTTCGTCCTTACTACCTGGCCTTTCACAGAGGAAAATGGTTTTAGTTTCTTGTGGTCTAACTTACCAATTTTACTTTTCTGGATGGTACTTTGGTGTCAAGTCAAAGAACTCATTGCTGACTCCTAAATTCTGAAATTTTCTCCTGTGCTATTTTTATAAAAGTTTTAAGTATATTTATATTACATCAGTCTATAATTCATTTTGAATTGATACTAGGTTTGAGTCAAGGTTCAGTTTTTTGCCTGTGGATGCTTACTTGTTCCAGCATTATTTGGAGAAGAGGATGTAGACTTACTCCATTGAATTACTTTTAAACTTTTATCAAAAATTATGTAGGCACATCTGTGCAGATCTATTTCCGGATTCTCTATTCTGTTTCATTGATTTATACATCTGTAGTTCCTTCAGTACTACACTGTCTGGATTACTTTACTATAAAGTAAGGCTTAATATCATATAGATCATTCCTCCCATTTTATTCTCTGTCAAGATTTTTTGGCAATTGCAGGGTCTGTCTTTCCATATGAATTTTAGAATAAGCTTGTCTGTGTCTACAGAAAACTTTCTTTTTGGTAGGAAATTGCATTAATCCTATAGCTTAAATTGTGGAAAATTAACATATTTACCATGTTGAGTCTTCCTAGTTATCTGTTAATGAACACAGTATATCTCCATTTATTTAGATTTTGTTTGATTTCTATTATCAACATTTTATAATTTTTAGCATCTAGATCCTATACATGTATTGTTGAATGTATATGTAAATAATTAATTTTACTTGGAGCAATTATATATGGCATTGAGTTTCTAATTTTGGTTTATACATGTTTGTTAGTATGTAAATATACAATTGATTTTTTTATGTGTTGATCTTGTATCCTGCCACTTTGATGAACTCACTTATTCATTTGTTTATTTTTGATTTTGTGTTTTGTATATCCCTTGAATATTTTTGTGAAGACAATCATGTCATCCACAACCAGAAGGAGTTTTATTTCTTCCTTTACACTCTATATGGCTTTTCGTTTTCTTTCTTTATTTATTTCTTTTTCCTTTTTTCTTTTTTTGAGACGGTGTCGCACTCTGTTGCCCAGGCTGGAGTGCAGTGGTGCAATCATGACTCACTCCAGCCTTGATCTTCCAGGCTCAAGTGATGCTCCCACCTCAGCCTCCGAGTAGCTGGGACTACAGGCGCACACCACCACACACAGCTAAATCTTTTAAATATTTTCCTTTAGAGATGGAGGACTCACTAAGTTGCTTAGGCTAGTCTTAAACTCCTGGGCTCAAGCAGTCGTCACTCCTCAGCCTTCCAAAGTGGTGGGATTACAGGCTTGACCTATCGTGCCTGGCCCGCTCTATATGTTTTTGTTTTGTTTTGTTTTTTACCTCTTTTTTTTGGTCATTGCAGTGGCTAAAATTCCAGTACTACATTGAATAATAGTAGAGTAGACATCCTGGACTTGTTCCTGAACTTGTGGAGAAAGCATTCAGTCTTTCACCGTCAAAGTGTGATGTTATCTATATGTTTTCTTATATGCCGTTTATCAAGTTAAGTTAATTTCTCCCCATTCCTTACTTGCTGAGTGCTTTTATCATAAGTGGGTGTTGGATTTTGTCAAATATTTTTTCTGTGTCAATTGATACCATCATATGATTTTTATTTTTCCACTTGTTGATATAGTGGGTTACAGTGTTTTATTTTCCAATGTTGAAACAGCTTTATATATATGGAAGAAATCCCACCTGGTCATAGAATATAACTTTGTTATAGATTGCTTAATTATTTTTTTGAATAATGGGTTAAAGATTTTTACATTTATAAGAGATATTGGTGTTCTTTATTTTTTAAACTATATTTTTCTAGCTTTGTATTAGGGTAATGCTGACATCAATAAATGAGTTGAGAAGCATTCTCTGCTCTTCTAAAAGGAGATTTTCTGGAAGAGTTTGAATAAACTTGTTCTTACCTAGTTGTTAAAATATTTAGTAGAATTCCCCAGTGAAATTACTTGTGCCTGGACAACTTTTTAATGAAACTTCTTTTTTCTTTTCTTTTTCCTTCTTTTTTTTTTTTTTTTTTTTGAGAGACAACTTTTCTCTGTCCCCCAGGCTGGGGTGAAATGGCACAGTCATAGCTCGCTGCAACCTTGAGATACTGTGCTCAATCAGTTCTCTCACTTCAGCCTCTCAAGTAGCTGGGACTACAAGTGTATGCCACTATGCCTAGATAAAAGGGAGATTTTAAATAATGAATTAAACCTCTTTACTCTTTAATAGTTAAATAGCTATCAACATAGTCTCTTTCATCCTTGTTGAGATTTGGTAATTTCTCGTTTTTGAAGAACTGATCCATTTCTTTAAGTTGTTGAAAGTGATATTCTATTGACTTTTTTCATAGAAACAGTTTTTTGCTTAAGTGATTTCTCTATTGTTTTTCAGGTTTCTGTTGTCTTTTTCTCATTGATTTATCATTGATTCCATTATGGTTACAGAATGTACTCTATATCATTTCAGTTCTTTTAAACCCGTTAAGGTTTGTTTTATGGCCTGTGATATACTCTATCTTTGTGAATGGTCTATGCATGTTTATTTGTCAGTTCAGGCTGAAATAACAAAATATAGAACAAGTGGCTTAAACAACAGACATGTGTTTCCACATGGGCTTAATTGTGTTTCCCCAAAATTTTCATATATTGAGGACCTGACTGCCATTGAGATGGGGACTCCAGAAGGTCATTAGGCTTCATGGAGATCATGAGTGTGGGGTACCATCATGTAATTAGTGCCCTTATAAGAAGAGAAACCACAAAGAGTGTGCTTTCTCTTTTTTTCTTTCTGTCTCTAGATCTCTCTCTCTCTTTCTCTCTGCCACTTAAGGTTATAGGAAGAAGGCAGCCATCTGCAATACTAGCAATACATTTGAAATAAACCTGAGATTGGACTTCTTAGCCTCCAGAACAGTGAGGAACAAAAAATTCTGTTCTTTGTAAGTTAGCCAATATCAGGTATTTCACTACAAGCAGCACAGTTGAACTAAGACACCTACCAATATTTTGTTCATGAATGTTAACATATTCTCTAAGAGGGTAGGAGCTTTCTCCACAGCTCTTCTCTTTTCTTTCTGAGTCCTTGCCAGAATTACCTCTTCCTTTATGGCACTATTGGCTTTTTCTACCATGCACCTCAAAACCTTTCTAGCCTCCATCCCTTACCCAGTTTCAAAGCTGCTTCAATAGTTTTAATTCTTTGTTACAACAGCCCTCCACTTCTTAGTACAATGTCTGTCTTAATCAGCTCAGGCTTCTATAACAAAATAGCATAAAGTGAGTGGCTTAAACAAATACATTTATTTATTGCATTTCTGGAGGCTAGGAAATCCAAGATCAGGATGCTGGCAAATTCAGTTTTTGGTGAGGGTTCTCTCCCTGCTTTGCAGATGGCTGCCTTTTACCTACATCTTCATGTTCTGGGGAGATAGGGAGAGAAAACTCTGTGGTCTCTTCTTATGGGAGCACCAATGATATTATGAGGACCCCATCCTCATGACTTAATCTAAAGTAAGGCCCCAAATATCACACTGGGGGTTAAATCTTCAAAACGTGGGATTTTCCAAGATGGCCAAATAGAAACAGCTCCAGTCTACATCTCCCAGCATGAGCTACACAGAAGATGGGTGATTTCTGCATTTCCAACTGAGGTACTGGGTTCATCTCACCGGGGCTTGTAGGACAGTGCGTGCAGGACAGTGGTTGCAGCCCACGGGCCATGAGTCAAAGCAAGGCAAGGAAATGCCTCATCCAGGAAGCACAAGGGGTCGGGGAATTCCCTTTCCTAGCCAGGGGAAGCCATGACAGATGGAACCTGGAAAATCGGGTCACTCCCACCCTAATACTGTGCTTTTCCCACGATCTTAGCAAATGGCACACCAGGAGACTATATCCCGTGCCTGACTGGGAGGGTCCCACACCCACGGAGCCTTGCTCATTGCTAGCACAGCAGTCTGAGATTGAACTGCAAGGCAGCAGCGAGGCTGGGAGAGGGGCATCCACCATTGCTGAGGCTTATGTGGGTAAACAAAGTGGTCAGGAAACTCAAACTGGGTGGAGCCCACTGCAGCTCAAGGAGGTCTGCCTGCCTCTATAGACTCCACCTCTGGGCGCAGGGCATAGCTGAACGAAAAGCAGCAGAAACTTCTCTAGACTTAAACGTACCTGTCTGGCAGCTTTGAAGAGAATAGTGGTTCTCCCAGCACAGAGTTTGAGATCTGAGAACGGACAGACTGCCTCCTCAAGTGGGTCCCTGACACCCAAGTAGCCAAACTGGGAGGCACCTCCCAGTAGGGGCCGACTGAAACCTCGTATGGACGGGTGCCCCTCTGAGGCAAAGCTTCCAGAGGAAGGATCAGGCAGCAACATTTGCTGTTCTGCAGTATTTAGGGTTCTGCAGCCTCCACTGGTGATACCAGGCAAACAGTGTCAGGAGTGGACCTCCAGAAAACTCCAACAGACCTGCAGCTGAGGGTCCTGACTGTTAGAAGGAAAACTAACAAACAGAAAGGACATCCACACCAAAACCCCATCTGTACCTCACCATCATCAAAGACCAAAGCTAGATAAAACCACAAAGATGGGGAGAAACCAGAGCAGAAAAGCTGGAAATTCTAAAAATCAGAATGACTGTTCTCCTCCTAAGGAATGCAGCTGCTTGCCAGCAGTGGAACAAAGCTGAACGGAGAATGACTTTGACGAGTTGAGAGAAGAAGGCTTCAGATGATCGGTAATAACAAACTTCTCCAAGATAAAGGAGGATGTTCAAACCCATTGCAAAGAAGTTAAACCTTTGAAACAAGATTAAACAAAAGGCTAACTAGAATAAACAGCATAAAGAAGACCTTAAATGACCTGATGGAGCTGAAACTCATGGCACAACAACTACATGACACATGCACAAGCTTCAGTAGCCGATTTGATCAAGTGGAAGAAAGGGTATCAGTGATTGAAGATCAAATGAATGAAATGAAGTGAGAAGAGAAGTTTAGGGAAAACAGAGTAAAAGGAAATGAACAAAGCCTCCAAGAAAGATGGGACTATATGAAAAGAACAAATCTACGTCTGATTGGTGTACCTGAAAGTGATGGGGAGAATGGAACCAAGTTGGAAAACACTCTTCAGGATATTATCCAGAACTTCCCCAACCTAGCAAGGCAGGCCAACATTCAAATTCAGGAAATACAGAGAATGCCACAAAGATACTCCTCAAGAAGAGCAATTCCAAGACACATAATTGTCAGATTCACCAAAGTTGAAATTAAGGAAAAAATGTTAAGGGGAGCCAGAGAGAAAGGTCGGGTTACCCACAAAGGGAAGTCCATCAGACTAAGAGCAGATCTCTCCACAGAAACTCTACAAGCCAGAAGAGAGTGGGGGCCAATATTCAACATTCTTAAAGAAAACAATTTTAAACCCAGAATTTCATATCCAGCCAAACTAAGCTTCATAAGTGAAGGAGAAATAAAATCCTTTACTGACAAGCAAATGCTGAGAGATTTTGTCACCATCAAACCTGCCTTACAAGAACTCCTGAAGGAAGCACTAAACATGGAAAGGAAAAACCAGTACCAGCCACTGCAAAAACATGCCAAGTTGTAAGGACCATTGATGCTAGGAAGAAACAGCACCAACTAACGAGCATAATAACCAGCTAACATCATAATGTCAGGATCAAGTTCACACATAACAATATTAACTTTAAATGTAAATGGGCTAAATGCTCCAATTAAAAGACACAGACTGGCAAATTGGATAAAGAGTCAAGACCCATCACACATGCAGAGACACACATAGGCTCAAAATAAAGGGATGGAGAAAGATCTGCCAAGCAAATGGAAAACAAAAAAGCAGGCGTTGCAATCCTAGTCTCTGATAAAACAGACTTTAAACCAACAAAGATTGAAAGAGACAAAGAAGGCCATTACATAATGGTAAAGGGATCAATTCAACAGGAAGAGCTAACTATCCTAAATATATATACACCTAATACAGGAGCACCCAGATTCATAAAACCAGTCCTTAGAGACCTACAAAGAGACTTAGACTCCCACACAATAATAATGGGAGACTTTAACACCCCTCTGTCAACATAAGACAGATCCACGAGACAGAAAATTTAAAAAGATATCCAGGAATTGAACTCAACTCTGCACTGAGCAGACCTAATACACATCTACGGAACTCTCCATCCCAAATCAACAGAATATACATTCTTCTCAGCACCACATCACACTTATTCCAAAATTGACCACATAGTTGGAGGTAAAGCACTCCTCAGCAAATGTAAAAGAACAGAAATTATAGCAAACTGTCTCTCAGACCACAGGGCAGTCAAACTAGAACTCAGGATTAAAAAAACTCATTCAAAATCACTCAACTACATGGAAACTGAACAACCTGCTCCTGAATGATACTGGGTACATAATGAAATGAAGGCAGAAATAAAGATGTTCTTTGAAACCAATGAGAACAAAGGCACAATATACCAGAATCTCTGGGACACATTTAAAGCACTGTGTAGAGGGAAATTTATAGCCCTAAATGCCCACAAGAGAATGCAGGAAAGATCTAAAATTGACACCCTAACATCACAATTAAAAGAACTAGAGAAGCAAGAGCAAACACATTCAAAAGCTAGCAGAAGGCAAGAAATAACTAAGAGCAGAACTGAAGGGAGATAGAGACACAAAAAACTCTTCAAAAAAATCAGTGAATCCAGGAGCTGATTTTTCGCAAAGATCAACAAAATTGATAGACCACTAGCAAGACGAATAAAGAAAAGAAAGAATCAAGGAGACCCAATAAAAAAGGATAAAGGGGATATCACCACTGATCCCACAGAGATAGAAACTACCATCAGAGAATACTATAAACACCTCTACGCAAATAAACTAGAAAATCTAGAAGAAATGGATAAATTCCTCGACACATACACCCTCCCAAGACTAAACCAGGAAGAAGTTGAATCCCTGAATAGACCAATAACAGGCTCCGAAAATGAAGCAATAATTAAGAGCCTACCAACCAAAAAGAGTTCAGGACCAGATGGATTCACAGCTGACTTCTACCCGAGGTACAAAGAGCAGCTGGTACCATTCCTTCTGAAACTATTCCAATCAATAGAAAAAAGATGGAATCCTCCCTAACTCATTTTATGAGGCCAGCATCATCCTGATACCAAAGCCTGGAAGAGACACAACACCACAAAAGAGAATTTTAGATCAATATCCCTGATGAACATTGATGCAAAAATCCTCAATAAAATACTGGCAAGCCAAATCCAGCAGCACATCAAAAAGCTTATCCACCATGATCAAGTGGGCTTCATCCCTGGGATGCAAGGCTGGTTCAACATACACAAATCAATAAACGTAATCCAGCATATAAATAGAACAACTGACAAAAACTACATGATTATCTCAATAGATACAGGAAAGGCCTTCAACAAAATTCAACAGCTCGTCATGCTAAAAACTCTCAATAAATTAGGTATTGGTGGGACATATCTCAAAATAATAAGAGCTATTTATGACAAACCCACAGCCAATATCATACTGAATGGGCAAAAACTGGAAGCATTCCATTTGAAAACTGGCACAAGACAGGGATGCCCTCTCTCACCACTCCTATTCAACATAGTGTTGGAAGTTCCTGACAGGGCAATCAGGCAGGATAAAGAAATAAAGGTATTCAATTAGGAAAAGAGGAAATCAAATTGTCCTTCTTTGCAGATGGCATGATTGTATATTTAGAAAACCCCATTATCTCAGCCCAAAATCTCCTTAAGCTGTTAAGCAACTTCAGCAAAGTCTCAGGATACAATATCAATGTGCAAAAATCACAAGCATTCCTATACACTAATAACAGACAAGCAGAGAGCCAGATCATGAGTGAACTGCCATTCACAGTTGCTTCAAAGAGAATAAAATACCTAGGAATCCAATTTACAAGGGATATGAAGGACCTCTTCAAGGAGAACAACAAACCACTGCTCAGTGAAATAAAAGAGGACACAAACAAGTGGAAGAACATTGCATGCTCATGGATAGGAAGAATCAATATCGTGAAAATGGCCATACTACCCCAGGTAATTTATAGATTCAATGCCATCCCCATCAAGCTACCAATGACATTCTTCATAGAATTGGAAAAAACTACTTTAAAGTTCATATGGAACCAAAAAAGAGCCCACATTGTCAAGACAATCCTAAGCCAAAAGAACAAAGCTGGAGGCATCATGCTACCTGACTTCAAACTATACTACAAGGCTACAGTAACCAAAACAGCCTTGTACTGGTACCAAAACCATATAGACCAATGGAACAGAACAGAGTCCTCAGAAATAATACCACACATCTACAGCCATCTGATCTTTGACAAACCTGACAAAAACAAGAAATGGGGAAAGGATTCTCTATTTAATAAGTGGCGCTGGGAAAACTGGCTAGCCATATGTAGAAAGCAGAAACTAGATCCCTTCCTTACGCCTTATACAAAAATTAATTCAAGATGGATTAAAGACTTAAATGTCAGACCTAACATCATAAAAAACCCTAGAAGAAAACCTAGGCAATACCATTCAGGACATAGGCATAGGCAGGGACTTCACGTCTGAAACACCAAAAGCAATGGCAACAAAAGTGAAAATTGACAAATGGGATCTAATTAAACTAAAGAGCTTCTGCACAGCAAAAGGAACTACCATCAGAGTGAACAGGCAGCCTACAGAATGGGAGAAATATTTTGCAATCTACCCATCTGACAAAGGGCTAATATCCAGAATCTACAAAGAACTCAAACAAATTTACAAGAAAAAATCAACCCCTTCAAAAAGTGGGAGAAGGATATGAACAGACACTTCTCAAAAGAAGACATTTATGCAGTCAACAGACACATGAAAAAATGCTCATCATCACTGGCCATCAGAGAAATGCAAATCAAAACCACAATGAGATGCCATCTCACACCAGTTAGAATGGTGATCATTAAAAAGTCAGGAAACAACAGGTGCTGGAGAGGATGTGCAGAAATAGGAACACTTTTATACTGTTGGAGGGACTGTAAACTAGTTCAACCATTGTGGAAGACAGTATGGTGATTCCTCAATGATCTAGAACTAGAAATGCCATTTGACCCAGCCATCCCATTACTGGGTATATACCCAAAGGATTATATAAATCATGCTGCTATAAAGACACATGCACACGTATGTTCATTGTGTCACTATTCACAATAGCAAAGACTTGGAACCAACCCAAATGTCCATCAAAGATAGACTGGTTTAAGAAAATGTGGCACATATACACCATGGAATACTATGCAGCCATAAAAAAGGATGAATCATGTCCTTTGTAGGGATATGGATGAAGCTGGAAACCATCATTCTTGGCAAACTATCACAAGGACAAAAAACCAAACACCGCATGTTCTCACTCATAGGTGGGAATTGAACAATGAGATCACTTGGACACAGGGTGGAGAATATCACACACCGGGGCCTGTCGTTTGGTGTGGGGAGTGGGGAGGGATAGCATTAGGAGATATATCTAATGTCAATGATGAGTTAATGGGTGCAGCACACCAACATGGCACATGTATACCTATGTAAGAAACCTGCACTTTGTGCACTTGTACTCTAGAACTTAAAGTATAATAAAATTTTTTTTAAGTCTTCAAAATGTGATTCTGGGAGGGACACAATTCTTTCCATAGCAGTGTAACCACCCAACAGATTCACCTTGCCCACTGCCTAGACAGGGCTGATTTATCAAGACAGGGGAATTGCAAAAAAGAAAGAGTCATTATGCAGAGCCAGCTGTGCAAGAAACTAGAACTTTATTATTATTCAAATCAGTCTCCCCAAGAATTCCGGGATTGGAGTTTTAAGGATAATTTGGTGGCCAGTGAATCAGGAGTTCTGCTTGGTGGGGTCTGAGATGAAATCATAGGGTGTTGAAACTGTGCTCTTGTGCTGAGCCAGTTCCTTAATGGGAGCCACAAAACCAGATGAGCCAGTTTATCAATATGGGTGGTGCTAGCTGATCTATTGAGTGCAAAGTCTGCAAAGTATCTCAAGCACTTATCTTAAGTTTTACAATAGTGATAATTATCTCCAGGAACAACTTGGAGAGGTTTAGAATCTTGCAGCCTCCAGTTGCATGACTTCTAAACCACAATTTCTAATCTTGAGGCTAATTTGTTAGTCCTGCAAAGGCAGTCTAGTCCCCAGGCAGAAACGGGCTTTGGTTTGGGAAAGAGCTGTTACCAGCTTTGTTTCAAAGTTACACTATAAGCTAAGTTCCTCCCAAACTTAGTTTGGCGTATGCCTAGGAAAGAACAAGGACAGCTTTGAGGTTAGAAACAAGATATGGAGTTGGTTAGGTCAGATCTCTTTCACTGTAATCATTTTCTCAGTTATGATTTTTGCAAAGATGGTTTCAGCTGGATACTTGAATAAAGAGCATTCTGCTGTCATTATGTGGAATGTTCTCTACATGTCTCCAAGTTTTAGTCATTGATTTCTGTGAAGGAAAGTGGTAGAGCCAATCATGAAATGTGTCTCAGATTTTATCCATGCTGGACCTTAGTTCTGTATTTGGCACAGGACTTATGTATGCCTATATACATTGTTTGATTCTAACAGACTTCAGAAAGGCAAGTACAGTCTCTCTGTTGGGGAGTTTGCTGTTATTTCTTCTATTATTCTGAAGCGCTTACAAAAGTTTTATTTTCATTCTTAGCAAGAATGAGATCCAGGAATCATAATTCTATTGCATTTTTACAAAACTTTTCTAAAAGAGCTCAGTATATCAGAGATCTCTTACTACATGAGCTACATGGAATATTTATTTTATAGGCAGAGAAACTAATGCACAAAGAAGAATCATGTTTTTCGTTGTCACGCATTTGAGAAGAAAGGCCCATATACTTAACTCAGGTCTTGGAAATATGCTGGTGCTTTTCTCCCTCCCAGATTATCTGGGATGCAGCTAACTTGAACAGTTACTGTAACAGGAGACCAGGACTCTGGGATGAAAAAGAGTAATAAAAAATCAATATTTAATAAAACTTACCATTGTACAATGTTCTCTACGTCTCATGTAGTACTTTAAAGATACTAGAATATCTAAACATTTAAAATCTTTTATAAAATACAAGGAGAGAGAACCATATCATGTATGAGTTTTGAATCACAGATTGATGGATTTTACTATTATCACAGAGGATGAAACAATCAAATTATAGTGTTCCACTTTTACCAGCAGGTGATGTACCTGATCTCTGACTTACTGTAAAGTGAATTTGCAACTTCTTCAAAGTCACTGTTCATTTCAAAGGAAGATTTTCAAATAGTAAATTACATGTTTAAAGACCTAAGTGACCTTAAAAATTCTTTTCATTAGTCCCAGGCACTCATTATTTTGTGGAGTGCTAAACTTTAATTGACCTGACCCATTTACTAAGTCATTCTATTTCTCTTCTTAATTGTTCTCACCTTTTCCCTTAGTCCGCATTTCACTAGGCTAAAGAATGAAAAGGAATCAAGTGAATTCTACTTTTACCATGTCAGGATTTATCCAGGAGATATTTTCAAGAAACATAGTATAAAGGATATATGACAAAGCAATATCCATTGCCACAAATATTTTATCGGTATTCATCCAACATTTGTGCTGTAAACCTTTCCCAGTTATGGTACCAAGGGGGATGCCTTAGGAATGCCACATAGCTACTAATGTTGGATTATAATTGGAAAAATGAGTCCATCCGTCCCGAAAGCTGTACCCTCTAATAGCCTGAGAACTACAGTGCTCAGACATGTAAGTTTTATCAAAAAGAAATTCAAGGGTTTAGTTGATACACTATTAGATTATCACAGTAATCATATTTATACCATGAAAATTTATCAAGTCACTCACTCCTTTGAAGACGAGCAACTCAGTGTTTGGATGATATGGCAATTTACTAAGCCAGGGAAGACTCGCAGAGAAACTGTTTTATTTGGCCATGCTAAATTAGAGAGAACTCTCAGATTTCCAAGTGATGATATCAAATATGCATTTGGATATATAAGTTTTGATTTCAGTGGAGAGACTAGAACTGGAGTAGTATGAAGAACTTTCAGATAATGGTTTTGTGTGTGTGTCTGTGTGTGTGTGTTTTTCCCCGCAAACAAGTAAAACCTATTAGCCCTTGAGAGTCTACCCTTTAAAATCCTCTACCCATGTAATCCTGCCACATTGTACAACTCTACATATCCATCTCAGACTAGATCCTATGCCAATTAGAACCAAACCTGGGTCATAGTCACAGTGTCTGATCACAGTAGGTATTCAATTAAAGCTTGATAAATGAAGCCATGAAGTATAACTCTTCTGTCACAAGCCTGGTTAATGTATATTGCCCCTAAGATGAGCCCTTTGATACTTTGGGGGTCTTTGAAATGCATCCTTAACCCTAACTCTCTCTGAGCATCTACCCAGATCACCAGATCATATGGCTATGTTTTTGTTTATTTTGTATTGTCTACCTCTAGAGCTCTTGCTTGAATTCCAAACATGTTCAGCTGTGGTCTTGCTCTGAGGACACTAGACTTCTGTTTCAGCTCAGATGAATCACTGTGTAAATCTCAGAAACGAAGATGCTGCCAACCCTATTATAGCTGACTTCAAATATTGCCCCACAGCCTACAAGCTCCAGAAGGCTTGCAAACACACATCATACCACGTAATTGAGATCTGTCACTTGCCCAGTTTGTATATTTACCATATCACTTAGGAAACTACTGTTTTAAGTGAGAGTGTTAGTTGCATTACTCGGTCCCCGAAGTCTACTATAGTCAGTATTCTTTTGGTTGCAAGTGATAGAGATGCCAAAAGGGTGAACAAGACTTAATGGAGGGCTGCTGAAACATTTCATGTGATCAAAAGACTTCCCACAGAAAACAGATCATAACCAGGGACCTCAGATATTGGAACCAGGAACTCAATCACTACCATGATTGTTTCTCAGTCTCTGCCTCTATCATCTTCCCCATCCAATCTACTGCTACATTGGCTCATTCCAAGTAGTTGGAAACGTGGCTATCTACTGATTGTGTCTTAAGTCATCTCTGCTTAATGATCTTAGAGAAGGGGGAAACCTGATCTCTCACCATCTTCAGTGATTTATCAATCCTTGATTGTCCTGGCTTATGTAACAGCCACTCCTAGACAAACCACTTAGTCAAGGGAATGGAGTCATGTCATGGGCAGGCCTACCAGAATCACATGGACTTTGGAGAGAGAGAGAGGGTGTAGTTAGATGAGGAGCAGATACAGGTATGCAGAACAGATGTAAACAAATACATCTCTGAAGTTCCAGCATGCTTCATGTCTGAACCTATACAAGATCCAGCACTTAGAATCACCGAAGATTGCATCATCCTGGTCTTCATTCTGACCCCTTAGGCTTCTGTCTCTTCATCACTCCTTCCTGTTTTATCTTTAAAGTCCTTTTTACCTCATGCTACAGTGAAGAAATTTAATATTATCTGAGCATTCCCTCTATCATAACAGATTTTACAATGGCAGTAGATTGAAGTATTTTAACAACGTGGGCTTTGGTGTCAGGATAATCTGAATTTATATGCTGTCTTTTCCACTTACTATTTTGATCACCCCAGGCAAGTTACCTTGTGTCTCTGTGAAACAGGGATGCCAATACCTACATTAGGATAATTATTAGAATTAAAAAATATAAGAAAGGCTTTTCACAAGACTTGGGAAAAAATCAAACCTATATTGCTATGAGCCTAGGCCACCAAGTAGTAAAATAAACAACCCATATGCAGAGACAAATAGAAGTTTACAGTAGCTCGTGGGTACTCCAATGTTCATAACCCTACACTGAAAGAAGCAGCTCACGTCCTGAACTGAGTGACAAGGACTGTGAAGTGGACAGGTGGCCTTCAGTGATGTCACAGAAGAGCATAAAACAGAATCGAGCTGTGGTTGCTTAGCTCCCATTGAGATGTTTAAGAACAAAACCTCCTTTCTGCTAAGAAAAGTCACAAGCTGGGCCAGAGCCAGCTGGCTTGCCAGAGGGCTTGGGATATATGAAAAACAGTGATAACCTAACTTTTTTTTTCCGGATGAAACTTCAAAATAGATAAAAAATGTATGAGATGGATATTTATAGTCTATTAAGGACAAGTGCTACAAAAGATAAGACTCTTATTTCAAAAAATGTAGCTGGAAGGATTCCGGCTAAATACTGAGTTTTCCAATGGTAAAAAATATTTTTCAGGCAGTTCTTGACCAAAGGCCTTTGTATATGTAGAAGTTCCGGTGGCTTTTGTACTCCCACAACCACCCATGGTTAGAGGCATCACTACCACCATCATTGAAGCTCTCTTGGTGGGATAAGAGCAGGTAGGAATCTGACCAAGAAGTGACAGGGTGAGTGAGGAGATGGAGGTTTGGTTTATTTAAGAGTTTAGTAAAATCACGAAGGACTGACATTCTTTTTCTCTAATTAATATTATCAGTCTGTTGGCCTTTGCTCTCAGGCCGTTCCCTCCATGAACTCAAAAGCAGCACAGAAGCGGCAATCATCACATTCTCACATGGTCAAGTCCAAAGCCAAGAAGGGGGGATAGTGGGTGTTTTTCTTCTGTATTAATCTGCTCAGGCTTCCGTAACAAAATACTCCAGTCTGGGTGGCTAAAACATTTAATTTCCCACAATCCTGAAGGATAGCAGTCCATATAAAAGTGGCAGCAAATTTGGTTTCTGGTCAGTCCTCTCTTTCCTGACTTGTAGACAGCCACCTTCTTACTGTGTTCTCACTGGGTCTTTCCTCTGTGTTAGCATGGCAAGAGAGCTAGCCCTGGTGTTGCTTCCTCTTCCTATAAGGACATCAGTTCTGTTGGATTAGGGCCCCACCCCATGACCTCATTTACCCCTTATTACCTCTTTATAGGCCATATCTCTAGATACAGTCATGCTGGACATGAGGGATTCAATGTATGAATATGGGGCTGGGGGCACAATTAAATCTATAATGCCTTACATCCCTTTTAAAGTATGAGAAAAATTTTACCCAGAAGTCTCAAGCCATCTTCTCCTCCATTAAGTCATTTACTGGCAAGGGAAATAAAATGGCAACACCTGTTTCCTGGCCAGAGGCAGAGTAGGTTCAGCTTCCTCTTAAGTACCTGAATACCCAAGGAGTGAATGGAATCTTCCTTCATTAGCAAGGAAGGAGAAAAGGCTTGTGTGGAGGCAACCAAAAGCACTGGGAACAGTGGCTGTCAGAAAAATACAACTTGGAACTTTAAGAGGTTCTGTGTACTTTAAAGGAAAGGGAAAGAAGGGGCGAAAGAAAAGCAAATTAGAAGAACTGACTCAACAACTGGAGTCTCTCGTTATACTATGGTATTGTGCTCATGCTTTTTCTTTTTTGCTTTTTGTGAGACGGAGTCTTGCTCTGTCGCCAGGCTGGAGTGCAGTGGTGCGGTCTTGGCTCACTGCAACCTCCGCCTCCCGGATTCCAACAATTCTCCCGCCTCAGCCTCCCACGTAGCTGGGATTACAGGCATGGACCACCATGCCCAGCTAATTTTTTTGTATTTTTAGTAGAGACGGGGTTTCACCATGTTGGCCAGGATGGTCTTGATCTCCTGACCTCATGATCCACCCGCCTCGGCCTCCCAAAGAGCTGGGATTACTCCTTCACTGCCAATTTTAATATGTATTAAGTTTAACACATAGTAAACAATAGATCATATATATAAAATTCATTCTTTATAATTTAATGTTTTACATATATAATCAAAAGCTTTGACTTGCTTTGAGGATGCAGTAATTTAATTTTAAGGGAGGTATATTCTCTTTCTCAAAGTACTTTTCTGTGTTCCATGCCTTCATATATTTATATTAACCCAGCAAAATCAGTTTTCCAAAATATGTTACTAAGAAAAAGTATATTGACAGATAGAAATTTGCATTTGAGGAGAGGGTGAGAAAGACAATTGTGAAGAATGAAGCATTTTAGAACAAAAAAATGTACACATATATAGAAGGCACATTTTGGATCTGAATATATCAAAGCTATTTCAAGTTTTCTGGAACGTAGAGAGGAATAGCAGGATACAGAGAGAAACAGAGAAAGGTAACTGTGAAACTGTGGCTCTTTCAAAAATTTGACTAAAATTATTATTAGGCAAAGAGTGGTCTTTTTCTCCCTTTTACTTTCAAATTTTCATAGCCCTGCCTTCACACAATTGGAACGCATAACAAATGTGGCTTCTGTGTGTTTTTATTTTTAAGTAAATATTACCTCTGAGTCCAAGTTTTAAGTACAAAATTGAAGTATCATTTATATACAATGAAGTTCACCCTTTTAAATTTTACAATGTGATGGGTTTTGACATATGTGTAGGGCTCTGTAATCACTATCATAGTAAAGAAACAGGACACTGTCATCCATTCAAACAAGTTTCTTCTATCCTTTTACAGTCATCCTTTTACAGTCAACCTCCTACCCAGACTTAGCCCAGGCAGCCAGTGATTTGATTTTTGCCTGTATACTTTTCCCTTTTCCAGAAGGTCATACAAATAGAATCATATGGTGTGAAGCCTCAGGCTTCCACATGATACCTTTCAAGTTTGCTTTGGGCTGAATGTTTGTGTTCCCACAAAATTCATATGTTGAAGCCCTAACCTTCAATGTGATGGTATTTCCAGATGGAGCATTTAGGAGGTAATTAGGTCATGAAGTGGAGTCCCTTATGATAAGAGATACAAAACAGCTTGTCTCCTTGCCCCCCATCTCTCTCTCTCTCTTTCTCTCTCTCTGTCTCTTTGTCCTATGCCATGGAAAGATAAAATAAGAAGACAGTTGCCTGCAAACCTTAAGAGGGCCCTACCCCAGTCCCCATATCTATGAGCACCTTAATCTCAGATGTCCAGCCTCCAGAACCGTGAGAAATAATTGTTTATTGTTTAAACCACTCAGTGTATAGTATTTTGTGACAGCAGCCTGAGCTGATTAAGACAGTAATTAGTACAGAAAAGTGGAGAAACAGTGTAATAAATATGTAAAACTGTGGAAACAGCTTTGGAATTGGATAATGGGTGTAGGTTAGAAAAGTTTTGATGTATGTGCTAGAAAAAGCCAATATTCCTGTGAAGGGAATTTTAAAAGCAATTCCAGTATTGGCTCAGAGTAAAAAGAAGAAAGCTGTGGAGAAAGCCTCTCTCATCTTAGAGAATACATAAATAATTATGTATAGAAAGTTGATTGAAATATGGTTGTCAGAGACCATTCTGATGAAATCTCAAACAGAAATGAAGAACATGTTATTAAAAACTTGATGAAAGGCAGTTTATAAAGTGGCAAAGAACTTGGCTAAATTGTGATTGTGTTCTAGTGTTCTGTTGAAGGTACAACTTGTGAGGGATGAAATTGGGTGTTTAGTTGAGATATCTAATCGAAGTGTTGAAGCGGCATCTTGGTTTTTTTCTGACTGCATATTGTGAAATGAAAAAGGGGAGAAATGAAGATGGAATTGTTAGGCAAACATAAATTAGAACTTAAAGATTTGGAAAATTCTAAGCCTGCCTGTCTATGTTACAAAAAATGAGAGAGTATATTCAGAAGAAAAAACTAAGGGTATGGCAAACCAACCTTTGTTAAGGAGGTTAGTGTGGGTGTGACCCATAGACTTAATTGGCCATCTCCCCAGAAGCCAAGGATAGAGAGGAAATAAGCCACCAGAAAAACTACCAGATGGGACTAAAGGAAACAGAGAAAGTGAGACCTAATGAAGGAAACTGAATGTATGCTATCATTGAAGAAAAGGTGAAAAGGACTTCAAAGGTGACTTGGAGATCGTCAGGGACACCACCTGGATGTCAGGAGGGCAGGGTTGGGGCATAGAAGGAACTACTTCAGAGCTGCCCTACAGAGCAAAGGGAGTGATATAGCCATGCCACCCCAGTGGGCCCATAAGACCAAGCATTGGGAGACAAAGAGGATTGTTCTTGAGCCTTAAAATCTCATGGGATTTGATGTCCTATGTTTTGGACTCGCTTGGGGCCTATTACCCTTCCTCCTCTCTCATTTTTTTCCCTTTGTAGTGGGAGTGTCTATCCTGTGCCTCTCCCACCATTACATTTCCAAAGCACATAACTTGTTTCATTTCACAGGTTCACAGCTGGAGGGGAGTTTCGACTCAGAATGACTTTTACTTTGAGTCTCACCCATATCTGATTTACATGGTATTTAAATGAGACTTTGGACTTTAGACATTAGGATTGATGCTGGAACGAGTTAAGACTTGTGACATTTGGGGGAGAAATGTGTGTGTTTTTTATATGTGAGAAGGACACAAATTACAGGCATTTGGGGTGGAGTGCTATGGACTGAATAGTGTTCCCCTGCAAAAAAATAATAATAATAATAATTGAAGCCTAAACCTTAATGTGATGGTATTTGGAGGTGAGACCTTTGGGAAGTAAGTACATCATGAGGGTGGAACCTTCCTAATGGAATTAGTGCTCTTATAAGAAGAGACACACGAGAGCTTGCTCTCTCTTTTTCTGTCTCTCCGCTCCACCATGTGAGGATACAAGGAGAAGGTAGCCATATGCAAACCAGGAAGAATGTTCTTACTGGACACCAGATCTGCCAATGCCTTGACCTCAGACTTACAGCCCCTAGAACTGTATGAAATAAACTGCCAAATTGTTTTAGAGAGTGGCTTTATCAGTTTATATTCATATTAGCTGTATATGAGTTCCCAGTTGCTCCATGCCATTGTCAGTACGTGATATTGTCGGTCTTTTGCATTTTAAACATTCTAGTAGGTGCGTAGCGGTATTTCCTTATGGATTTAATTTGCATACTCTAATTTGCTAATAATGTTATGCAGGTCTTTTTTAGTAGCTTGGAAAGAATATCATGAGTTCTATAGAATGTAAGACACACAGAGGGAGAGAGAGAGAAAAGAAGGGAAGAAAGAAATGAAGGAACAAAAGAAGGAAGGAGAAAGAATAGGATTGGATTTTGTGTTACAATCAAATGGTAACTTTATAGTAAATGTTGGAAGCCTGAGCAAGAGCGTACATTCTGGAATGCTTACTTCACAGAAGTTAAATTAAAAAGTGAGGCAAAGTAGAAGGAAGCCCAATGAGGGAAAAACAAGGAACCAACATATGTACTATTAGCAAGTTATTTCACATGTACATAACATTGAGAATATGTCCAAATAAAAGCTAAGCAAGTAAAGGTATCTACTGAATGTAATTCGCATAAATTCTGACAGTGTGTCACTTAGAATACTGCTTAGAAGATGTTTTGATAAATATTTGGAGGTCAAAAGAAACTGCTTAGAAATTGATATCATGAGTCAGAACATAATCATGGAGAAATTGAGATGCAAGCCAAGAGTGCAAGGAAAGCAACAAGAGGAACTCCATGCTGATACGAGGTATTTCTCTAAGAATCTTTTATTCCTGCCTTATATATTCTCCTGTGCCTTTATAAAATGCCTGACACATAAAAGGACTCCATAAAAGCATGAAGGAGAGTTTGATGACAATGTGAGTCTTCTAGGTGGGCTTAAGTGGGCAAGAAATGTGAGGGATTCCATGCTGTTCACCAACAGTGTATTGGTCAACTATGCTAAATTACTGGTGGTTGACAAGACATTGACTAGATGGCATTTCAATACCCCTGTGAATGCATCAAGTTAATTTTTAAGAGAAGGTATTGGATATCTATTTTGAGATTAACACTATATCCTGAATTCCAAAAACATGTCTATATATGTAAATATATGGTATAACCTTTACCCAGAAATTATTTATAATTTAATTGAGATGAAAAAATTGTAAGCATTGTCACAGCTGAGGGATCATTCTTTTAGTAGCTATAGCTGCTTGGAATCTTGAGTAACTGCAAGAAAAAATGAGAGTAGTATGCTTCTCAAAGTAGTGATAGATTTTATTGCTGCCTCAATACCCACTGGCATTATGACAGCAGGTCATAACCTTTTTCAAGACTATCTTGAAAAAATTGACACAAATATTTTATTGTTAAAATTTTGTCCCTTAATGCACTCTACAAATTCTACCCCTCATCTCATAACAATCTATACTGCATGGGTGGATAACCAGCAAAGCTTCTGATATTTTTGGGTTTTTTTCCAGAGGGGTTGGGGTCTACTGTCCTGTTCTTTTACTTTGAGTAATCCAGTTCATCAACTAATTAATTTTAATGTTCCTAAAGTCCTTGTATTCTTCCCTTCAAAGTCTGCAACCATATGTGAAATTTTTGAGATGCACAATTTTTATTTAGAGGCTGGACAAAATTAAGTTCCTCTCAAGAGAGGCATTAGCACTGAAGAAAATAGGTACAGAAAAGTGTATTCTAAAGCACTTAGGCAGGAAACCAAAATAAAAAGAAAACTAACTGTACAAAGTTACTGTGAAAAAGAAAAGGATATAATAGTGTCTTCAAAGTAGAAGTTTATCCTTCTCAGCAGTCCACAGATGATATGGTGGTTTCAGGGTACCAAGGACCCATTACTCTGCGATCCTCAGGACTTCCTCCTCTGGATGCAGAATGGCTACTCCAGCTCCCACTATCACATCCCCATTCCACTGATTAGTAAGGGAAAGAGGAAGGAAAGTCTACAGGACATAATCTTCTGTTTTATAACATGACCCAACTTGTATACATCAGATATTCACTTTTTTTTTTTTTTTTTAAATCAAAACCTAGTCACTTAGCTAAATACAGCTTCAAATGAGGCTGGAAGATGTAGTCTTTAGCTGGGATACCAAATGTCTATATTCTAGGACATAGTCATGGACATTACCATGAAGAAATTGAGAGGCAATCTAAGTGTAAGGAAGCAGCAAGAGGGATTCCATGCACATATGAGGTATTTTTCCAAGAATCTTTTATTCCTGCCTTATATCTTGTCTTGTGCTTTTATAAAATGCCTGACACATAAAATGACTCCATAAATGAATGAAGGAAAGTCTGATGATAACTTGAGTCTTCTAGTTGGGCTTATGTGGAGCAAGAAATTGGAAGGATTCCATGATGTTCACCAACATTTTTATTACTGTTGAAAAGAGAAAAAATGGTAATTGGAGAGACCACCAGTTGTCTCTGAAATGTACCATCTTATTTAACACCTCCTCTTCCCTTCCTTGGAGATTCAAGGCATCGCAAAATCCTGTAGGTTTTATCAACCAGACCTCACTTTCTTGTTTCTCCATCTTCAGATATTTTAAATTATTAAAATATCTTCATAATTTACTTCACTTTATCGACTTTGGCTTCTTTACAATCAATTCTCTATTTTTCAAGGAACGTGCTCTTTCCAGTATTCAGATATATTCACCTTATCAATTGATACTAACTTTTCTTAGATATAAAATACACAAACTCAACTAGGATGAGAACTGTATTTGTTTTGTTCATTATTACATCTCCTGTACCTATCACAGAGTAAATGTACAAAAAAAAATTTGCTAAGTACATTTAATAAATATTCAATTAATATTTTTTGATTTTAAGTAAAGGAGAGAATCCAGTATTCACACAGTAATTCCTGGAAAGATAATATGGTATTTGAAAGTGACTCCAATGAACACGAATTTGAGGCTATTTCTCCTAGAAAAAAATTTGGAGGGGGAAGGGGTTATGGTTAAATCAGTTAAACTAATAGATAAAAGGGCCATAATTCTTAGAGAAAATGTAGGTGTTAGTCATTCCCTTTGACCAGCTGCAGTGTTGCCTCAACTTTCTTGGTGAAATTTTCCATGCCCTTCTGAAGTATTTTGTCACTTGAATGGACTCTTTCCATAAACTTCAGCATTTCAAAAATGAATTTATCTGGCAAGTACATTTTCACGTATAATAATTAAAGTTCAACTTAAATCTTATGATAGCCATATATCAAGACATGTTTAATTAAAGAAGCCCCAAGTCACAAACATCTAGAGTTAATTTACTCTACCGAGTCTTATCTAATTTTCTAAAAATTTACATTGCCAGAAAAACCACTGTCCTTTGTTTAACGCACTTATAAACATTTCCAACATAATTTTTTGTCAACCCTCTTTTTGTGTTTGTACATGAAATACAATTATTTTACATACATGCTTTCTATGCTAACATTAGGGAATAAAATTGTGTGAAAACGTCTTCAGGGAATAGAAGAGTACATGATTCCTTATAAAAAAAGTATTATGCTTCTAAAATTCCACCTTTATTCTTGACAAATATAAATCCAGTAATAAAGATGACTCTTAGACTGTGTTGCAAATTCAGTTGACTATAATACTCATATTTTGACTGGGCTAATTTCTTGAGTTTAAAAATTGTTTTTTCTTGTGTAATATGAAAGTTTAAGAGCAAGTGAATGTGCATACATATTAAAACTTGGAAGAAATAAGTATCAGATCTTTATAGATTTAATCTTACTTTCTTCCAAGATATTTTAAAGCAATCTTGATTCCACATATAAGATGGAGTAGATTTTCTTTTGATTATGTAGTCACTTTTTCAGGTTACTTGAAAATAGTTATTATTACTTGAAAAGGTAATTTATCACTATTATATTGGAAAAGCATTTATTAAGCAACTAATTATGCATAACTAGGCTAGGTGAGCACGGTTACAAAATGTAATTTATGAAGTTACATAAATATGGGAAACTGAAAGAGTTAGGTAAAATATTAAATGTATTAATATCACGAAGGTTTTTCATGCATTGATTGAAGATTGTCTACTAAGTGTATCGTAAGGTAGGTCATGTGGCAGGATAGTCTGGGAGCATAGACAATTGGGATGGGGCTCAGATGAGTAATCATAGATGTTTTTATTCCATGCAACAGGGAGTATTAATCGTGGAAGTGAGCAAGTCGACATGACGGTTCTTCTTGGGTTTAGTTAGACTGCTAATATAATTTTACCAAATAGACAATTATCAGAAATAATTAAAATACCTTAACACATGAATTCAATATTTCAGCAGCTTTTCATGGCTTTTTCCTAACAAGAGTTCTTTTATACTGCCTGTAAAAATTGTTTATATATCTTCTTTTATTAAATACTTATCTTAATATTAAAACATATTTCCTATCACTGCTTCATGTATCCTTAAAATTTATCTTGGTATCAATTTCCACACATTATTAAAATCTCCCTTAAATTCATTTTATAACAAAATTCAATTTTAGTCTTATAAAGGTTTTTAATAAAAGTGAACAATATTACCTTTAGTCTCATTTTTTGATCAGGATTTTGGTTTTGATAAGCATTCCAGTTCCATTAATATAAAAGTAAAAAAAATAAAATCAAAGTTCAGGCTTTTGGGTACAGCCAACTTCAAGTATGTGAGTATGCTTTGACAATTATAATCACCAGGTATACTTATGTTTCTCTTCAGGCTAATCAACAACTCCTCACACATGCCATTGTCAGCATCATCAACCCATATTTATTGAATATGGAGCATTGTGAAAAACAATAGCAACTCACAATGATACACAATATCTTCCACAAGGTATTGAGAATTTTAAATATGCATTCCCTTTGTGGTTTCAGAGTTGTACAAAAATAAAAGAAGGAGTCAGAGAGAGGAAGTATAAAAATTGTGGTAAATATAATTCCTTGCTTACCACACAGCCTTCTCTTTTTCTCATCATCATAAATCCAGTTTTGTTCAGCAGCAATGTGCCTGGATCCAAGGAAAGATAGCAGTTTTGCCCAGACTGGTGATCTTCATGAGACTTAAGAAGCTTCAAAGTCTTCATTGAGCAGGACTTTCTGATCATAGCATCATTTGTATTCATCTTGGCCCCTCACAACTCACGTTCCACATTATGTTTTGGGCATGATAACAATTTTTTAAAAATGCTGTTGGGTTTATGAATATCTTTTAGGGGGCAGTACCACTCTTAGTTGAGAAACAATAGTGTAAACTAATCATGGTAATCTTGTTTTCTTTTGCCAGTTTTTGTTGTAAGAGGACCAATATGACCTAGTTCTCATGAATGATATGCCAGGGTAAATCCCATGGTTTGTTTCTGGGAAACTTCTAATTTCCTAACAAAAGACATAGCATTGGAGAAAGAGTTTTGTCTTGCTCTTTTTCACTCTTCCAGCTTTGGATATTGTAGAGAAAGAATGAGATATCTGGAATATTAACAGTGGTCTTGTGACACTGAAGCAGAAAGCCTGACTGTAAAAGGCACTCACACCAAGAACGACAGAGTAGTATAAAACATCGTAGGCTCTGAAAGATATGGTTGAACTGCTGAAACATGCTAGGAAGATTGTAAAGGTTGTTATTGTTTACAGTTTAATTAGCAAAATATTCAACTACTACAGAGTATCACAATGCAGAACATTTTAAAAGACCTACCCAATGCATTTTGTTGTGTTGAATATTTTCTTACAGACTTCATTTTTAGGAAATTGCACAAATATAGTGGTCCTAAGGAGAATATTGTAGGAACGCCACAATAAAAAGAAAGTGAATTAAAACTATTTATTTTAAGGGTTCATGAAAATTGTATTTTGTATAGAGCAGATGTAACTTAAAGGATGCCTTAGGGGACACCTCAGCACACATCTAATCCAGTTGTCATCATTTGCTTCTTTTTAATATATAATAGCCTAATAAAGTGGGACAGTGTCAGCCTGAACACTTCTACGATATAGTACTTAACAACTTCCAAGGCATCCCATTGCGTTTTTGGATAGCTTTCAGATTTGAAAATATGCCACATCTTCATTCCAAATCAGGCCCCCAATCCTTCTCCTGCATTGTTTCTACATCTGAAGCCCTAAAGGAAAAAATAAAATTATATATATATATATATATGTGTGTGTGTGTGTGTGTGTGTGTGTGTGTGTGTGTATATACATACAATCTTTTCTTGCTAACAGGTTCTAATTAGGCAAGGTTAATAATAGGAAGGAAAAGATAACCTGTGGGATGAAATAAAAATATGAGATGTCAGGAAATCCTAATGTAGCATAAATAGTTCTTGCTAAATGGCCTTGTACATCTCCTGCTCAGCCTGTTTGGTCTTCAACTTGCCATCTATTCTTTGCATATTTAGTACAATTAAACCTGCCATCCTCAAGCTCTAAAAATGAACAACACACTCCATATGTTCATAGCTATTTTACAAGGGACCAAAAAAATGGCAGATATCCATCCTTGTGTTCACGCCAAAGTGCAATTTGTCGATTGAAATATATTAGTTGATACAGTGGAAATGGGCTGGAAAACCTCATTTGGCATGCCAACAGAGCTCTTATACAATGATTTCAAATTTTAAAAATAGACCATGGCCAACCTTCAACTCAGAAGTGACTTGGATCAGGCTATTTAGTGCTTATAAAACAGTTACTAAACATGTCATCAGACAAATCCTAAGCAATGTGCATATAATGTTCCACTAAAATGAATTCTGTTATTTTTGTTATGCTTTCTTTTGTTTGTTACAGAAGAAAACTATTAGCTATCCCAGAAGAATGTATTTCAACTTTTGTCAATTTGGGAATACATTGAGGTCTTAAGTTTTATCAAATTCAATTTTTGTATGTTGTATGGTGAGGACAATTATTAATAGGAACAAATTTATACAAAACTATTTCTTCTGTTCCTGAAATAACTCATAATTTTCAATAACAAATAGAAGCAATCAACTGTAATCAATTTTAAATTAAAAAAAGAAGTGGATCTTTACCTTGAGGTAATTGAAGTTGCTATCTAGGATTAGAAAATAACTCATAATCTTTAGAAGATGATTATATATGATAAAACTGGACTTAATTTTCCCTCAAAAGAATGTTAACTTATAAGTCATAAAACTTTTTCTTTTGGTTCATAATATCTGGGAGTTGGGGATGTGGAGAGTATAGATTGAAAGATGAGAAGAGATATTAACCATTACTAATATAGTATAGCTATTATGGGTTTATCATTATAATTAAAGATAATCACATTTGAAAGAAATGTTTATTAACAAACATACCACCCATTATTACTGGAAATATGTATAGCAATGGGTGAAAACATTGACAAGAAGAAACCGTATAAATGAATACACAGTCTAGAATTGCATTCTACACTTAAGGCAATGATCTAGATGAACTTAAGAGTAGATTGAAAATGACCTAAGAGTCAGTGAACTTAAAAGTAGACCAATAGAAATAAAAGAGGACACAAACAAATGGAAGAACATTCCATGCTCATGGATAGGAAGAATCAATATCATGAAAATGGCCATACTGCCCCAGGTAATTTATAGATTCAATGTCATCTCCATCAAGCTACCAATGACTTTCTTCACAGAACTGGAAAAACTACTTTAAAGTTCATATGGAACCAAAAAAGAGCCTGCATTGCCAAGACAATCCTAAGCCAAAAGAACAAAGCTGGAGGCATCACACTACCTGACTTCAAACTACACTACAAGGCTACAGTAACCAAAAGAGCATGGTACTGGTACCAAAACAGAGATATAGACCGACGAAACAGAATAGAGCCCTCAGAAATAGTATCACACATCTACAACCATCTGATCTTTGACAAACCTGACAAAAACAAGAAATGGGGAAAGAATTCCTTATTTAATAAGTGGTGCTGTGAAAACTGGCTAGCCATATGTAGAAAGCTGAAACTGGATCCCTTCCTTACACCTTATACAAAAATTAATTCAAGGTGGATTAAAGACTTAAATGTCAGACCTAAAACCATAAAAACCCTAGAAGAAAACCTAGGCAATACCATTCAGGACATAGGCATGGGCAAGGACTTCATGTCTGAAACACCAAAAGCAATAGCAACAAAAGCCAAAAATGACAAATGGGATCTAGTTAAACTAAAGACCTTCTGCACAGCAAAAGAAACTGCCATCAGAGTGAACAGGCAACCTACAGAATGGGAGAAAATTTTAAAATCTATCCATCTGACAAAGGGCTAATATCCAGAATCTACAAAGAACTCACACAAATTTACAAGAAAAAAACAACGCCATCAAAAAGTGGGAGGAGGATAGGAACAGACACTTCTCAAAAGAAGACATTTATGCAGCCAACAGACACATGAAAAAATGCTCATCATCACTGGCCATCAGAGAAATGCAAATCAAAACCACAATGAGATACCATCTCACACCAGTTAGAATGGTGATCATTAAAGTCAGGCAACAACAGGTGCTGGAGAGGATGTGGAGAACTAGGAACACTTTTACACTGTTGGTGGGACTGTAAACTAGTTCAACCATTATGGAAGATAGTGTGGCGATTCCTCAAGGATCTAGAACTAGAAATACCATTTGACCCAATGATCCCATTACTGGGTATATACCCAAAGGATTATAAATCATGCTGCTATAAAGGCACATACACACATATGTTTACTGTGGCACTGTTCACAATAGCAAAGACTTGGAACCAACCCAAATGTCCACCATCAATGATAGACTGGTTTAAGAAAATGTGGCACATATACACCATGGAATACTATGCAGCCATAAAACAGGATGAGTTCATATCCTTTATAGGGAGATGGATGAAGCTGGAAACCATCATTCTCGGCAAACTATCACAAGGACAAAAAACCAAACACCGCATGTTCGCACTCATAGGTGGGAATTGAACAATGAGAACACTTAGACACAGGAAGGGGAACATCACGAACTGAGGCCTGTCGTGGGGTGGAACTCAGTGCTGCCTTGTGACGGTGGAAAGAAACATGGGGTGGAATATACCTAATGTAAATGACGAGTTAATGGGTGCAGCACACCAGCTTGGCACATGTATACATATGTAACAAACCTGCATGTTGTGCACACGTACCCTAGAACTTAAAGTATAATACAATAAAAAAAAAAAAGAGTACATTGAAAATGACCTAAGAGTCAACGAACTTAAAAGTAGACAAATAGATATTTTTTCAATTTGAAAAACAGAGAACAAAATGGTATTTTTTAAAAATGGTGCCTCAGGACTCATCAAGAGACAATATCGGAAATATATTTGGGTTCAAGGGTGGGACAAGATGGCGAAGTAGAACACTCCAGCGATAGTTCCCCCAACAGGAGCACCAAATTGAACAACTGTGCATACAAGAAAGCACCTTCATAAGAACCAAAAATCAGGTGAGCGATTACAGTCCCTGGTTTTAACATCACATCAAGAAAAGAGACAGTGAAGAGGGTAGGAAAGACAGTCTTGAATTGCTAACACCACCTTTCTCACATCCCCCAGCAGCAGCCACATGACATGGAGAGACAGTATGTGCTTGCAGGAGAGAGAGTGCAGTGACTGTGGGCTTTGCATTGGAACTCAGTGCTGCCTTGTCACAGTGGGAAAAAAACATGGGGTGGATTCAGCTGGTGCCCACAAAGGGAACATTTAGATCTGCCCTAGCTAGAGGGGAGGTATCCATCCCAGCAGTCAGAACCTGAGTTCCAGCTAGCCCCACCACCATGGGCTGAACACCCTAGATTCCCATATAAACTTGAAGGGTAGACTAGGCCACGAGGACTGCAATTCCTAGGGAGGTCTTGGCACTGTGCTGGGCTAGGAGCCAGTGGACTTGGAGTGCACATGACACCAGCCAGGGTGACCAAGGGGGGAGTGCTTGCATCACCCCTTCCCCATCCCAAGGCAGGGCAGTTCACAGTTCCAGGAGAGACTCCTTCCTTCAGCTTGAGGAGAGTAAAGAGGATGTTGTCTTGCAACTTGGATACCAGCTTAGGCAAAGTAAAATAGGGCACCAGGCAGAGTTCTAAGGTCCCCATCCAGGCCCTAGTTCCTGGATGATATTTTTAGACCTACTCTGCCAGAAGGGATCCCACTGCCTTGAAGAGAAGGACCCAGACCTGGTGGGATTCATCACCTGCTGACTAAAGAGCCATTGGACCTTGAATAAATATCAGTGGTATCAAGGCAGTACTCACCACAGGCCTTGGGTGAGAGCCAGGGCCATGCTGGCTTTAGGTGTGACCCAGCACATTCCCAGTGGTGAGGCCATGGGAAGAGATTTCTTCTGCTTGAGGAAAGGAGAAGGAAGAGTAAAAGAAACTTTGTCTTGCAACTAGGACACCAGCTTGGCCACAGTGGTACAGGCCATAGTGGGTCACAGACTCCTAAGGCACATTTCTGGATCTGCCCTGCACCAGAGCCCCCTGCTGCCATGAAGAGACATAACCAGGCCTGGAATCACTTACCACAAGTTGACTGAAGAGCCCTAGGGCCTTCAGCGAACATTAGTCGTAGTTCGGCAATATTTGTCACAGGCCTAGAGTGGTTGGGTCCGTGGGAAGAGAATCCTTCTGCATGAGGAGAGAAGGGAGAAGAATGGGAAGAAGCTTTTCTTGGGGCTTGGGTGCCAATGTAGCTGAACTAGAATAAAGCCCCAAGTAGATCCCAAAGGTTTCCCACTATAGGCCCTGGCTCCCAGACAGCATTTCTGGACCTACTATGGGCCAATGGAAAACTTGCACCCCGGAAAGGAGGGAAACAAGCCTGGCTGGATTCACCATCTGCTGACTGAAGAGCCCTTGGGCCTTGAGTGAGCATTAGTGTCAGCCAGGCAGTGGTACCTGCAGACCTTGGGCAAGACCCAATACTGTGCTAGCTTCAGGTAAGACTCAGCATAGTCCCAGTGGTGGTGGTCACAGGGGTGCTTATGTTACCCCTCCCCCAGCTCCAAGCAGTTCATTTGTTTGAGGGAAAGTAAGGGAAGAGAACAAGAATCTCTGCCTGGTAATCTAGGGAATTCTCCTGTATCTTACTCAAGACCAACAACACAATGTCTCTATGAACCTGCGAGAGTCACAGTGTTACTAGGCTAGGGGTGACCCCTAATGCACATAGAATTGCAGTAACCAAAGATTTGGATCACAACACTGAATTCCCGTTGAATACCGGGAAAACCCACCCAAGAAAGATGAGTACAAACAAGCCCAGACTGTGAAGACTATAATGAATACCTAACTCTTCATTGCCCAAACATTGATGAACATCCACAAGACCATCCAGGAAACATGACCTCACCAAACAAACTAAATAAAGTAACCGTGACCAATCTGTGACCTTTCAGACAGAGAATTCAAAATAGCTGTTTTGAGGAAGCTTGATGAAATTCAAGATAAGACAGAAAAGAAATTCAGAATCCTGACAGATGAATTTAACAAAAAGACTGAAAATGTAAATTCTGAAGCTGAAAAATGCAATTTGACATACCAGGAATGCATCAGAGCCTCTCAACAGCAGAATTGTTCAAGCAGAAGAAAGAATTAATGAGCTTGAAGACAGGCTATTTGAAAATACAGTCAGAGGATTCAAAAAATAATTTTAAAAATGAAGCATACCTACAGGATCTAGAAAATAGCCAAAAAAAAAAAAAAAAGGAAAATCAAAGAGTTATTGGCCTTAAAGAGGCAGTAGAGAGAGAGAGATTGGGATAGAAAGTTTATTCAAACAAATAATAATGGAGAACTTTACAAACCTAGAGAAAGATATTAATGTTCAAGTACAAAAAGGTTATAGAACACCAAGCAGGTTCAACCCAAATAAGAATATCACAAGGCATTTAGTAATCCGACTCCCAAAGGTCGAGGATAAAGAAAAGATTCTAAAAGCAGCGAGAGAAAATTAACATACAAAGGTGCTCCAATATGTCTTGCAGCAGATTTCTCAGTGGAAACTTTACAGGTCAGGAAGGAGTGGATGACATATTTCAAGTGCTGAAGGAAAACAAACAAACAACCTTTTATCCTGGAATCTAGTAAAAATATCCTTCAAACATGAAGGAGAAATAAAGATTTTCTGAGACAAGCAAAAGCTGAGGGGTTTCATCAACACCAGAACTGTCCTACAAGATGGTAAAGAGAGTTCTTCAGTCTAAAAGAAGAGGACGTAAAGAAGCAATAATAAATAATCTAAAGGTGCAAGACTCAGTGGTAATAGTAGGTACACAGAAAAACAGAATATTATATCTCTGTAACTGAGGTGTGTAAACAACTCATATCTTGATTAGAAACACTAAAAGATGAACCCATCAAATATAACTACAAAAATTTTAAGACATAGACAATATAAGATATAAATAGAAACAACAAGCAGTTAAAAACCAGGAGGGATGAAGTTCAAGTGCAGAGTTTTTGTTAGTTATCTCATTTTTTGTTTGTTAGTCCATTTGTTTTGGCAATCAGGGTTGTGTTGTCATTAGTTTAAAATAATGGGTCATAAGATGTTATTTGCAAGCCTCATGACAAACCTGAAGTCAAAAAACATACAACAGACACACAAAAAATAAAAAGCAAGAAATTAAAACATACCACTAGAGAAATCACCTTCACAAAAAGGAAGATAGAAAGGAAAGGAAAAGGGAAGAAAAGACCACAAAACACTCAGAAAACAAATAACGAAATGGTAGGAGAAAGTCCTCTCTTACCAATAACAACATTGAAGATTAACAGATTAATCTTTTCTCTCAGAAGACACAGATTGGCTGAATGAATGGATTAAAAACAAGACCCAAGATTATATTGCCTACAAGAAAAACACTTAGCCCATAAAGACACACGTAGACTGAAAATAAAGGAATGGAGAAAGATATTCCATGCAAATGGAAACACAAAAAAGGGCAGGAGTAGCTATACGTATATCAGACAAAATAGATTTCTAGATAAAAACTATTTAAAAAGAGACAAAGAATGTCATTATTTGATGACAAAAGGGTCAATTCAGCAAGAGGAGGTAACAATTGTAAATACATGTGTACCCAACACTGGGCCAGGTAAGCAGCAGTTGAGCGAGCAAAGCTTCATCTATATTTATAGCTGCTCCCCATTACTAGCATTACTGCCTGAGCTCTGCCTCCTGTCAGATCTGTGGTAGAATTCGATTCTCATAGGAGTGTGAACCCTATTTTGAACTGTGCATACAAGGGATCGAGGTCACAGGATCCTTAGGAGAATTTAAGCCTGATGATCTGTCACTGTCTTCCATCACCCCCACATGGGACCATCTGCTTGCAGGAAAACAAGTTCAGGGCTCCCACTGATTCTACATTATGGTGAATTGTATAATTATTTCATTATATATTACAATGCAATATTAATAGAAATAAAGTGCAAAATAAATGTAATGCGCTTGAATCATCCCAAAATCATCCCTGTCACCCTCATTCCATGGAAAAATTGTCTTCCATAAAACCAGTTCTTGGTGCCAAAACGTTGGGGACCACTGTTTTACTATGTCTTATAAGTTTTGGTATGTTGTATTTTGTTTTGATTCTTCTCTAAGTGTTTCCTAATTTCCCTTGTAATTTCTTTCTTGGTACATTGGTTACTTAAGAGTGGTGTTTAATTTCCATAAATTTGTGAATTTTCCAGTTTTTCTTCTGTTATTGATGTATCACTTCACCCTATTTTGGTCACAGAAGATAGTTTGCATGATAACAATGTTTTCTGATCTGTTGAAACTTAATTTGTGGCCTAACATGTTGGTTTACACTGGAAAATGTCCCAGCTGCACTTGAGAAAATTTTATATGCTCTTGTTGTTGCTTACATCTGTTAGATCTACTAGGTTCCTTGTGGTTTAAGCCCTGTGTTCTTACTTGCCTTTGGTGTGGTTTTTCTCTCCAGTATTGACAATGGGTATTGATGTCTCCAACTGGGATTGTAGAACTATTCCTCCCCTCAATTCTATCAGTATTTGGTTTATATATTTCGATGGTCTGTTGTAATGTGTGTAAATACTTATAATTATTATGTCTTCTTGCTGTATTGAAATTTTCATTAGTATATAATGTCCTTCTTTGTCTCTTGTAATGTGTTTTAATTTAAAATCTATTTGGCCTAATTAATATAGCCACCCTTGCTCTCTTTTGGGTAACAGTTGCATGGAATATCTTTTTCCATCTTTTCACTTTCAATCTATAACTTTGGATTTAAATTGAGTCTCTTATAGTCAATGTATAGTTTTGTGTTTTTGGTTTTCTTTTTAGATGGAGTCTTGCTCTGTCACCTAGGCTGGATTGCAGTGGTGTGATCTCGGCTCACTGCAGTCTTCACCTCCCAGGTTCAAGCGATTCTCGTGCCTAACTCTCTCAAGTAGCTGGGATTACAGGCATGCGCCACCATGCCTGGCTAGTTTATTTTTAGTAGAGGCTGAGTTTCACCATGTTGGCTAGGCTTGTCTTGAACTTCTGACCTCAGGTGATCCACCCTCCTCAGTCTCCCAAATTGCTGGATTACAGGCATGAGCCACCACACCCAACTAGACAATGTATAGTTGGTCATATGTTTTTATCCATTCTGCCAATCTGTCTTTTTATTGGAGAATTGAATCTATTTACACTTAAAGTACTACCAATAAGTAGGGATTTTTAGTTGGCCCTTGAACAACAATGGAGTTATAGGCACTAACCCCCCCAACCATGCAGTCAAAAATTTGTGTATAATTTTAACTCTACAAACCTTAATTACTAATAACTTATGGTTGACTGGGAGCTTTACCAATAACACAAGCAAATAACATGTATTTTCTATATTATATGTGTTGTACTGTATTCTAATAATAAAGTAAGCTAGAGAAAATAAAATGCTATTTACCGAATCATAAGGAAGTGAAAATATACTTAATATTCCTTAAACGGAAATAGAACATCATAAAGGTCTTCATCTTGGTCAATTTCACATTGAGTAGGCTGAGGAGAAGAAAGAAGAGGAGGGGATGGTCTCGATGTCTTAGAGATGGCAGAGGCAGAAAATGTGGATGAGGTAGAAAAGGAGACAGGAGAGGCAGAAACATTTTGTATAACTTTGAAAAAAATCTGTATAGGAGTGAACCTGAACAGCTCAAACCCGTGTTTGTCAAGAGTCACCTGTACCTCTGTCACTTTTCTATTTGTCTTCTATTTTCCATAGAGTGGTTTTTCCCTAATTTCCTGCATTATTTTCTTATTTGTATGGTTTTTTGTAGTGAAATATTTAAATTCCCTTTTCATTTCCTTTTTCGTGTATTTGGTAACTATTTTCTTTGTGGTTATTATGGGCATTACATCTAACATCCTGAAGTTACAACACTCTAATTTGAATTCATACCAACTTACCTTCAATAACATATAAATCTCTGCCGTTTACAACTTTGCCCCATGCCCTCTTGGTTGCTAATACCACAAAATTACATCTTTATACACTGTATATTCCCAAAATCAAAGTGATAATTTTAATGCATTAGTTTTTAAAGTTATATAAAAAACTAAATGTGCAGTTGCAAACCAAACTTAGAATTGCATTAGCTTTTAGAGTAATAATTTTTTTTTTAGTGTATTAGTACTTAAGTAGAAAACAAAAAGTGAAGTTAGAAACCTTTGTACAGTAATACTATCTTTTATACTTACATGTGTATTTACCTTTATTGAGATTTTCTTTTTCTTTATATGGCCTCAAGTTACTGTCCAATGTCTTTTCATTTTACCCTACAGAACTCCTTTAAGCATTTCTTGCAGGGGATGTCTGCTCATAATCAGTTGACTCAGGTTTGTTTATCTGGGAATATTTAATTTCTCCTTAACTTTGAAGGACACTTTTGTCAGATATAGGAATTTTGGTTGATCGGTTGTTTTAGGACTTTGAATGTACCATCCCACTGACTTCTGGCCTCCAAAGTTTCTGATTAGAAAGCTGTTGATAATCTAATTGAGGATAACTTCAATATGATGAGTTCCTTCTCTTTTGCTAATTATAAGATTTTCTCTTTCTCTTTTGAAATTTTGATTATAATTATAATGTGCCTTGCTGTGGCTTTTTTTTTTTTTTTTTTTTTTTGGAGTTCATCTTATCTGGAGTGTGTTAAGCTTGGATATTTATATCCATGTCTTTGATCAAATTTGAGAGGTTTTCAGCCTTTATTTCTTTAATTATTCCCTCTGCTCTTTTCTCTGTCTCTTCTTCTGAAACTTCTATGTTTCATGTATTGATCTGCTTGATGGTGTCCTAGTTTGCTTAGGCTATGTTCACATTTCCTCAACCGTTTTTTTCTTTTTGTTCCTCAGACTTGATCATTTCCATTGCCCTATCTTCAAGTTAACTGATTCTTCATCCTCAAATCTGCCTTTGAATCCCTTTAGTTTTTATTTCAGTTATTGTATTTTTAGCTCCAGAATTTATTTTTTGTTTCTTTTTAGCTTTTTTTATTACTTTCTTGATATTTCCATTTTGTTCATACATTTTTTTAAAATTTCTCTGTATTTTATTTTAGCTCTTTGAAAATCTTTTAACAGTTTTTTGTTGTTGTTGTTGAAGTCTTTGTGGAATAGATGTGCCACAGGTCTTTTTCAGGGATAGTTTTTGTTGTTTTAATCTTTTTAATGGGTCATATTTCCTTGCTTCTTTGTATGCGTCATATTTTCTTTCTTCTTTGTGTGTCTTATGATTTTCTTGTGGAAAACTCGCATTTGAATCTAATAGCGAGGTAACTCTGAAAATAAATTCTTCTTTTTAGGGTTTGCTGTTTTTGTTACTGTTTTTTGGGTCGGGTTTTCTTTTTTTTATTGCTATAGGCCTTCTCTGTGCCAAAGGTCAGCATGCCGTGTAAACTTAAGGTCTTCTCAGGTCTTTTTTAAGCTTGTGCCTTTCTCTAAGCATGTGTGGTCACTTTCTAATTTTTCCTGTGTCTTTCTCTTTTGTGCTTTTCAATTTTTTGCTTGTCTTTCATGTACAGCTTCCAAAGGAGGAAAAAGAAAAAAATAAAGAGGAATAAGCAGTACCACCCCTTTATATCTGGAAGGCATCTTAGCCGAGGGAGGTGTCTTTATCTGTACCTCTGTAATCAGAATCAGCAATCAGAGCACAGTTCCTGATATTTGCAGGGCAGGGTCTTTTTTGGCCACCCTGGCTCCCACAAGCTGTGTGCAAGCTGCACCAGTAACAAGTGCACAGCTGCCTGCCACAGAGCTGGGAGTGAGGGAAGGTTAGCTGCTACTGTGCTAAGATCTGAAATCAACTTCAATTTATCATCCAAACCTACCCCTGAATATTGCAATTCTTTAGTAGACTTCAGATTTCCAAATTAGTTACATCAGACAGAATCTGCCAATGCAACTGTTGCCTAGATGGGAAGACAGATTCCTGGTTCTTTCTACTCCACTATCTTTACAGAATTCTCTGTATAATGATGTTTAGTATTTTATTTCAGATTTGATAAAAACATAATTTGAATATTAATTTTAAAATTTCTTCAAATACTGTCAATGAACATTGCCAGACATGTTGCAGCATTTATTTATTTCATATTGTTTAAAATTTTATGTGGTCAGGATAAATTTTATCCTTTCTTTTTCTTTAATTTTGTGTTTGGTTTGGAGAAGGGATGAAGTCATGTATCATTGTTTCACACTGGACTGGGAATCTAATAAGATTATGACCACATGAATTTTCTTCTGCATTATTTAACTGAAACCACATTTGGTTAATGGAATTTGAGAAAATAAGAGGCATTTAGAAGATAATGTGTGTAACTCTAAATGAAATCAAAGGAATCAACTCTATAGGACATAATCTCACATAGTATTATATAGTATAAGGAGAAAAATAAGTAAACAAAAACATTTATTTTGTTTGTCAACTTTTACTATCTCTCCTCATGCATTCTGTGACTACTCAGCTACTGTCGACACTAAAGTGCTTTTACGTATGCTTATGTTGGCTCTATTAGCTCGGTGAAGTATCTCTGTAGGAGACATTACTCAGCTCAATTCCATCAATTGGATGTGCCCTTTTGAGTTGTTTTCCCAATACTGTGATTGTTATGCACCTTGCTGAGTATTATATCCAATGGGGATCAAGGATTGCTTTGTTTTTCTACATCTAGTCGGAGCCTCATTCTTTTTAGTGTAAACAACACAAAAATTTCATAGGCATGCATCATTTATAGCACAAACTAGGCAGCCGGCCTCATTAATGTGTACACCTAGAGTTGCTGTAACTATCAGCAAGAAACCGTGTTAATAAATAGCTTTGTTTGTTTCACCTGCTAGGCTCTAATAGCATCCCCAAAGTAATCTTGATCTAACAGCTTGAGTCTTTTGCAAAAATGATCAAGTGATCAATTCTTTTTAACACACAGAAGTAAACTTCAGTGCTGTGCAGGATGCCAGGTTCAGGAACAGTTGCCATGAATAGCAACAGAAATTTAACATGAATCGTGCAATTTGGCTTATGTCTTAGTCTGTTTTCCGTTGCTTAATACCTGAAACTGGGTAATTTATAAAGAAAAAGAATTTCTTTCTTACAGTTATGGAGGCTGAAAAGTACAAGGTCAAGGGACCACAGTTCATGAGGGCATTCTTGCTGGTGGGACTCTGCAGAGTATCAAGGTGGTGCAGGGTGCCATGTGGCAAGGAAGTTGAGCATGCTAGCTAGCATCTCTTTTTAAAGCCCCAGTCCCATGATAACCCATTAATCCATCAATCCATTAATTAATTAATTCATTAATCTGTGAATGGATTAATCCTTTCATGAGGAAAGAGCTCTCATGACCCAATAGCTTCCTCAAGGCCCTACTTCTCAATATTGCCACTTTGGGGATTAAGTTTCAACATGAGTTTTGAAGGCAATAAACATTAAAACCATAGCAGCTTGAGTATACCCACTAACAGATTTTTAAGTCATTACACTATATCTGAAAGAAACGAGGCAGTGGACCTAAAGGAAATCAGAAGGTTTACCTAAAAACCTGTTTTTATTCATTCAGAAAATAGTTCATGAAGATCTAAGATGCACCAGGTTATGTGAGCCACTGAAGAAAAAGTACTAAATAAAGTTGACATCATCTTTGCCTTCATGAATGTATATTTTGGTAAAGGAGAAAAACAACTAAGTACACAAATCATTTAATTATGATACAATAAAATACTTCAATGTGGAATGAGAGTGAGTAACTTGGAGATTTACATCTGTTTCTCATTTTCACAGAAGTCAATGGCCCTAAATAACTTGTGATTTAGTTTGATAGAGATTAATATATATAATTTTGATATTCAGTATTGCCAGTCAGCCTATTTATGAGCATGTGTACATGTGAATTATTTTACATTATAGTTCTGTGATAAAAGTCACAATACATTATAGCTCAATCTTTATTATTAAAAATAAAACACTTCACATGCAATATTTAGAATTAAAATTTAGAAAATGATAAAGTTAAGGTTTTCAAAATGTCTAATTGTCATTTTACATTTATTTATAAATTTAGCCTCTTTATACATTAGGCCAAATAGTAATTTAAGAAGGTTGCATGTATATGTTTATGGGCTAATGAGATAAAATGTAATTTTTATTATTTCTGGTTGCCTTAATTTAATGTTGAAACCTTAATATATTGTGTTAACATCATTTAGGTGTACTTTGCTTCATGCTATTTTTTGAAAAAATGCAGCAACAAGTACCCTGTGTGTTAATTGAATCCATAGTTGAGCGTTTACACATTAATTAACTTGAAGGAAAGTCTATTGAGGTATGCAAACTACTGAGTCAAGGTGTCAATTTTATTTTTCTTTTAATCAGGTGGTCCAATCTGTGAAAGTGTTTATGGTCCTAGTTTGTAAATTTATTTACTAGTTAATAAACTAGTTAGGAAGTTTATTAAGTGTATTAAGTTTATTAAGATTACTGTAATGCTCCTGAAAAAAAGGAACAAAATCTATGTTTGAAATGCGAGTAATTTAATTACTTATTTATAGAATTTAAGGATAATTTATTATTGTTATACTTTGTAGATTTTGCTTTTTCTGTAAGTGTAATTTATTTAGTATAAGAGATAATGTGGAGGTGTTGATAAGGTTAAGAATTCTCTACACACAACAACAGTTCTGAAACACCACATGTAAGAGTTTTTAATAGAAAATATCAAAAGCTTAATTATGCCACATTGCCCCTGCTATCTATCTATATCTATATCTATATCTATATCTATATATACACACACATATAGATATATATATATATCGCAGGTGCTGCAAAAACAAAAGTAAATTATTTCTACAGTTGTACAAGTTTATGTATTAATTTTTTTTTTCCTAGAATCCTAACTAAGTTTTAAGCACCCATTTGAAATGCAGGTTTATGGGACAACCACTGGCCTGCAAATTTGAATACCAGGGTTAGACATCTCACAAATTCCCCCTGGTTTACTTATCTCATTGTAAAATAATGGGGTAGGTTAATATTTAACCTCAAGTCTCTTTTAGCAAATCAATGTTGCAATCCACAGTGGCATGCTCATTTGCTTTTTCATTTTTGAATTTTACATATTTTACTGTTTAAAAAAGAACCTCTGAATTAGATACGGAAAACAGTATGGCAACTCTTCAAAACACTAAAAATATAATTACCATATTATCTAGTAATTCCACTTCTAGATATATACCCAAAATAATTGAAAGCAGGGACTTGAATGGTTATTTGTGTACCAGTGCTCATAACATCAATATTCACAGTAGCCAAAAGAAGGAAGCAACCCAAATGGCCATTAAAAGATGAATGGATAGGCCAGGCGTGGTGGCTCAAGCCTGTAATCCCAGCACTTTGGGGGGCCGAGATGGGCGGATCATGAGGTCAGGAGATCGAGACCGAAACCCCGTCTCTACTAAAAAATACAAAAAACTGGCCAGGCCTGGGCGACAGAGCGAGACTTTGTCTCAAAAAAAAAAAAAGGATAAAAAAAGGTGGTATATACATACAATTGAAAGATACACATCCTTAAAACTGAAGAAAATTTTTACACATGCTACAACATGGATTATCCTTGAGGACAGGAGGCTAAATGAAATATCAGTCACGAAAGAAGAAATGATGTATGATTCCACTTATATAATATACCTAGAATAGTCAAATTCATAAAGACAGAAAGTAGAATAGTGGTTTCCAAGTGCTGGGAGAGGACAAAATGGGGAGCTCCTGTTTAATGGGTATGAAGTTTCAGTTTGGGAAGATGAAAAATGTTCTGGATATCGATGATAGTGATAGCTACATAGTAGGATCGAAATGTCCTTAATGTTACTGAAGTGTATGCTTAAAAATAATTTAAATGGTATATTTATGTTGTCTATATTTTACCATGATAAAAAGTTCTGAATTAGTGGGAAATTTTTGAGAAAAATTAAAAGGACACAGAGAAAGCCAGATTCTAAAATTTTAGCAATTATTTTTAACGGGATTTTACACTAATATGGTAGAACCTGTTAGTGTTACCCAAACCAATTTTTTGGAGATTTAGTCGTCTTTTTTTTTTTTTTTTTTTAACATTTGACATAAACAGTAATTTTCTCCCCATTTTGTTTTAAGTATTTCAGGAGACATCAAGAAAGCAGGGCAAATTTGAGGTATAGGTAAAAATAAGGCAGACAACTATTCTTTATGTAACACAGTTCCTTAGAATTATGTCACAGCTAGCAAAATTTCAATGAAAAAAATCTAATCTTCATGATTAAAATCATGTTTTAAAAGAGTATGCAAAAACAGTTACAATATAAAAACATAATTTGTATCTATGCAACTCTGGAGACTTGAATTTAAATGAATATTAATTAACATAGTAACTGTAATTATTCGCCTTAGCAAAATCAAAGGGACCGATTTCTAAAATAAAAATGTCCTATTTAAAACATGATTTATTTTAGAATATGTTTGGAATTTACTTTTAAAAGTACATTTTTAAAACTTACTGATTTCTTAAAATTTAGAAAATTATTTTTTGGCAGTAACTTCAAGAGATTAATGAAGCACAAATTGAAGACTTGAACTTGAGATGTCTACATCTTTAAAACTATTGTAAGCAACTTTTCCATTCTAAAAACATACCTTGTCTCAGGTTGATTTAGGCTTTAAACAGAAGTGTTAAAGTGTTTAAGTTCCAAAAGACTCTGCTGAATCCAAAGGAATAAGAGAATTATTTGTTAACAAAACACATTATCAATAACTTAGTAGCTAGACCTGCTCTACTAATACCTTGATATACAAAATGCAATCATAGAAAATGAAAGATGTAGATATATTCACTCTATAATGATTCGAAAGGCAAATGAATATCTCTTAAATTTTGTGTAAGAAGCTATTATCATAATCATATTCATTTAGAACTTTACAATATGATGTTGATTTTACTTAGATACATTTTTAAAGACTTAAAAAATTTGAAATAAAGATGTTTCAAAGAGATTAAAGCAGTAGATGAGCCTCAAGTTCTATAATATTCTATATTATTTCTTCCAAATTCTACTCTACGGACATCATTAGCAAAATATTTAAAATATTATGACAGGAAAAATCATGAAGACTTTTATTTATTTATTTATTTATTTATTTGAGACAGAGTCTCACTCTGTTGCTAGGCTAGAGTGCTGTGGCGTGATCTTGGCTCACCACAACCTCTGACTCCCTGGTTAAAGGGATTCTCCTACCTCAGCCTCCTGAGTAGCTGAGATTGTAGGCACAAGCCACCACGCCCAGCTAATTTTTATATTTTTAGTAGAGATGGAGTTTCACCATGTTGGCCAGGGTGGTCTCGATCTCCTGACGTCGTGATCCACCTTCCTGGGCCTCCCAAAGTGTTGGGATTACAGGCGTGAGCCACCGCGCCTGTCTGAGACATTTTAATAGATTACATTTTTTCACTCTTCATCTTTGTGATTTTCATGTAAACAATTCCTGACTGAATTTAAATGAAAGGAAACTTTAGGTTTGTTTCCTTGCTTAATTTTTTTCAGTTAGAACTAGTCTGTTTTGATCATCCCTAGGTTAAGGGGTTTGCTTTAGTTTTCAACATGTTTATTTTGCAAGATGAAAAAGCATCTTACCTTTTGTGAGGAGTAAGATTCAGGCACTCAGTGGAGTAAAACTCTTAACTGCTACAATTCGGATTACAAATTCATATTGCACCATCAAAATTTCTCTCTCACAATACTTAGGGAAACATACTCACAATTAAGCAGATTATCTCTATATCAGCCTGAAAAAAATTCTGTATGGTATTATTGTTTTCATTTATGTTGAAATACCACAGAGATTTAAGTTCTTTCTAACTACAGAAACCTACACATTGTGATTTATTGATCCTTTGTATTTCCATCTAAATCTAGATATTCACATTTTTTCTGATTTTTTCATATTCTGTGCAGTTTTACGTTCTTGTATACTAATAAAAGCAATATGTTGGGTGGAACACTTTAATTAATTAATTACTTCAGCAAATATTTATTCAGCATCTACTGTGTATCAGGCAGCATTCATGGTGCTAATAACAATGCCCTAAGTCAATCCGGAAGGCAACGGTTTAAAATTTTTCAGCTATGGAAGATTTAAAGTTGTAAAGCCCTCTTTTAAAATTACATATTAGATTGGATCATTTCAGTAATTAACAGAGGTGCACTGTGGTCATGTGTACATGTGTGGAAATGCTACCTCTGAGTAGGTTTATTGTTAATGCAGTCACTAATCTTAGACCGAATTAATAGCACACGACCATGGAATATGCAATTACCGTTTTTTTCCTCACTTCCCTGTGAAAAGAGAGAAGAGAACAAGGATAAGCAATAATCAGACATGATAGTGAGTAATGCCAAGAAAAACTGTATGTTTGGAAAACCTTAAAAAAGAAAAAGCAATTGATTATGATTTTGCAATTATGTAGAATACAAAAAACCTTGGATTGTAAGTCCAGAAACTTCGGTACGTGCTACCTCTTGCCATTGTTTGAAAATGGCACAGCCTTAAATTTTATTTCATTGAACTTCATTTCTGTTCCTGTGAAATGAAAGTAAGAAGAGCTGCATTTACTAAGCACTTACCACATGCCAGGAACTATTCTCAGCATTTTACACATATTGATTCATTGAATTCTCACAACACTGCAGGAGGAGATATTACCATCCCCTTATGACAGATGAAGAAATAGTGTTAAATATATTAGGAACTTATTCAATGATAAATAGCTGGTAAGGGGGGACTCTGAGATTTGAACTCAGTGTGTCTTACTCCAGGACCCATGTTCTTAAGCTGTGAGTGCTTTTGTGAGGATACACATGAGATCAAAATAAAATAGCTTTGAAATCTATTGTGTTACATACACTAGAGTAATACAGTATTATATTAATGTGTTAACGATTAACGATTAATACTTTTTTCCTTTTTTTTTTTTTTTATGCAAACCCATTTTTAAAGTAAATAGAGAACAATGTAACGCCCTACATCAGCTAAAACCAGGTCACATGCTCAACCCCGGCCCACTCTGCAGCCCTGTTGGAGAGCAGCAAGGAGAGCAAAGTCCCAGAATCGATTTCCCTGGCTCACTTCCTTTGGGCTGTTTCTGGCTGGTTGTGTCCCTGGGTGGCCAGTGACTTGCTTCTTTCGAGGCAGCTTCTCTCTCTCATTCTTCTTTTTTTCCTCACTTTTTTGCCTAACTGCTTACTCCCTTCTCCTAAGTCCAAAGGTGGTGACAGTTGTCTTGGGGGGTTGCTTTTATATTTTTTGTGTGTGGTTTTCTGTTTCTAGCTTGGAATAAGCCCTGTGGTTCCCCTACAACTTGCTCACACCTTTGTAACCTGCCCCTTTTATAAACTCTTCCTAAATTACCCTAATTTGAATATACTATTTCATATACAATTGGTATGGTATACTTGCTCTTAGGAAGCCTTTTGGGGAGTTTCAGGTTATATTATCAGGTTAATACAACTAGCCAGAATATGTATATTCAATAAGAAGAATAACAGACTATTACAGTGAAAAGTTTGTCTCTACTTAAGACAGTGTCCTAAAAAAAAGTCAGCACATTTAAAATATAGAAAGCCAAAAATAAAAATATGTCCGTATAACCACAGCCTGACTACTTCTATCTTCCTTCTTTCTGTAACATAACACTACTTTCACACTTCTTAAATAATTCATGTATACTTTCACAAGTTCAAGGTGCTGACTTCAAAGCTCAAAATTTACATGTTCTTTGTTTGACAACATTACCATATGTTGGTAAACACTGAACCCATCTGGAATATTGCAAGCCTTTCCCTAATAATATTGTAAAGAGTCGAATGCCAGAAACTATCTTTTGTTCTGAGACAAATATCAGTTAATCTTAACAGGAAAACCTTTTAATTTCTATGGTCTTCGTTATGTTTTATTATTTGAGAAAAGAAAATACACTAGTCTACACAGACATTAAAATGAGACTGTCATTTCTTTTTCTCTTAAAATGTATTTTGTGACTAATTTTGAAACATTTAGTTATTTATAAATATATATGATTAATATAACAAAGACGTCAACAATACTTCATCGTGTATAAATTTATTGAATTTGAAAATATAAATGCTTATGCAAAAATAAATATAGCATTTTGTTTTCATGAACCATATTGCATAACTAATGATTTTCCTTATTAACCTCTGTCTACAAAGTAGGTCAACCTATCTATCATAACAACCACATGTATCAGTCAAAACTAATAAAATATATATATGGTATTTACATTTGCTACACTTATTTATTAAAGAATTTAACCTGTTTCAATAACAATGTATCTTCAGAATGAATGAATTAATGAAATAACATTTAAAAGCCTTTTTGAAATTCCAAATTCATCCAATTAACCTCTTTAAAAATCTCTAGACAGGCATGTAGGTAAGCATTTCTTCCTTCATTTATCCATTTATTATTTGTACATATAGGTATTAAGTGCTTATTATATGCCACACACAGTCCCAGGTGCTTGTGAGAATGATCACCACTATGCCCACGTGTTGGAAACATATTATTAAAAAGTAAATAATGAATAAAGTATTTACTTCTTGTGATTACTGTTATAAGGAAAATAACCTAGTTACTATGACGTATAGGTTGACCTGTTTTGTATGCAAAGGTTAAAGTAAAAAGATCTGATACTTAAGTTTATTTCCGAAGAATGAGAATAAACCAGCCATATGAACAGCATTCCAAAAACGAGAAGAAACATATGCAATGGCTCTGAGCTAGAAAAAGAGTTGTCCGTGTCTTAACAGAGTACACTTGTAGTCAGACTACAGTAAATGATGGATCAAAGTGTCATGATAAAACAATGAAATTTTGGGCTCCTAGTGGCCAGAACATGCAAATAATAGATTTGGATTATATTTGAAGTTCTTTTTGGAAGACACTGAGAGTTCCAAATGGGAAGTTATGTTAACTTTTTAGACATGAGTCTAGCAGCTATATGAAGGGATCAAGTGTGAAAGGATCCAGTTATAAGTTCAGTCAAGACAGAAAGGTGGCTTGGACTGGAGTGGTGGCAGTGGAGCTATAGAGAAGTGGATGGAGGCAGATATATTTTGTAAGTAGACCTGACAGGATTTGTTGACAGTAGCTTGAATATGTAGGATTAAAGAAAATGGAGGAGTCATGGTTAACTCCAAATTTTCGACTCCAGCAACTGGGTAAATGGTTGTTCCAGTTACTGGCGTGGGGAAAGCTGTGGAAGCCTCAGGAATGACTGATTTGGCATGAGTTTCTTGCCTTTAACCTGATATTGCTCTCATATTTTTTTCCATTCCTTGCTCACGGGACTTCCCTTCTCTTATGTGATC